>NC_056745.1:1007818306-1007843306 GCF_019279795.1 Protopterus annectens
CAACAAAAGGGAACATGTTTACAATGCTCTCCCTAAGGCCTAGAACACACTGCATTGATGGGCCCCAGCACTATCCCAGGCTGTCTTACAAACAGCATGGAGCACGACCTATCAGGTCATCTGGAATCACTATTTAACCATAGCTTCTAAATAGACTTCATGCCTCATGAATGGAGAATGACAATCATCACCTCTCTACACAAAATGGGCCATCTATAGACCCTGGAAACTAAAGAACTATAAGTTTCACTAGTGTCATATGCAAACCTGTGTCAAGAATTATCAAGGAAATGATCAGTAGTGACATAGGAAGTTTCCAGACACTGGACCCAGCTCAGTTTGTTTTTCTCAAAAAGCAGGTCATACCTACTCAACATGGTGGACTTCCTTGAGAAGGTCACCAAAACAATGGATGAGGGCAAAACAATTCACACTGCCTACTTTGACCTGGACAAGAGATTTGACACAATAACTCACTCAGGCATTGATGACAATCTCAAGAGATTAGGTATAAACCCTTATGTACAAAAAACAAAAGAGCTAAATAACCGGAGAAAATAATTAATACGCCAAACCACGCAGGTGAAATTCAAGCTATTTTAATGGTGCTTCCTGGTACCTTGGCTAGGTGCATTCAAGGAGATGACTTTTTCATCATTAACAACTTTACTTTATGCAACAAACATTTAATAATTATTTAATCAGTCCATGAAACAATTAAAAGTTACATCACCATAGTGAGACAAAATTTTAACCCTCTTGTGTATAAATAACCCAAAACAATACAATATTAAAATTATTAATAAAAAAGCAGTTTCTGAATACTAAATGCTTTATGAGAATAACATTTCAAAGTTTTTAGAATCCCATTTAAAAACCTAAACTTTATATTTATATAATACTGTTCTTATTCACAAAATGCAAGTACTAACTTCCTGGTTAAGACCTTTAGAATGAAGAGTACCAAAATTAATAATTAACTTAGCTTCCAATTGTACCAGTTTAGTTAAATATTCAACCCCCTGGCTAAAGATGAGTTTGGCCAAGATACTAAAACATAAACTAACATCTGACTCTCCATGCATTGTATAAAAATGAGTGGCCACCAGGCTTTCCAACCTTCCATTCCAAATATCAACCAAATGTTCCATAATATGACTCTTGGCCATTCTTTTAGTTTGGCCTATGTACCATCTAATTGGTGTGCATCTGCACCCAATGATGTATATAACCCCACAAGAATGACAGCTGAATGAGCCCATGGCCTTATATTTCTTTTTATTAATGAAGGTCCCATCCAAAATTATTGGCCTTACCATAAACCTTACAAGTTCCACAGGGGTAAAAGCCCAAACAACCAACCCCGGCTTTAGTTTTCCTCAAGTATAGAAGTTCCTTCAAATTAAGAAATCAACTATAGGAAAAAGTTACCTATTAGGGAAGAAATTTGCCAAGGCTGAATCCTCACAAACTAAAGGCCAAAATCTTTCCACTGATCTCCTTAGTATATCCAAAACTGGAGAATATTTGGAAACAAAGAATAATCTATCATCTCTATCAGTTTCTTTTTCTGGCTTTAAATCAAAGTAATCCTGTATGTTATTATGGGAGGCATATCCCATCAAACCTATATCTCCCGCTCTTCTTTCAGCCTTATCCAAAACAGCAGCATTATATCCTCTGTTTAGAAGTTTCCGTCTGACCTTATAAACTTCCTGACTTATACTAGATTTATCAGAGGTATTGTTGAAATATGTTTTTATTCCCCATATGGTAATGAGGTCAAAAGGTGGGGACGATGCATTCTGTCAGCTGACAGGAAGTTATTAACAGCAGTCTCTTTAATGAATGGTCTATAGGAAACTTCTTGCATCTCTAATATAAAAAATTCCAAATCTAAATATTGAATGCTTTTTAAATCCATTTTATAAGTAAACTGTAAACCAAAACTATTCCTATTCAAATTTTCCATGAATTCATGAAAAACTTCCACCTCACCTGTACAGATGAAAGTCGTCACCTATGTACCTTTTATATACAACATGATGCGCATAAAAATCAGTATTATAAATATACAGATTTTCAAAGTGACTCATAAAAATAATGGCATATGAGGGGGCAAAGGATTCCCCCATTGCCGTGCCTTCCTTCTGCACAAAATACTGCTTTTCAAACTTGAAGCAATTATGCAGTACAGAAAATTCCAATCTTCTTCTTCTTTTGGCTTTTCCCGGTTAGGGGTCACCACAGCGGATCACCTGTCCACTCATGAATGGCAGTGGAGTTTTACAGTGTCGAGTTGCCAGCACGGTGCCCAACCTTCCACAGAAGGCACACACATGCACACACTCACACCTAGGGCCAATTTAGAGTGTCCAATCCACCTACAGCATGTCTTTGGGATGTGCGAGGAAACCGGAGCACCCAGAGGAAACTCACGCGACCACAGGGAGGACATGCAGACTCCGCACAAAAGGCACCCCAGTCGAGGATCGAACCGGAGAACGTCTTGCTGTGAGGTGGCAACACTAACAGCTGCAAAATTCCAAAATTCCAATAATTGTAACAAATAAGTGGTGTGTGGACTCTCCCCCAACATTTTCCCAACTGCCTCCAAACCCCATGAATTCCTTATGCTACTGTAGAGAGATTTAACATCTACACTAGCCCAGTATAAATTCTCATTTCATTTCATTCCCCCCCAACCAAGTCAAAAAATGCCTTGCCAGTTTTGATGTAAGACATAATTCTGGGTAAGTGACTCTTGGGCTGATAATCCAAAAAGATACCAACATTCTGCAAATATGAGCCCTTACCCGAAACTATTGGCCTGCCTGGTGGGTTATTTAAACTTTTGTGAATTTTAGCAATTATGAAAAAAAAACTTCATTCCTGGGTTTTTTCATATGTAAACTTTTAATGTCATTGGGGGAAAAAGCCCAATCTTTCACCTCTTTCCAAAAGATCTAATAGGCTAGCATTAAAATCAGAAACAGGATTGTCACTTAACTTAGTGTAAACTGAAACATCATTCAACAGTTCCTCTGCTAAGTTATTGTATCTGGCTCTAGATAACACCACCCAATTCCCAGCCTTGTCAGCCTGAGTATACACATAATTACTATTAACTACCTGTAACTTTTGTAATGCCATCCACTCATTTTAATCTAAGTTGTACTTCTTGTGTTCTTTTCTAAATTTGTTATATTCAAGCTCAATTTGTCTACATAAAACATTCTCAAACTGGCAAACAGAAGGTGAAGATTTGGGGGGTACAAAATTACTAGTATAAGGAACAGGAGGAACACTTGATTTCCCACATATGGTAAGAAATCCATCCCCCTGTTCATTCATAGTGTCAACATCTTCCCCAAATCACACATCGTTTATATCAACCAACATGTTTTCATGCAAAGACATATTCATTAAAGAATCATCAGAAACATTGCTTAAATTCAAATCATTAGTCTCACTATTAACTGAATTTACATTAAAAGAGCAGTTTCTAAAAAAGATTTTTAGATGTAACTTTCTGCAAAAAGAGGTTGGCCAAGCTAGGAAAATGAGTAGGAACAAATTTTGTACCTTTTGATAACAGTGATTCAGTTTCTTTATTTATGCTTAAATCAGGCAAATTTATTATTTTAAAGTCAAGTTCACCGTCCTGAGCACCTTGCTGGTGCACGTATCTGCATGGAATGAGTTCAACACAGTTCCCATGAGTAAATATATCATGGGTTGAAATACCATTAAAAGGTCTAGTTTATTTTTTTCCTCTGGCCCCCACCTATGTTGTTATTTTGCCATCTCCGACCATGACCCTTGGATTGCTGTACAGTTGAAAACTGTTCCTGCTGGTTTACTCCTTCCAAATTAAGCTCCTGAAACATGTTTTGTACTGCTGGACGCCATTTCTACAGAGGAGATGGAAGAATCTAGCGAGAAGTGAGATTTTCTCTCACTATGGTTCCTGTTAGATCTATTTTTTCTTGGTTTGCGTTGCCAGGAAAAGATTAAATTATTTTTATAATCTTTAATGTCCCACTCCAGTTTACCTTTCTTTCTGTTAATAACAGTCTCTTCAATTTCAGACACATGAGCTTTAATATCCGAAAGCTTTTTAGTAAAAGTCACCTCAGGAACAGAATTTTGTTCATAAACCCTTATGTCCCTGGAGGCCAGCCAACTGGCTCACAGATAGGATCCAGGAAGTTAGAAATGAGGAATCCACTGCTACAGTGAGGGCAGTCTTCAGTGGAGTCCCTCAAAGATTTGTCCTGGAACCTATTCTTTTTTGGCTTCTACTTTTCTGAAGTCAAGATCAATGTCAAAGGCCTCTGGCTAACCAAATATGCCGACAATTGCAAATTAGGAGCTTTCATAGAATCCCTCACTAACATTAATCCTCTACAAGAAGGGCTGACACAGACAAATAACTGGCGTCAAAGCCATGACCTAAAATTAAATGCAAAGAAATGCATAATTGCATCCTTTCATTAAGTCAGCCATGACTGGTAACTACCATATTGGCAACACAACCCTAAGAGTTGACCCAGTAGACATGGAGTTGTAGGCACACATAGACAGTAATCTAGCATTTGACCATCACATATTTGCAGTAGTGAGGAAATCATTGTACATTGTACAACTAAAGGTTCATAGGTTCATAGGTTGATACTAGGCTATCGGCCCTAGGGCCTATACAAGCCTAGCCATAGCAATTACCTGGCTATTTCTTCCCACAATATTTACTTCCCTGGACCCCTGTCTAGCAGGTCGACAGATATGATCCCCGGGGTGAATTTCCTATCTCCCATCCAATCGTCAAGGTTCCTTTTGAAGAGGGCCAAAGAGGAGCTCTGCTTGACATGTATGGGCAGTCTATTCCAGAGTCTGGGGAGTCTCTGGGTCAAGAACCTATTCCTCCAGCATGTTTTGTTCATTGTGATGACAAGATTTAGATCTCTGGAGCATGTGGCTCTGAGGGATTGGGGTTTCTTTAAGTGTAGCGTGTCCAACAAGTCTGGGTTTGACATGGCCTTGTATGTTCATCAGAAATTGCCTCTGAGTAGACGATATGCGACAGAGTATAGCTTGATTTTTTTAGATGATCAGCATAGGGCATCTGCTTTAGGTCTGTGATTCTTTTAGTGAGGTATTTCTGTGGCCTTTCCAGTTGTTTCAGATGTCTTGAGAGGTACATACCAAACAGGGCATTGTATTCCATAATGAGTCTAATGAGGGATGAATACAGTGTGACAATGAAAAAAGTATGTCATTGAGTTCAAAGGAGGTTATTGCTCCATTGTATTTGGCACTTATCAAACCAATCACTGAGTACAATGCACCATTTGGTATGTATCTACCCAGGCAAATACAACAATTGTAAAGTCTACAGAAGGTCCTCACTAAAAGAATACAGAGTGTAAATAACATGTCCTGTGCAGATTGACTCAAAGCCCTAACCCTGGATTCTATCTCCTACAGGCTGTTGAGGAGAGATACATGCCTGGCATACAGGGTTTCATCAGAACCCACTCTGATGGACCTCCTGCATATATGCATAACAAACAGCACCAAAGTTACCCATTCTAAAGTCGTAAACCTCACTTCTGATATAAATAGGACTTGCTGGAGAGACAGATATGTATCCCAAAGACTACCATTTCTTTGGAAAAGACTCCACACTTATGTGAATCAGAGTTCCTCCCTAACTCAATTCATCTGTGACTGGATGGGGAACTGGAAATTCACCTCTGATTTGCAACCTATGTCTCTAATGGTTTATCTCACAGGCCCCAGCTTAGACTATCAAATGTACCAAAACTTGTAAGAGATTTAGGATGCATGGATAGTCTTTAAAAGGTCCCAGTGGTTATTAACCTAGTACATACCTATGAGCCTATGAACCTGTGAAGATTTACGCAAACATTACTCACCAAAATCTCATCTGGGCATCATAATCTGTGATTTAACATCGCAAAAGGGCAGTGTCCTGCTACGTCAAGCAAATATTGGTGCTCAGCTTATATGTCACATTCTACACTATAAACATGAAGATATAACTGTGCAATATGTATCACAAACAGTAACAACATTCTTCAATACACAGACTGAAAACAGGATGTTTTAAAAGCAGAGCAGCTAAAAATATTTTATATATTGTTGAAAACCAGAGTTAAATTGCATGAATGCATGTATTAATCAATTGTATCTATAAATATACATATACACTGTACAATCTCTTACTAAAATAAAAACATCCAAAATTAAGCACTTCTGTCCCTCATTGGGGACTTTACCAGAAGGTCAGCATCAGAAATGCTGACACTAAACTATGCATGTATGAGTACAATCCTTGCCACATGCAACCAATAAAAAACAAAATAGCATCATTTTTTGCAGGGGGGAAGCCCCCCACCCTGCATCCTCCATGTTGGGGTTGCATCCCCCCACACTCCCTGCTAATTACAAAACAATTCCAGGTGAAGGGGAATATTCACCCAGGGATTGTCTGTCTCGTAGAACTCTTGACCTTTTCCATATCTCGACCTTTCACCTTTTGCGGTCAACTTTCTTGCTGTCAATATTGTGGCGTGTTGATATACTGAAATGCTGCCATACATATATACACACACACACACACACACACACACACACACATATATATCTATATATATATATATATATATATATATATATATATATATATATATATATGGTTCTACCTGACATAGTCGAAACCACACAACACCGACAACGACATCACCGACACCACATAATCGACAGTCCATTAACACGAAACCTCACATACCCGACAACGAAATAACCGACGGTACACAAACACGAAACCCCATACACTGCACACACCACAATAACAACAATTAAAACAAAACACATCCCCATTCCACAAACCACACACACAACACAAGCACACCAAAATCCTTACAAACCCACACTAAACCTTACCTAACCCTAAGGTCCGCCACTATCGCACACGCATCTAACCCGCCTCCCTAACCCTAACTCACTTAACCCACCCCTATCGCCTCCCTAACCCTAACTCACTTAACCCACCCCTATCGCCCCTAACCCTAACTCACTTAACCCACCCTATCGCCTCCCTAACCCTAACTCACTTAACCCACCCCTATCCCCACAGACCGTCAATATCCACACTTACCTGACTCGCACCCTAACGTCCGTCACTACTGCATACTCACACAGCCTTTTCTCATGTCGGCATCCTCGGCGTCGGTGTTGTCATCCGTCGTGTCGGTCTTCTGCATTGTCGATGTTCTGGAGCTCCGGATTCCGTTGTCGGTCTTCTGCGCTGTCGACGAAGTCAGGTAGAACCATATATATATATATAGATATATATATGTATATAGATATATATAGATATACAGATATAGATATAGATATATATGAGGCCCCCGCATTTTGACAAATGTCCTTTTGGTCGACAAATCCTACGGTTGGTATTTTACGGTGAACCTGCAGCTCGCCAAATGATCAAATGCTGTGGGAATATTTCATTTGTTGTCTATGGTTATTATTTATTTAGTAGATTTTAATATAAAATTTATTTCTGCTAAGGTCTGTATATGAATAACATTTGCTTTCTCTCATCTTCCACATACAGGTCTGTCTATTAGATAAAACATTGCATTTTTTTCTTGCTAAGAAAGTAAAAAGAAATCATTGATGAGGGCCAATGAAAGTAACAGGGCCAGGCGGGAAAAGATTGAATGGTGGTGTGATTTTTGAATGGATTTAGTGGCTTCTGGAAAGATACACATTAAACAAGCAGGAGGCCTAAACCTCCAAAGCATTTCCCTGCAGAGGCTAAGGATCAAGTTCTAATGGTTTGAAAATGTCAAGTTGAAATCAGCTGATAATGGAGACTGGAGGATAATTTCTCAGATACAGCAGGATCACTGTGTGCATATACAGAGACTGCCATTCACTTTAATGGCAGGTTTTACCTTCCTTGCCATTGAATGACCTTGGAGTTAGTATATATAAGTTCAGGGGTAGTAGTGTGGCTTGTCTCCACTTGAAAATGCATGGAGGGGGCTTGCACTCCTGCAGATAAAGAACATATTTTGATGTGCACAGATGTGTTGTAGGGTAAATATGTTCTCAGTCACCTGTGATGTAACAATGTTTTTTATGAATGATTATATGACATTCATTCAAAAGGGAAGAGTCCGGTCTCAAACTGGAATTTGAGAAGTATTCTTAGAAGAGTATAACCGAAGTTTGTTCACTTCGCTTGGATTTTGCTCTGACTATGATTTTGGCCTTACTTTTTTGGACAAATATCTGTGACCAATTCGAACTGACAATTGTATGATCATTTAGGATATATAGGAAAGGACAGTACAGATGAAGCACCTATTTTTCAAATGAGTGAATGTCATTGTGAAGAAATTAGACACTGTCATCTGTGCTGGCATGTCTGGCTAAAGTTTTTGTACATCATTTCAGATTAACCTGTGTATTATATGCCACTATGGCATATTGTAAATAAGCTCTTACATGTGGATTTATAATCTGTTTGTACAGAATGTTTTAAAGACTTGAACTGTGTTCCTTTACATTTTTAACTGTGCATATTTGTGAAGGAAATTCTAAATGCAGACAGTCTCAGAATCAGCTGATCTACAGATGACATTGGAATGTTGACAGTTGCTATGTGTTACTGTAGAGGCTGAAAGACATGAAGGAACTTTAGTAAACAGCTGTTGGTTGATTTTTCACAATATAAAATTAGAATTAGAACTGGAACAGTTGTGACAGTTAAGCTAGTCTATAAACGAGCCTGGTGTTGTCAGTTGTTGTCAGTTAACATTCAGTTATAGTTGCCAGTTGCAGTTGTCAGTTGTTCACAATTGTACTGTGCAGTGGATACCCAAAAAGGACTCATCAAGAACTATAAGTCTGCCTTTTCTCTGTTGTAATAATTTAGTTTAGATCAGGGAAAGTGTTCTTTAGTCAAATAGGAGAATTATAACTAATCGGATAGAGTTTTTCTAAATGTTGGATTTCTACCCTTCAGCATTGATTTCTTTATCCCAGTGATTGAGTTCTGTTTGTTTACTAGAAATAACATTTTTTTATATTTTTAATCATTTTGCTCATTATTAAATATTTTATTTAACTTACATTGTGGCTGGTCAATCAGTGTTTTATTTAGTGATTTGAGAGTGTTTATACCTGCTTTGATAACTTCCCGGCCCACTTCAAAAGCATGGCTGCTTTAGTTCATTTGCTATTATTTGTTTTAATATCTAATTTTCATAATTGGACACCCCTTTAAAAGGGCATGTAGGCTGTGTGATTGGTGGCATCGTGTAACCATATTATTTTGGGGAAGGAGCACAGCTGAAAATTTGTGTCAGGCTTTCCCATAAGTGTTTGGATGCGTGAGATATAATTTAAGTGTGAGTGTATCAGAGGTCTTAAACTGTGACACATTGCTCTGAAGTGTGTAATAAGGAGTTACATTAAGGGTGGACAGAAACATACAGTCCAGTCCCAGGTTACTGAGTGTGTTCCTGTTGTGCTCTTAGGGGAAATGGTAACATTTTACTCCTGTTTAAGTGACAGTCTTATATTGGAGTCAGTAGAGAGGATTGAAGCTCCTTAGTTACTGACCCAGGAAAGAAAGGGACATCACATTATTGCTGGTAGTCCGGTTGAATATTGTCCAAATGTCACAGTCATAATCAAAGATAACATGCTAATACAATGTAGCTAAGCATACTCAGTGTACTCAAATGAGAATTTTTTTTCTCCCAGAAATGCCAGCTTACAGAGCACAGAATGTATAAAACTGCTTAGTACTTATAATCTAGACCCAACATGCCTACCTAACAGGAATGCATTTCTAAATACAGATATTTTATGGTTATAACTGACAACAGCTGAGAGTAATGTGTTCCTTTTCAAAATATGTAGGGGCAACATTTTGAGGGTAGAGTACATTAAAAAAATAGGTGAGTGCTAAGGTCAGAGCATGAGGTTTGAGTACAGAATATACATTTCTGGTTCCACCCCTGATGCCATAGCATAACTCCAATATGTCCCCGATTTTGCCTCATATCTTGTGTAAAATTATTGATTTTTTGGTAAATCACTAAGGATTACAGTCAGTCAGTTAATCAATAATACAATGCATTAGAGTTATTCTTATTAAAAATGCATGATAATACAAAACCTGTCATGTTGCTCTGTTACCCATTGAAGTGAATTAGAATAATATTAAAAAACATCCTAGATTTTGGGCCCTTGTACACAATTATTGTTGTCTTTCTCCCTGATTCTTGAGCAAAGCATTTAAGAGCAATATGCTTCAGACTGGGTGCAAAACACTCTTTGGGAATCAAACCCTAATGTTTCTTACCTTGAGTCATGCCTGCTTGTGTGATAGGATTTCATGAAATTAAACATTGTGATATGTGCCTGTAAACAGAAGAAGTTTTGGGCAGGATAAATACAGAATTATACTATATGACTGGATTTATAAGCTGCAGTTTTGTGGATTAAATTTAGTGAAAATATAGCATGGTACAGTGTTTGCTGTATTAATAGATGCTCTCGTTCTATCTCAAACATATGTCCCTGGCTATTATTAATAATTTCAGCATACACTTTAAGTGATGCATTACTTAGTCTGAGCTCTGAGTGTAATTATGTATTCAATGTGGTCACCAAAGTACAGTTTGCATTCAGGAATGAACTCTAAGCCTCTGAAGCATGAAGCCGTGATGAGACTAATGCCCCAGGAGTCACTGCCCCTGCGGGATTAGCTCATTTGTCATAATTACTACCACATCCCTTGCCTCTGTGACACTCATCATTATTTCTGCAAATTCTGTAGCCTTGCCCTGGACTTCTATGCTGTGTAAAAATCATCTGCCTTCCCGGGATGCAGATACTGTGAGTGCATACACAGGGAATGTGAAGAAACATTGATGAATTGTTTAATATTTCACATTGATATGAAAACATTTGACAAATAAACAGAAGTGCAGAAAAAACAAAGTAAGGAACTGCTTTGAGGTAGAAATTAAAATAATCCACTTATGTAATAAAGAGGACTCAGTCCTCTTCACAAACTTTATTTAGTCCTCTAGTAAACAACCACAATGATGACAGCAGGTATAGCAGATTTGGTCATATTTCGCACACTATAACCATGTGTACATAGAGTGAAACAGTAATACTCAAGTCTCAAGTATGGGACATTTTAATCCATGCTTTTATTTGACTGAAAGTTTAGCTGATGGTGTTGCAGAATAAATACATTTTGCATGAAATAGAAATGCTAAGTAACTTAAACAGCTACTATCACAGATACTGTAGATATTCACAAGTAATGTGCTTATGAATACTGACCAAAAAGCTGAAACAAAATGTGGACATTACATTTTAGTTGCACTGTTTTAAAATTATCAAACCAAAGTGAGGATTTTGAGAGCACTCAAATTAATCATACACGTGCCTGTCACCTCATTCCCATCATTTTAAACAGTGATTTTTATATAAGATTCAGTCATAATTATTTTTCTTTCATTCTATGTGTTTTGCAATGCATTAAAACATGTTGCCCATAGTTTTCAGCTACTGATGCAAACTGACTTCGTCATTATCCCCTGCAACATCCAAAATCCAAGCCAAAATTCTCCCAAGCATCTATGAGCACCATCTAAAACCCTTCTTTAGAGCATACAAATACTTTAACTATCTTCCTCAAACCATTTCCATTCTGACCTCCATCGTTGCTCCTTAAGCAACTTCACAATCTTACTGTAGTATCTTATTTTACCTATCTTCACTCTTTCCTCCCCTTTCCTTTTCTTTTGCCATCTTTCCAATATCTGTAATATCACCTAGCCTGTCAGCACTGAGGTTTTAGGAAGACATTTATAGTATGAAGTTGGACAGGGACCGTACCACTCAACCTCTAAGTGTAAGAAAGCTGGACAAGGTCAATAATAATGAAGAGGCAAAGACCTAAAATCAGGGACCGATTTTAAATACTGCTCTTATAAACTTAGACAGTTGCTAAAATAACAGATTTTGTGTTAGCATTCAGTTTCTGAAAGACATGAAGTCTAAATCCTAGATGTATGTCTTTAGTGGCTTCAGTCCACAAAGATTTGTATGAAAACCACACAATTTAGGAGAGACCTACTAAAAATATGAGGCAAAAATGTGGACATTCTGAGAAAAATCTTGACAGTTCTGAGGTATGATAGAGAATGGAGTGATGATGAACTGGATGCTCATTGTGGCATATGTGTGTGTAACTCTGTACCACAGTCCACCGCCTTATTTACTTATGTTTAGATGAAATGGAGTACTAGGCCCCTTCATTGGCATAGCTTGGGGGGGGGGGGTTGAGAATGGTGGTCAGCCCCGGGCAGTACTTTTTTACTTCACTTGCTGAGGGACTGACTGTCATATTCACTGGCATTCTTCTTTAAGAACTCACGTCACATCTCAGACATCCTGTTCTTTCTTTCTGTGCTCAATTTTAAACAAACAGATTCCTTCCTTTAACGTTCACAGAACTGTTCATTACTGAATACAGTTAGTGCTATTGTGTGTGTGTGTGTGTGTGTGTGTGTGTGTGTGTGTGTGTGTGTGTGTAACATGCCCCAGTTAAGGATACTTGGTGGTTAATGTTACTCAGGCTCAAACCCTTTACCTTTAGTACATGAACCTGAATTCTCTACTCATACCACCACTTGTGATTCAAGAAGTTGAGTCCATAGCTCTCAACTGTCCAGATTTTCACAGAATGTCTTGAATTTTTGACTTATTCTTTTAGACTGTTCCTCTTAAAATTTGTGGTTTTCTAGCAAATCAGTGAGGACTGAATTCACTAAATAATGACAGCCATTTACATTCAGTCTTCCTATCTTTCAGGAAACACATGTAACACAAAATATTTTATTCTAGCAACTTTCTAAGATTATACAAGCAATGTTTAAAATGTGTCCCTGGTTTTGGGTTTTTGACCTCCCCCATAACTTTTGGCTTTTTTACAGATTTCTTGTGCTGCAAAGTTGAGAGATATAGTTGAATGTCAATTGCATTTTACAAGGAGCCCTTCAGCGAAAGAGTTTATTGCTGCTTATGCCAAGTCTGTTTACAACTTGCAATTGTTGTTTAGCAAATGATATCACTATTGTACTAAAGTATTTAAAAAGTATTGTTAGTAGCACAACAGAGAGTATACTTACTTTTGATGCAGATGGCTGTGAGTTCTACTCCCACAGTATGTAGATGGATTTCTGATACTGTACTTGTGTTGTACTTTAAAGGGAGTGGATTCTGCAGTCCTGAGAATGTCCTCCTTTGGAGGAGATACTTAGTAACTATGAATCTGTTATCAGTTTGCCATTCATTCCCTATTGCAATATTATCAGCTTTCAATGTTTTCTAATGTAACTTAGGCACTTTATTCTTCAAGGGCAACAGGCAATTATTTGTAGATGAAATAATGAAATATAAAGTTGTTTGCTAGCAGCAACCTCTTCATTAGTTACAGATCTCTTTAATGCGAAATTATTTAGATGACTTTTACATTTCTCAGATTGTACATATTTATTGATATTGGTGGATTGTAATGCCAGAAGTTTGAGTAGACTTTTATGTTAGAAATATTCTGAATTGGGCAGTTTTGTCATTATTGGTTCATACATTTTGTTTCATTGCTTCTGGAAAAATGTTCAAAACAAGAAATATAAAACATGCTCCAACAAATGTGTTGCATTATACAAGGAATATAATTTAATAGAATCAGGAAGGTGAATCAAAGAGCACATGTATGTTTGCATGGTCCTAAACATGTGTGCAAGTGGCCTATGATTTGAAAACAACCCAAAACTAAACTATTTGCCACTGGCCAAAAGATGCATTTTCTTTGAATGGTGGCTTCAATGCTGTTTCAGTGAATGTGAGTTTCAAGTGCAGATAAGTTTTAATGCTAAGTCTGTTTTCATTGTTCATAGGTTCATAGGTTCATAGGTAGGTACTAGGCTATCTGCCTGAAGGCATTTATAAGCCTAGCCAGAACGTGTTGGCTTTCGCCGCCCCCTTAAATTAGTTCCCTGTGCCTCTGTCCAGCAGAGCCATTGAAGTGATCCCTGGGGTAAACTTTCTGTTTCCCATCCACTCATCAAGGTTTCTCTTGAAGCAGGTTAGCAAAGAGCTCTGCCTAATGTAGACTGGAATCTTGTTCCAGAGCATGGGAAGTATCTGGGACAGGAATCTATCCCTCTAGCATGTCTTATTTATTGTTGTGGTGAGGTTTAGATCCCTGGAGCATGTGGCTTGAGGGGATATGGTTTTCTTTAGGTCGAGCATGCCCATCAATTCTAGGTTGGACATGGCCTTGTATGTCAGGCAGAGATCACCTCTGAGTAGGCAGTATACAACCGAGTACAGCTGGAGTTTCTTCAGTCGAGCTGCATAGGGCATTTGCTTGAGGCCATTGCTCCTCTTGGTGAGGTACTTCTGTGGTCTTTCCAGTTGTTGCAGGTGTCTTGTAAGGTACATCCCAAATGATGGGTCTGATGAGTGATGTGTAGAGGAGCCCAATTATCTCTTTTGATCTGGATGCAAACCCTTTTGTGATTAGGTGGGCCACATAGAAGGATTTTCTAACCACTTTGGCAATATGATTATCAAAGGAGAGGTTACTATTTACTTGGGTCCCCAGATCCTTTATTATGTCTTCCGTATTTAGGGGGCTACCACCTATGTGATAGTTTGTGGGCACTTTGTTTTTTTCCACATGGGATGACTATGCATGTTTTGGCATTTAGCTTGAGGCCATGGTTTTAACACCTGCTATCTGCCTCAATGACACCCTTTTGGAGAATGTCTGTGTCAGCTGGAGAGTCAATTATAGCCCCTAGTTTGCAGTCATCTGCGAACTTGGTCAGCCATAGTCCTCCTGTGCTTGCCTGTACCTCTGAGAAGTATATGCCGAATAGGAGGGGTCCTAGGACTGAGTCATGGGGAACACCACTTGTAACCGGTTTACAGTCAGACCTAGCTCCCGCAACTCTTACCATGTGGGTTCTGTCCATGAACCAGTTGGCAACCCATCTTGTGATGTAGGGGTTTATGTTCAGGCTGGTGAGCTTGTCTATAATACCTGAGTTGGGAATGGTGTCGAAGGCTTTTGTGAGGTCTAGATAGGCTGTGTGGACCACCTTTCCCTCGTCTATAGCCTTGGTAACTGTCTTAAATAAGTTCATCAGGTTTAGGAGGCATGATCTGCCCTTAACAAAGCCGAACTGGGTAGGGTCCAGTGTTTGGAGAGTCCCAATGTCTCTGTTATTGAGATCCATGATGATGCGCTCCATAGCGTTGCAGACCAAGCTAGTCAGGCTTAAAGGGCAATAGTTCCTGGGGTCCATTGTGGCTCCACCTTTGTGGAGCAGAATAACCAATGCTGTGCTCCACTCTATGGGCACATAGTCTGTGGAGAGGCTGAGTTTAAGCAGTGTGTTTAGGTGAGGGGTTAGTTCATCTTTGAGCTCATATAGGATGCAGCCTGGGACACCGTCCGGTCCCATTGATGCTGTGTATTTGGCTTTGGAGAGGGATGTTTTAACCTGATAGTCTGTAATTTCAGGGGCACTATATTTTTCTGGTATAGTTATGGGCCCTTTTGGGGGTGAGAGGGGGGTGAAGTTTGCATTGAACCTGTCTGCCAGGATGTTGGCTATATCGGTCGGTTCAGTGTATTTTGTGCCATTCTGCACTAACTCTGAGCAGATCTGAGAATTGACACTTAGATTCTTGACATAGCTAAAGAATGCCTTGTGGTTATCTTTGGAGTCCATATCAATTTTTCTTTCTAAGCTAGCCCTGGATGATTTTATGAGGGAATGTAGTTTCTTGCTGATACTGATCAGGAATGTCTTCCCTTCTTGGGATTTTACTCTTTTCTGTACTAATTTCCTCCTTCTATTGTATAGCTTATTTATGGCAGGGGTCCATCAGTCTGGTTTCTTTTTCTTGAAGGAGTGAGTCTTGGTTTTGTTTGGGATAGCATGATCCATGCATTCTTGTAAATGCCCATAGAGTGCATTAGTAAAGGATTTTGCAGCTTGGACAATGTTATCCTTTAGCTTGGGGGCTTTGAAACTTCCCACCTTGGTCTTAAGTAACGTGAAGTTTGCTTTTGAAAAGTTTTTCACGGTGGTTTCTTTGACCGGGGGTGGTGGCGGAATGTGGATATCCAGAGTGATTAGTTTATGGTCAGATCTAACCAATGAGGGGTTGACGTCCGGTGTGGAGCACCGTTCGCCCATGTTGATGATGACCAGGTCCAATATGTTGTTACCTCTGGTGAGGGTGTTGACCAGTTGATCCAGGGTGTTTGAGTTTATAAATTCTAGGAAATGTTGGGCAAGGGAGTTTGTACTTGAGTAGTTCTCCCAGTTAATGTTTGGGTAATTGAAATCACCCAATATCAGGGTGTTTGGTAGGATCTCTATGTTTCCCAGTGTTTCTAGGAATGCAGAGTGGGGGTCCTGGGGCATGGTGGGTGATCTGTAGCAAGCTATAATTTGAATAGCAGTTTTGCCCATTGTTAGTTGCACGTGGATGATCTCTGAAGCATCGTGTTGTGCCACTAACCTGGAGGTGTGGGTATCCTTGATGAATATGGATACTCCCCCACATTTTGTATTTCGGTCTGGGTTTTGTGGCTGAAATATATGGTATGAGTTGTAGCCTGGAAGTGCTGGGGCGCTCTCTGGAGCCTTAAACCAGATTTCTGTTACTGCACATATATCGATTTTCTCCATACTGAGGAGTGCCTCGAGTGCGTGCATTTTGAGATTTAGACTTCTGGCATTGAGTAGCATTACCCTCAGTTTTATTGTTACTTGTGCTATTTACGGCGGTGGGTTTGTCTTTTGAGCCTTGCCTAATAAAGGCACTATGGGAGTGGCAAGAGCCTTGGCCAGTATTTGAAAGCCTAAGGGTGACAGGTGCAAGCCGTCACTAGCGAAGCAGCGTGACTTGTCGAGCATGTCATCCCAGGCTGACAGACACTGGATCCCCTTTGAATGACACCAGAAGCTTAGCCAATTGTTGAAATTGATATATTTTTCTCTATACTGTGGTATCATTCTTTGTGAGGGTAGGATGCTACTCAGGGTCAGGGTCATACCGGCATGGGCTAGGTGACCAGAGAGCTCCTCCATGTTTCTTTTCATGCAGTCCAGGGAGATACAGCTCAGGTCATTCACACCAACATGGACAATGACATAGTCATATTTGTACTTGTTCTGGAGTGACCTGAGTGCTTGTGTTATGTGGCTGATCCTGGCACCCAATAGGCAGCTAACAATAACCCTCTCCTCTTTTAAACTAGTGAGTGGGATGTCAGTGTGTCTGACTATAGAGTCACCTATTACTAGTGTGTTGGGTATGTTATTTTGCCTTAAGGGCTGTGATTGCATGGCACACTGGTTTTGTGAAGTATGTGTTTCATGGTTTGTATTGGGGGGTGGAGGTTGCTTGGATGTTTGCTTTGGAGGCCTCTGTTGCTTTTGCAGATTTTTATTTAGATCCTCCGAGTATGTTTTCATGTATTTATGTGTGTTTTTTGCCGGTGCTGGTTTCATAGGTCTATGTGAGACTGGTGGTGGGATGCAAGTAATTCCCTTCTCCTCTTGACTGCCTGGTCCAGTCTTGAGTTGAGAGAGCTTAGCCTCCAGTTTGGTGGATAATTGCATCTCTCGCATGTATTAGTGTTTGGTGGAAGGAGGAGAGGGTTGTCTGTATACATGAGACAATTATAACATTGCCTCAAAAAGCCCAGATTCACCAGTTGTACCAGAGAGTACACCTGAAACTGCCCTTTGGACATGCCTGGATAGGTACAGTGAACTGTTTTACTGATTGGCTGGTAAGGTCGAATAGAGAGCCTTGTCCTTCTTTACAGTATAGGGGGTCTAGTACTAAGGTTTATTAGTGCTTGCTATGAGTTTTGAGCAAGTGCCGGGATGAGAAGTGAATGGTTTGAGTGCTTAAGTTGAAAGTTTGTCTAGTTCCAAGGGAAAAATTAAAGAGTAGACTTTGTGGAGCCGGGAATAGTTATACCCTAGCTAACCGGCGCTGCCCGGCGTCCAAAACCGCACAAATGCGGGTTTTATAGCATGGAAAGGAAAGAGATAGAAATTAGCCCAAAATGGCCAATAAATTACTAATTTCTGGGCTGAAACCACTCCTCCAGGGACAGATAGGCTGCTCAAAGCTCCGTCTCTCACAGTGAACAGAGAAATTTCCTTCTATCCAAGTAAGGTATGGGCAACACAAAAACTTGTAACACAGCTCTGAATTCAGCACTAACCTGAAAACTGAACTATACTAGCTTAGAAAGGCAGGAAAACAAATATATATATATATTTTTTTCAGAAAATAAAGCATATGTTTAACTGTATTGCTTAGTTTAGCAAATGTTTATCAGTATTTGTGCTATAAAGATATAACAGAAGTAAAGCATAAACATGTATGGACATTACAGTGTTTATGGTAAATGAGGAGAAATAGCCAAGTAATGGGACACTGGAATGGCTGCAGGGGGAAGTGTATGGGGGGCTCCATTTGACCATGATTTTGTGAGAGAGGAGGGGTGGCATATTCAAAGTCAGCCCAGGGAAGCACAAACTCTAGTTATGCCACTGATTGGACATCTGGTGCACTGCAGTGCAAAGATCCTTCTGTAGTACATCTGTTCATAGACACCCACACCACACAAGCACCTTGTGGTCTTTGATAAAAGGGGAAGGTTTGTAAGCTTTTGTTATGTTACAAAAATAATGTTCTTAGATTGTTAAATGTATGATCTCTACATTTGAGCAAGTGTCATGTTAATGTAAATTAATTATGAAGGCAATACTGGAGAAAAAGCTTATGGGGATTCAATCTCTACAATACGAATGATCGCCATGCAATGGGATCTGGAGATTATGATGTTGCAAGTGATATCTGAGGTATAAAAAAATATAGTGGTTCAAGGGCAGAGCATAAAGATACCCTTTTAATTAGTTTACTCAGTTTGGAGATATAATTCTCTAAACTTGCAAACAGCAATCATTCCATGCAATGAAAGAGTAACTAGAACATAAATACTATTTTTCTAGCTGTTCCTTGAATATAACGTGGTCAACAGAACCAAAGATCTTAAGCAGATCTATAAAAATTCTGCAAGTAAAGGATGCAAAGATCTGATTATTTATTGTCCGAGTTATATCTGAAAAAAAGGATAGTAATAATAGTACACTTTTGTCTTAAATTTGTGTTGAACCCTAGGAAATAGACACAGTGCGTCCACACATTTAACAAATTTGTTGTTGATCCGATTTTACATGTTTTCCAGTAAGAAGAAGGTCTGATATGAACTGATAATTTGATGATGATTTGTTTGGGAGATTTTACTGTATGACAGTTATGATGAAATTGTTATGGTAGTTTGGAAGACTTTTTAATTAATGGATAGATAAATTTATGGGTTAGACCCCTAACTGTAAGGTTAGCAACAAACTTAAAAACGTTCATTGGATGGATTCATACGTGTGGATGTACATCAGTACAAGAAATTTCACGGATCACACAAACCAGATGGGCACATACTCCTTTTATTTATTTTCAAAGTGCTCTTTAAAGACAGAATAGTGTCTCTCATGTAATTCAATCAGTTATATTAATAGTCTGAGTTCCTATTAAATAGAAACAGATGATATAGGCAGCATGTGTTGGTGTTTATAAATGAGACTGTTTGTTGGAGTGTGTCAAGGCTGATCTCTTATTCCAATTTTTATTATTTATTTATTTCATTGTTGTTTAGTGTTAGTTAATTTTTCTGATGTAATTTAACACAGCTCCACAGAGTCAGGTGACCAGCCACTGCTCTGCTGTATTCGTGTATGCAATCCAAGGAATCTGTTGCATTCTGCTAACCATAAGTACAATTTTATGCTGTATTTTGCACTTTTAAACTATATTTTTGTTATACTGCTGATTTTTTAAAACTGTTCTTGCTGATTTGTTGCACTTTTTGTCTGCTGTAGCTTAGACTATATTCAGACCTGCTGAATCTGGTTCAGTTTGTAAAACTGAGCACTAAACCAGGCTACTTTTTGTTGGAAATGGAACACCCTGCACACTTGTGACAGAAAAGTGCATTTATAACACATCTGGTTGAAGGTTGCTAGCACAGGGCTCAATTCTGAGCTTTTTTATTGGTTAAATTGTTTAATTCGGTTTGCTCACTGTTGCTTCACAAGCCCTGCTTTTGCGATGGCTTGCGCTTGTTTTAATACAGCTCCACAGAGTTAAGCGACCAGCCACCTCCATGCACCATCATACACTACTGTGCAATGGGGTTAACCATTGGTGGTTATAGACACAAAAACGTCAGTAGATAAAATTTCCCTTAGGAGCTGCTTGTGATCTGGCCAAAAAGTCCTTAAATTACACTCAGCTGTTCAGAGAGCACCTCAGCTGCACTTTTGCTCCTTAAACAGTCTCAAAACCACCAAGTCTACAATAGTCTCTTACCATTTAGAGAACTCACACTATTATAGACCCTTTATAGACCACCCCATTAGTATAGACCCCATTTAGAGCACCCAGTTATAACACACCCCTTCATTTTTTCTCCCCACTGTGAAAACAGAATTTAATTAATCTAGCATTATTGATGGTCAGTTTCTCTCTATTTCTCCTACCAGCCTGATTGGCATGGGTATCCTGAGGCAGTGTCGCAACTGCCTTATGTACACTGACAACCCTCTACTCCTAAATCACCCAAGTACAATTTGTGAGAGATGCATCTATCCTTGCTCTCTTGTGTACAGAACAGTAACACTGAACAGGTTGTCAGCTCAATTACTACACCTCCATGCACTCAACTCATAAACCATCATACGTGGAGGTACTCACCAGAAACCTACCTAAACACCAGAGTCCTTCCAAACACAAGCATGCTACACTTAATAAAGCACCTGCAGCACTCAATGCACATAAAAACACAAGCACCAGTGTCTCACCAAATAAGCCTCTAAGTCAAACCATGTCTAAACCAATTCTTGTAGTCATAGGTGACTTCATTGTGAGACACACAGATGTCCCACTCACCAGGTTTGACAAGGAGAAGGTTACGGTCAGCTGTCTATTGGGTGCTAGGATCCATGAGATCATACATGCACTCAAGTCTCTCAACAAGTACTGTTATGACTCCATCATAGTTGTTGGTGTGAATGACTTGAGACATACCTTACTGGACTATATGAAGCGAGACATGATTAAATTCTATGAATATGTGTCCCAGGCAGGTATGTCTCTAGCCTTGAGCAGTATTCTACCCTCACCCAGGATGATACCATAATTTAAACAAAAAATGATTGACTTCAACAATTGGCTTAGTTTCTGGTGTCATTCTAAGGGGGTTCAGTTCCTGTCAGCCTGGGATGACATGGTTAATAGACCATGATGTTTTGCCAGAGATGGCCTTCACCTGTCACCTCTAGACTTTCGGTTACTTGCTAAGGCACTTGCTTCCCCCATAGTGCCTTTTTTAGGCATGATCTCTAGAACAAAATGTCTGACATGAAAATATCCCTGACAAATTAATTAAAAGTTATACTGCTAAATGCTAGGAGCTTAAATCAGAAAACGCACTCTCTGGAAGCACTCCACTCTTTGAAGGATATTGATGTCTGTGCAGTCGCAAAAAACTTGGCTTAGGGCCACAGAGAGTACCTCAGCCTTGCAAAGCTGCAATGCCTTCCACACTTTCAAACCACAAAATGGATGTGTGAGAACCAAAGGAGGAGGAGTATTAATATTCATCAAAGATAAATATGCCTCTAGACTGGTTAGACAGGTAAACTCCATGGAGTTACTCCAAGTTCAACTTGTGGGTAAGACTCCCCCCTTCTTTGTTAGCTATAGGCCACTTTCAATGAACTAAGATACCCACACTGTTTATTTGGACCTACTTGAGTCAATCAAATTACAACCAAACACTCTAGTCTTGTGTGATTTTTAGCTATCCCTCCATTGACTGGGAAACATATAATTACCAACATGTTCGCACAAAGGTTCCTGGACTTTGTTAACATTAATGCCCTGGAACAAATAGTATACAACCCCATAAGGGACTGAAATATTCTTGACCTGGTCCTCACCAAAATGGGTGACTGTTGCACTACCACAAGTATAAGACCCTCACTGGTTAAATCTGATCACAAATCAGTCACATTTGAAGTAGCTACAACACCTGAACTGCTCTTAGGTGAAATCAGGCTAAAAAATTCAACAAAGCTAATTATACACTCCTAAGAGATGGCATAAATAATTTCTAAGCTCCTGTTCCAACAGATGGCATTGACAATTATACTAAGGTATATGCAAATGCCCTGTACAAACACTTATACAAATGCATTCACAAAGCTGTGCCTGATGGGATCAAAACAAGATCCTCAAGAAAAAAACAAGCCTCCCTGATGGACATCTGGCTTTAATACGTTATACAACAAGAGGAAGAAGTTGCTGTCTAAGAATAAAAAAGAAAGGTGGAAGAACACCCTCATTTGCTTGAACAAACAAATAAGACAACTTTTAAAATCCTCTAAGGGCAACTTCAAATAAAATTTAGCAACTATAGTTAAGAATAACCATAAGGCATTCTTCAGCTATATCCATAACCTAAAAGGTATCAGTCCTTGGAAACAGCAATAAGGCAGAACACTCCACGTCAAGTCAATAAAACATTTATTCGATAAAATGCACAGTTAAAATAAGCACTTTCAGGCCATATGCCCTTCATCAGATAATAAAACAAACTAAAAAGACCATTTTTAAATTACCAAACATCCTATCACATTTCAGTATTCTACCCTCCTTTTCTTAAGGATGGGTTTTAAAGGTACAAAGGCATTAATACCTGGCGGCTTATCCACTCCTAGCCTCACTATCCACCTGGTCTCTGCACATTCTGTCTCAAAAATGGTCTTTTTAGTTTGTTTTATTAATTTAAAAATGGTCTTTTTAGTTTGTTTTATTATCTGATGAAGGGCATATGGCCTGAAAGCACTATTTTAACTGTGCATTTTATCGAATAAATGTTTTATTGACTTGACGTAGAGTGTTCTGCCTTATTGCTGTTTCCAAGGACTGATATTGTTTTTGGCAAGAACACCTTAGTGCAAAGAGATTTTTCTTTTTTTCACATTTTTTAACCTAAAAGGTAGGAACCAGATTTGTGCTGAACTAACTGTGGATGGCATCATACACATTGATCCTGTGAAAATAGCTAACCTATTAGCTGACAGGTTTGGTAAAAATTTCACCCCTCCTGTTCCCTCCAAACATTCCACAAAGCATTTCCCCTACATTTCCCCCACCTTGCATCTCCAAAGAGCAAGTCATTAATGCTCTCTCTAAGGCCAAACACACAGCCTCTATGGGACCAGATGGCATCTTAACTTGTATTTTAAATGGTCTAAAACATGAGATATCAACTCCATTAGGTACTATCTTCAACCACAATCTCAGTGCTAGTTTTGTCCCAACTGAATGGAAAACAGCAATTGTCAATCCCTTCATAAAGGAAGTACAGCAACAGACCCTGGGAACTACAGACCCATAAGCTTGACTAGCCTTATATGTAAGGCTATGGAATAAATCATCACAGACCTTATAAATAAGGATATAGGTGATCACCAAACCTTTGATCCTACACAGTTTGGTTTTGTCAAAGGCAGGTCATGCTGTGTAATCCAGTGGACTTCTTTGAAAATGTCACCACAGCCATACATGAAGGCAAATCTTTGCATACAGCCTACCTTGACTTAGCCAAGGCCTTCAACACAATCCCACATTCGGGCATCATTGATAAACTCTCCCAGTTGAGTATCAACCCTTATGCTGTCAGGTGAGTTGCTAACTGGCTCATCGACACTCAGTCAAAGTTGGGGACTTTACCTCAGCCAGCAGACCTGTCAACAGTGAGGTTCCACAGTGCTCAATGCTGGGCCCCCTGTTGTTTGGACTATACTTCTCAGAATTTCATGCTAAAACAGAGAGGCTGCGGCTGACTAAGCTTGCTGATGACTGCAAATTATGTACAATCATTGAATCCCCAAACAATGTCAATATACTTCAAGAGGGACTTAACACAAACCAATGACTGGTGCTAAATCCATGGACTCAAACTCAATGCAAAAAAATGCATTATCAACCCCTTTGCTAAAAAAGATATCCCTGCAGACTATTATATAAATAATAATACCCTAAGTAACAACTCAGTAGTGAGAGACTCGGGAATGTAAGTTGACTGTAGCCTAAACTTTGACCACCATAAGTCTACTGTGATAAGGAAGGTATTCTTCATCACACAACTCATTATCAAAAGCATTGCCTCCACAGTAAAAGAGGTCATAACACCCCTGTACTCAACCCTCAGACCAAAAACTGAGTACAATGCTCTCTTTCGTATGTACCTTAACAGGCACCTGCAGCAACCTGAGAGACCTCAGATATTTCTAACCAAGAAAATTCAGGGTCTCCAGCACATGTCATACATTGACAGAATGAAGTCACTGTCATTGTACTCAGTAGCATATGGACTAGTTAGAGGAGACTTGTGCCTGGCCTACAGAGCAATCTTGGATCCAAACCTAATGGGAATGCTGCACATTCACAAGTCAAATGGGACAAGGGTCATCCACTCCATGGACCTTAACCTGGCCTGCGGCATAAATAGGACCTGTTGGAGAGACAAATATGTCTCTTAGAGGTTGCCACTCCTCTGGAATAGGCTACCAATTCACATCAAGTAAAGTCCCTCTATGGCCCTATTTAAAGGTAGCCCAGATGAGATTATGGGAAACCATAAATTACTGCTGGGGATTTCACCTATGGCTCTCCTAGATATGGGCAGTCATTG
>NC_056745.1:1007848306-1007930806 GCF_019279795.1 Protopterus annectens
AATGATATCCACACTTCTTAATTTAAAGCACTTTTGATGCTTAATTTAGGGGGGAATGTGTCAGTTCTTGAGAGGGAGTTCAGTTCTAGGAAATTACAGTTCATAAGATCTTACTCTTGTAAGCACCACAGTAAAGTTGCATGACCACATCAAGGTTGTAGTGCGACTGGATGGTTGATCCCTAATTATTTTAATGAATTCCACTTATACTGACTGTATAATAATTTTCACCACTATCTAAACTATTGGCCACATTTATTGCTTAATATGGATACAAGGATCTCAACTGACAGCTAACTTACAGCTACAAACATGGATGACTCTCTTAGGCCACAAACACAAACTGTAGCAGCAAAACTAGTGGTTGGCCCTTGGCGTATGCCAGCTACCTATGGGAGGCGGACAAAGAGCATATGAGAAGAACTGCTGCTGCTGTGTGCATTTACCAGGTGACACCCTTTTTAACCAGCAGCTCAAGATCATTATTAAAGTCTGCACTCATCATGCTGGAAGCACAAGAAAAGAACATGGGATGACAGGGAAAAAGGGTTATATTTTGTAGGTGCACTGTAAGGGGGGTCTCATACGTGTGTAGTGCTTATGCAGTGTGTGTGTGTGTGTGTGTGTGTGTGTGTGTGTGTGTGTGTGTGTGTGTGTGTGTGTGTGCATGCGCGTATGTGCATGCGTGTATGTGCATGTGTGCGTTTGTGTGTGTGTGTGTGTGTGTGTGTGTATATCTAGCTTTAAACACAGTGCAGGTTAATGATAGACCAAGGACAATCCATTGTCTTCACTGTCATCCCTAGGATCAAAAAACACAATTAGGTGATGTTCCATCAGTATCATCTGCATGCATCTAATTGTAATCAGTTTTCCTGAAAGAAGTATTTCTTTGCAGACATCCACTGAATTCTGTTCATACTGTAAGACAGACACTAGTTCATCCAAGCAGACACAGGAACAGCCCAATAGTACATGGAGCCATCTATGCTAGGATTCCTTGCAGTTTCAGATGTGTGGAGACCATGATGCACCCGATCATGATCATTCTAGAAATGTGAGGTAAGACTGGGGTAGTCTTTTCACCTCAAGGTGAGTGATGTTGTACTTAAGACATCTCTGTATACAGTAGATATCAACAAAATGGGCATATCATGAAAGACTGTGGGAATGATTTCCAGCAGCTCTACAAATGTAAGTATGATGTCCTCCACTGTCAAAAAGGACAAGGTCATAAGCATGTATGTGTTGTGAAATGGGCACTGTTGCCATATGTCATAGTCAGTCAATGTTTCTGCATTTCATATAACATGATTTCACAAAATGAGGCAAACATTCAAGGCTGCAGTAAGCAAGTGCCTATAAATAATTCTGATGATGCTTTAACAAAATCTGTAACTATAAAGGTAGCTTCCATCTCCACTCCAAACTTCATGCATAACTGAAGAAGCAATGCACAAAGTGCTTCATATATATGTAATGATTTTTTAACTATGAATTCATCCACCAGGGATGTCAGTTTTCTAGATGCTGCAGTGTCTTCATACCTGTGTACAGTGTATATTTGCCAGAGTATGGCACCATAGGTGAGGAAGGGGCCACTGGCTAATATGATAGGAGCAGACCAGGTCTAATGCCTTGCATCATGCTGCATGACCATTATCATAGTATGTGTCACATAGTGCACCCTTTTAAACAAGCTGCCATAGTTAGTGGGACATTGCTCAACCTTGAGATGTCCAGGCATTTCAGGAAGGGCATTATAAGAACAACATCTGCAATGTGTGGAACATCATGAAGAGTTTTTGGGTGCCCAGAAATGTAGAAGCTTGGTACATAATCTGCCACAGTTTCCTGGCCTTGAGTCCGCTGGCTACATCAGGGTAGGTGAACACCTGACAAACGCTCCTTATTCATTCCTCATTTGTCCTCCTTAGTGTTATAACAGCCCTGTCCCTGTAGATACAAGTTGTCAAGCACTCCTGGACACAAGCCCAATACTTCTAGTATCCTTCTGGATATTATAACAGCCATGCTGACCAGGTTTTGTATGACTGGACACAAGCCTGTTTTGCTTACTGAACAGAGCCATATCAGAAATTCCATAGCATCATTACCAAATTTATCCTAGTCTATATTTATACAACCATGTGTCTCTTCACTTGAAATAGTGAAGTAGATTGTGTCCAGTGGGACTAAACTGGTAAACCAAAAGTAAATATATAAATAACCCCAATATGTAATGACCTACCAATGTCATATTAGTCATCACAGGCCGCATACTCCTATTAGATTTTATCCTTCTGTGTTTAAAGCATGGCTTACATTGAAGTATGTAATTTTTGCAGCAGTTTAATTTAACTAGTTTTAAATGTTTATTCAAAAAAACTGATCGCTAAGTTTATATTATTTATGTAGATCCAAGCTGAGCACTTTCAAGTTTTCATAACACATGCTCTAGAGCAAAACTTTTAAATACAGTTATTTAATATCATTTTGTTACTTCTGGTAATTAAGCATGAGTCTGTGGAATGCAACTAGATGACTGGAACCTAGGCAAATCCTTTTTTTTAAAGACATCAGCTACAGAAGAAGTGGATCAAGATACAGACGCATGCAAACACACACGTATACACACACACACACGTATACACACACACACACACACACACACACACACACACACACACACACACACACACACACACACACACACACACACACACATATATATACACACACACACACACACACACACTGTCAGTTACTTTTGAAATGCATGCTACTTTCTGAAATATTACATTTTGTAAGATAAGGCACTAATTTGCATCTGGAATGCTTTCAAGCTATTCTGCCATTGATATAAAATTGCCTTTGCATGGCTAGAACTAATTTCAAGAGTAATCTTTGTGGGTGTTAGCTGCAGTATGTATTCAAAGTAAATACCTTTGTGTGGACTTTGTCTAAACAAGCTGCTGTGTGCAGTATTGAACCTCTCTCTATTTCTCTCCCTCACTCTCTCATAACTTTCCTTTTTATTGTTCTGTTTCTAAAGCCTGTCTGAATTACTTTTTGGGTAATGAAAGAATGTACCTAAAGCTATCAATGTGGTGTCTCAGTTAATCACTATGAAGTAGTTAAAACAGGACAATTTGCAATCTGAATTTAGATTACAGATTCTGCTCTACCAACCCATTGCTGAATATAAGGAAGCTGGAAAGCTATTACAATTCCTGGTAAAGAACACCACTGTTAGCTACTTTTTTTTAGATGTGCAAAGCACAGTTTAAAAATAAATTAACGTTACAAGATGGTAACTGATGCACAGCAGCTGGATGTTTAAGGTCTTAATACTGCATTTTATTGGCCAAAGCTATTTTTCTGGGAAACCAGTTATCTAAACAAGCTGATATTCTATGTGAGTAAGATTCCTTATTTAAATCTGTGCTTCATAAGGTATGTATTCCAACTTTAAAGTAGGCTTGCACTGCAAATAAGGAAAATTTAAATAAGTCTTAACAGACAGTCTGTGAAACTAATTAAAAGTTATACACTGTATCTGTTCAAAAATCTGCACAAATTTTAAATCACCTCAACTTTTATTTCCTTAACAAGCTTGCAAGATGTGTCTACATCAATTTGTCGAAGGTTCACTTTCGCAAACCTTTCTTTATCAGTCCGAAACAACCAAATGTTCAGTTCCATGAACATTTACATTCATGAAAGATTTAAGTAGGGAAAGGAAGCAGTTGGCCAACATCACAGATTTGCCCTTTTCCACACTGTAGTGCGATCTCAGAGTTAGTATATATAGTTGGGGGGAGGGTGCAGCCCCCCCCCCCACTTGAGTTGGTTTGACATGCTATGGTGTGTGTTCCGGTGTACTGTTGGACAAGAGCTTCTTTTCCCAGGTGAAATACTTTTTTTACGTGAACGCTTGTGGAACTGAATACTTGGTAATTTCAGGTCCCTGAAAAAAGGTTCACGAAAATGAACCTTTGACAAATTGATATAGACCCTTGCAAGATTCCCTCTTCCACCTAGTCTCAAAAGCCAGTGGTTTCCTCTTCTTTCTGCATAAAATTATTTCTGTTCTACTAGGTAGATTTGCAGCTTGCAAAACATAGTTTTCAGTGCAGACTGTATATGAGACTGCACTAGATAAGCTGATAAGATCATCTGTGCCACTGAACTTGAAGCCAGAGCTACTATTAAAGAAAAAAGACAATTCATATGTTAATGTACTTAAGGCTTGTTAAGGCCATATTACTTTGACCCATATGCCTTTCTTGGCCATGAACAACTTGTCCTGGCTTTTATGTATGGCTTTTTTTACCCAATGAGCACCTTTTTTAAACTATCTTTGCTCCACTGTCCTACTGAATTACTTACATTATTTTAGCAAAACCAATCAGAATGCTGTTTAAACCTTTCCTTGCCTCCATTGTCACTGTTTGTTTCTCTTTGGCTAACCCACTCCATTCACCCTCGATATGATTGGGCTCACTTTGCTCCCCTACCAAACCCCCAGTTCCCACCCTCCCTCCTTATCTACAGTTATACTGAGCATATCCCCACACTTTCATCATTCTTATCCCCTGCTATTCCTAATAGCCTCACAAATCCCTGCTACTAACTCTTTATCCAATAGCATTCACAGAAACTCTCTACAATGTTACGTCAACTCCCCTCTGCACTTCTTCTTCTTTACTTCCTCACTTAATTTACTCTTCTCTATTGTTCTCACTTTACAATGTATAGTTTTATTCTCCTTCCCCCTTGTACAATATTCACTTATTTCTTCTCAGCAAGTCCTTCTTCATTATTAACTTTCCTTTCAAAATAGAGACAGAAAACATAATTTCCACAAGGCTTTTATTA
Source organism: Protopterus annectens (assembly GCF_019279795.1). Taxonomy (NCBI): domain Eukaryota; kingdom Metazoa; phylum Chordata; order Ceratodontiformes; family Protopteridae; genus Protopterus; species Protopterus annectens. Next base: position 1,007,853,188 of record NC_056745.1, read on the forward strand.
AACACAGTACCCAGTTAATTATTCTACTAATACTTCCTTTTTAATTTGCAGTTTTAGCCTACCACACCACAGTATATTCTACCTTTCTCTAACTTACTATACTTTATTAAAATTTTAACCCTTCTCCAGCTCCATAATAACAGACTACCCTGCATGGGATTTCCAGCAAGCTTTTTCAACTCTCATCCGTTTCCCCATCATCTTCCTTCCTTCTTTCTCCTTTAACATCTTTTCCTTTTCATTCGACTTTAATCTCCCCTTAACTTCTCCATAGTCCTCTCTATCTACCATGTTATCGTTTTTGCATCTTCACATCTCTACTATACATTTTGTCACCTTACTACCTACCATGTTACTCTCACACATTATTCACACTCACACACTCCCAGTCACCCTACCTATACACAGGCTAAACTCTCCATCATATCTATTTCCTCAAATTTATTAAACATCCAACCTATTCATCTTTTCAAATACAAACCATCTAAGTATTCAGTTCTTTGACATAACCAGGAATAAATTCACATACTTTATAAAAACCTAACTAATCTTAATCCTTTCCTCTCTTCTCTAAAATCACTCTTTGTGGTGACATCCATCCCTGCCCCAGCCCCTTAGCCTCATTCATTCCACCATCCTCTTACCCAAACTCCTATATAACACCCTGAAAATGTTTCCTTGCTTTAATTAATGTTCATAGTACTCTAAACAAGGTTACAGTTATACAAGCATTTTTTTCTTTAATACTCATTAGATATTACTGTCATTAATTGAAACATGGCTAAAACCCCATATAATAGATTCTAAAATTCTATTCCATGGCTACAATATAATTTGATGTGCAGACTTCACAGAAAAGGGAAAATTGTTGCAATTGTGTTTTTGTGTCTATGTTTCTCACCCCTCAAAACTAATAAATCAACCTACCAAATTGCGGAACTTATCTCTCATCTCAATGTTAATAACCGTAAGCACCACCTGTTTCTCAAATATCCAAGAATAGTACCTCCTCTTCCCACACATACCAAAGTGCTTCCACAGATAATACCCATCTCTCCCTTTTTCATTACAACCTGTATCTTCTTCACTAATACATAATCCAATGAACTAACAAATTATTGACCCATATCTATCCTCTCTCCTCTATCCAAACTGCTGGATAAATGTATACAAATACAACTAATAAACCACCTAACCAATTTATTATACACACCCAACATGTTTTTTGACCAGCACATAGCACAACTGCTGCTCTTATCTCCTTTATGGATACTATTAACAAAGCCATAGACTCTGGCTAAATAACCTCTGTAATTCTACATTATCTATCTAAGGCCTCTGACACAGCATCACATCACAAACTTCTACACCAGCTTTCTATGATGGGTTGTTCACAACCCTCCCAACAATGGTTTGCTAGTTACCTAACTAATAGACAAGAATATGTAAAATGGTGAAGTAGTTTCTCTCAATACCAGATTAACAAAACTGGAGTGTCACAAGGATCCATCCTAGGACCAATGCTCTTTAATATCTTCATTAATAATTTACACACCACTTCCCCTCAAATCTTTGTTATTCAATACACTGATGATTCTGCCACCATCTTATCTTCAAACAGCATCCAACACCTTCTGCAAATAACACCAGATGCTTTTAGCTAAATCGAATCTAGGCTCAATGAAACACAACTATTCCTCAACCCTAATAAGACAAAACTTCCACTTTTCACACCACAATCTTCATTTCATTTTAAAATATATTCACAGAGCAATACTGAGTTTGAAATTGTAACAAATGCAAACCTATTAGGCATCACTATAGATACTTTGTGAAACACATACATAATGCCATAAAAAAGTCACTTCAGATTAGGAACACTATATAGACACAAACATGTCATGGATACTCGCACTAAAAACACCAGCCAATGCCTATTTGCTCCCCTCTCCCTTATACATCACCCCCAGTTTTACCAACCTACATGCATCATTAAAGAATAAGCTTCTGTCCTGCTATTATAAAATCACCAAATTTGCTTCAGGTACAGCTTATCACTCACAGTACTGTTATGCTCTTAATGAACTTAACTGGCTTGAATTCACTCATCATCTTGACTTCCTACAACTACATTTAGCACACAAAAATGATATACAAACCTGATATCTGTCCTGACTTAAAACTTGATCTACATCCCTATATCTCTACCAGAATCCGTTCAGGAAAGAAACAACTTATAACTGCAGACAGACCTAACAAAAGAGCCAGCCAGTGTCTTTACTCCTATACTATGGCAAAACTATGTAATACCTTACCTACAACTATTACTGCCATTGACTGCCTCATGAATTTTAAGCTCTCATTAAAAAACTTCCTTTTTGACTCTTATATTTGCCCTTGCTCCTTGTTAAACAGGTAAACTTCTCCTTTTACCCTTCAACTTTCTCTCTTCTACTAATTTCTACTATAACTAATCACATTTTACTACCTCACATTTTCTCTTCTCATCCTCCCCCTCTCATCCCAATTAACGTACTCACTGTGTCTACTTTTTCTGCCTGTCTTTTTATTCCCTCTTCTCCCTTGTTTCTGTCTCTTGCTTTTCCTCCCTAACAATACCTCCCATATTACATCTCCCTTTCTTCTCATCTTACAGTCATCATATCTCCTCTATCTTCTCCCTGCCTACTGCTATGGTTAAAACTCAGAAAATCACTGAGAAGCTATTAGTACTGTCCTAAATTTATGCCCATATTGCTATGAATTTGTACACCCAGCATTATATTCAAATTACCAAGCATTTTTCTACCCAGTACAATATTATTATATCAATAATTTATTTGCTCTAATTTCTATGTTCTAGTTTCCCTATCCTTAAACTTTAAAAGTGTTTACCTTGCAGATGTTTCATTTCTTGTACACTGCTGCTCTTTGACCTTGTACTAGTGCTAGATGATAATAACATCAGCTACTCCTGGCAACCATGCTGTTGCAATGTTCTACTGTTTACAACTTCAGCTTCAATCTTTGTATGTATGTATGTCTCAGTTGACTTAACCAACTCTATCTATTTTGTCTATTTGTTAAACTGTAATTAATTTTGTATTTGTTAAATTGTAAGCATTTCATTATTGTTGGAGCTTTTCTCCCCGGGCCTCCGCTGAAAATGGGCTACTGACCCAGTCTGACTTTCCCAGTGACCAAATGTCAATAAATAAATAAATAAATAAATAAATAGCTGCCGCTACATGCTACCAGTTATTAATATAAGCATATACAAGATATTTGCTGGATAACTACAAATATTTCTATTGAACCCATTATCTTAAGTGACATTAACATTGATTATTTATCTGTGATATCTAACACTCCATCTACTAGTCTTATATTGTATGGGTTCAAACAGCTGATCTCTTATTCAGCAGAAGAAATCAAATCATAAAAATTCTATCCTTGACTGGATACTTATATCTTACCCCAGCAAGTTTGCTGTCTCAGAGGTGCTACCTTCTTCTGTTAGTGATGATCACCCAGTATTCACCAATAGAGAAGTTGCCCACCAGCTAAAAAAAAAAATCGATGCACAATTGCCCAAAATCTATCTTTCATCCTGATACACTCACTAATTTACTAAAATCCATCCAGTCTCCACTCAAAATCAAAAATTCAACAATATATTCATATATTCATCAATACTTTAAATACCCTTGCTCTTACCGTAAATAAAAGTGTAACACATACTCAAACCCCCCAGTTGTCTCATTCTACAGGTATTCTCATGAAAACTGTGACAAAGCATAGAATCAATGGCTCAAATATAAACTCCCTCAAACCTTACATATATACAAGGAGTTGCTCAACCTCACCAAGAAGAAAATTCACCTAGACTAAAACAAATATTACTCTGGCCCACAAGATAATTATAAAATATCCAAAGAAACTCTGGAGCTCAATTAAGAAATGTTTTCAGCCTGGCTCTCCTTCCTTACCAAATCCCTAACTGGAATTATTCCCCTCAGAAACAGCTACCAAAGTTAACACTTTCTTCATTGACATCATAGCCTTAATTACCTGCAGCTCTCCCCAGCCATTTAATTTACCTCAAGACTCTACAAGTCCAGTCATCCATGCTTTCAATCTCCAGCCTGTCTCCACATCACATGTTAAGCAGTTACTAAAGAAACATAAACCCCATTGTCCTTCTGCTGATGATCTCCCTGCAGAGTACCTTAAGATCCCTGCAGCCTCTGTAGCATACCCAGTCTCAATTCTCATTATCAGATCTACTTAAGACTCCAACATCCCTGCTCTGTGCATAACTCCTTTGAAGTCTTCAACTTTAATCCAATTGCCATCTTGTACCCACCTCGCTTCTAAGATCCTGGAAAAGTGTATTCACAAGCAGCTCCTTCTGTACCTCTTGCATAATGATCCCCTAACAGAACATGGTTTCTGACCAGGGCATAGCACCACCACAGCTCTCCACAACTTTTCCAACACCATTAATAAGGCTACAGACCAACGAGAGTTTATCTCTTCTGTTTTTGTAGATCTCTCAAAGGCTTTTGACACAGTGTCACATGAGAACCTTCTGACTCCAGTCTCCTTCTGAGTCTTTCCAAACCAACTCTTCTATGGTTCTCGGACTACCTATCTGAAATACATAAATATGTCAAATGTATCTTGTCTTCCTCTCCTTTTCTTCTAGTTAAAACAGTTATTCTTCAATGCTCTATTCTCAGTCCACTGCTCTTTAGATTTTCATCAGTAACCTATATACCGCCACTCAACAAACTTGCCTTATTAGATGTGCAGATGACTCAGCTCTTATCTGTCAGCCCACTACAACTCAATCTATGACACAAAATGCCTTCAAGTCAGCTTAACTGTGGCTACATCAAAACCAACTTTTACTTAAAACCAGAAAGACTACACTACGATTATTTTCCCAAGTCCCATGCCAGTGCTAAAAGTAGCTTCCTAATTACCTGTTTAAACAATACAGCTATCAAAGTAGTTATCCATACCAAATTACTTGGAGTCACAACAGATGACAACTTAAAGTCTGATATTCACATTAAAAAACTGTATAAAAATAACTCATCAAAAGCTAGGTCTACTATTACAGAGCAAAAAAAAAAATCCTTGCTCCATCTAGTAAAATCACCCTAGCTAACACTTAACTTTTACTCTCTTTTCTCTATGTCTCAGCTGATCTGACTAATATCCATATCTCTCTTTAATCACAATGGGAGCAATGCTATAATATGATATTTAAATTTGCACCTAACCTGCCACATAAATCTCATCAGTGATCTGCATTATGTGGTAGACTGGTTAGAGCTCCCACATCAACTAGCCCATGCTCAATTTCTTGTAACCCATAAAATACTATATAACCCCTCTACCTGTCTTTCAGTCTCCTTAGTACTTCATTCCCATCTCCCAAATCACCCTCTGCACTCTCAAGACAAAAACCTTGAAATCTATAAACCAAAAAAAGAAAAAAATGGAGCAAAGTTAAGTTTATACTCACAGCACATACCCAAACTATGGAACATAAATTCAATCAAAACTATATCTAGCCTCCATGTATTTAAGTTCTGTCTCAAAGAATGTCTCACTAACTCATGGCTACGCCTATGTAACATACCTGTATGATCCGTATTAACAAATACTTTGCATTCTTACTTTCCTTACTTCTTACTAACCCAACCTTTCATCATGCTGTCTATGTATACCTTTCAACATCTTCCTTCTCACCATTCTTAGGGTGAGCGTGCATCTTTTTATTTTATTTCTTAGCATAATAGACTATACTTCTAATATTTTTGTATATACTGATCATATTTAGTTGTCATTTTTTTATTTATTTTTATTTTTGCATCACTGATATCACCTCATGCTTTACTGTATCCTATGTATTCCGCTATCAAACTGCATGAAGATATGCTTTTTTATGTTTGCATTAGTACTTTATTTGATGTTATTGAACTCTCTGGAGCTTTTCTCCATGGGTCTCCACTGAAAATGGATATTTATTACCCAGACCAACTTTCCTAGTAAATGTCAATAAATACATAATAAATAAATAATGTAAATGCACATCTTGTAAAAAGGTTCTAAGATCTGCATCACTATATGTTTTTTTCAATTCTGCAAAAGATTTTCTTTTTTTCTTTCTCTTTTATTTTCTCTCTCCCTCTCTTTGGTACTGTAGACGTAGTGTTAACGTAGAATTTTGCTGCAGCACTTCCATCATGTAGGAGTATATACCATTCTGTTTATTTATTTATCTGTTTGTTGAATTGCTATTAAGTTATTTCAGCTCTGAAAATCATGTCTTTATAAAAAGGCAGACGGAAGTCATCTACATGTTTTGACATACTTACTAAAAAATAAAAAGAACATACAGGACTTTACAGCATGCATACCTGCATAATTAACTGTAATTATAAGGCAAGTACAAAATCAAGAATTAAATCTAGTTAGTCTTGAGAAAACGTAACAGTGTACATTGTATGGTTATGAACAATGAAAGCCAAATGAAATCAATCATTTGCATCTTTGATTGAGGGAATGAGTTTTCTCCTTGGGGAAAAAAAAGAAATGTGCCACCTAAGCCTGCAGACTTGAAATGAGAATTATTGTAGGTCAAACCAAATAGAGATATGAAAATATGTACTGGTAATGTATTATAGAACTGGTAAAAGTTTTGATGTGTTTATTTTAGCAAAATCTATTATTCTTCAACAGGCAACTTCAGAATTTCTGGATTTTTAAGTTAATGTTATAGCACATTATGTGAAACAGGATGAGATGGAAATAAAGTCTGGCTATCTTGGTATAAGTTTGTCATCTTCATGGAATGCTGGTTGACAGATTGTTGAGCTAGATTAATTTATAATTCTAAGTCTGAATCATTTATGCTGATGATAATTTATTAGGCTATAAGATCAGGGAAGTTAATTTGCTAAATCTGTCATGTAATCAGTATAAATTGAAAAAGAACTGCCCTAAAATTCAATTTTTTTTTGCTTATTCTCAGTAGAATATTCAGTTGCATGCATGACAACCTTTCAGTTAAATCTCTGTGATCTTATAAATTGCTGCAGCAATGGTGTCTGCTCTAATTTTAAATGAATCATAAAAATGATTTCAGGTTGAACGTGTAATGGTACACATATTGTGAGTAAATCCATACAGTTCAAAAAGATGTAAGTATACTGATTTTTGGTTAGTGCGTCAACTGACTAGGACCTATGGCGATGTTCATAAAAGCCATCACCATTAGGATTTTATTGAAATTCTGAGCACCAATGAATATTGATAGCTTCTCTTTATGAGCGTTGTAGAGCTCATGTTGATTTCTACTGTCTGGATGATGAAATCACAGTCTTAATGACAATCCATCCTTTGCTATTGTTATCCTCATATAACTGAAATTTTCATAGTTAAACCAAACTAAGAAATATTATCAGAGATCAGGCATTATGTGTTTTAAATAGTAGGCCTTATTTTATACAACCAAATAATTAAGTCTGAATTGCTATTTTGGGAAATCAGTTTTACTGTATCCTTAAAGAAATGGGCATGTTAAGTTTTTGTGCAAAATAAATAGATTATTGCATTAAGCTGAAGAATTATTAAAACTGAAAGGTCTTCAAAGTAGAAGAAGAAAACTATTTAAAAACCTCCAACTTCGGCAAATATAAAATGAAATTTAAATTGAATCTAGTTCAGAATCATTTACCTTTTGACACTGTACATCAGTATACTTAGCATCTATACCGAAAGTAAATAGCCTTTCTAGGTGAATGAAAAATTACTCTGTCTCTTTTGATTTAATTTTAATGTCCAAATTTAGGGAGCAAAATAGCCATTTATTTGAGAAACAGTAATATAATTCTATTTATTTCCAGACCAGGAGGTATTCGGCTTCAACATTTTCATCGCTCTAATTGTCTCAATGCATTTTATGTTAGTGGTGCTTATTGACAAGTAGCGCTGAATAGAAATGGGAAGCACTTGACAAAAACAGTCTTTTTTCATAGTATACATACTTGCACATGTTCTCTGATAATCTAGTTATGATCATTACAGTGCTGCAGCAGATTCACTGCTATATCTAGTGCTTGCTGATCAGAAAGGTCTGGTTTCTATCCCTGCATCAGTTACTTGTACTTATGCTCCAGTATTAATGTTGCAGTGTAGCATGGGAAGAGATACTGGATTCTGAGGTGTTTTCCTTATAATAACACATTAAAACAATTTTCCAAGACACTAAATCTGGGGTAGCACTAATGGATACTCTATATCCTCTTTATACTTCTTCTAGTAAGATTAGAGAAGACTACCCAAAATTTCAGTCTAATTTCTTCAATTAACGAACACTAACACCTAGCAAAATGTTCCAATATTTAATTACTGTTTTATCCAATTAACACATAAATAAATGATAGTAGTGTTTATAAGTATAAACAAGCAAGAAAACAAATAATTAAGTAAATAAATGACTTCAGTGCATGATATTCAAAAAAAATAACATCACAGTGGAGGCTGAACATGTTTCGGACTTAATTTTAATATGGGTTGTAACTTACAATTTCAATTAAATAAATGTTAAACATATTTTAAAAATTTCAGCCAAACATTAATTTAATTGGGATTTTTAAACAGTTTACAGATAAAAACATGCCCCCAGATTCAACACGCCATGCACAGTGTGCAGGACTAGTGTAGGAGCTCCAGCAGGCAATATGTCTTTCATGCAATCCAGGAATAAGCTGCATGGATGTGCATGAGCGCTCCTGCACTAGTCCTGCAAGGACTCAGCTCCTGTATGCAAATTAACCAATTTGCAGGTGAAATCCATGAAAATGAGGTGAATTTGCAATCCAGGAAGCTGGCAGCCGGCCATGCAGGACTAGTGTAATCTGCAGAAATGTACTCGGTTAGTAAACAAGTACATTTCTGCAAACTACAAAACGGAGCCATGTCAGCTCCAAATAAAGGGTGGATATTATGTTGAAAGCATGCCAATGGCCAAATATAGGGCCACTGGCATGGAAAACAGTCAAATTTTGGCTGTTTAAGCGTAGGGCAGCGGCACGCAAATGGGATCAGGTGAAAAAAAAAAACTAAAATAAGCATTCTAACCAAAATCACTATTTTGTCATTATACTCAATGGCAAGCAGAAGACAACATGGCCAGTGAATAGCGGTTGCTAAGGGGGGAGGCTCAGTGTGGGACCTTAATCATGCATCAGCAGGCAATCCTATGCAAATGAGGGGAATGATACTGAATCCCACATTTCCCCTCAATGTTAGTCAGCACCCAACAGTGTAAGAGCAGGAATAGCTTGGTGCAAGCCTAGGAGTTAGCTGACATCATAGGGGGGGGGTGTCAGGCATACTGTAAGCAGATTGGAGCCCTGTGGCTCGGGTTTGCCCTTAGCTTAGCAGAGCTAACCAAGGGGGTGTGTGTATGAGGCTGCCTAGCACTCTTTACATTACCTAAGCGAGTGTACCCTAAGTAAACCAGGAAATAGCAGCTCTGTGCACATTTGAGCACTGTGTTTGCACGGCATGCCCCCAGGTTTAAACAGGAAGACAAGGGGAAGGGAAAACTGCAGTAGGAAGGAAATCAGGGAGAACTAGCATAGCTGGCAGGTGAAATGTAGCAGAATCAGACAATTACACTGGCAGCAGACCAGCCCAGCCCAGAACACTACTATAAACTATGCAAACTCCTTTCCCTCAGGTTTTTCCCACATACTCTACACAACCAGTGTATACAAGCAGGGGAATTTTAACAAACAAATACAACAAGTGAGGCACACGCACAGTCCAGAATTATAATAGACCGTGTTTTTGGGATGCTCAAGTCACAGTTCCAGTGCCTGGACACATCCGGTGAAGCCTTGCAGCACCCTCCAGCTACATGTACTCAAATTATCATCATATGTGCCATGCTACACAATATGATCCTGTGGAAACAGCTGCAGCAGGAACAGCACAGGGCAGGGCCACAAAATCCCTCACCATTGCCAAGGCCTGCACAGGCACAGAGTGACTCGGAGGAGGAACAACCTGAGCCTGCCCCAGTAGGTAGAAGGAGGCATGCCCAGTATGCCCTGGCCTTGGCAAAGAGGCAACTCATAGCACATACACTGACACACGAGGCACCCACGGAATGACACCTCTCTCTGACTCGCACATACAGTAAAAGGGATTCCAAACATGACACTACCTGTGCTCAACCATTTATAGGGAGTGTACTGTGTGAATCTGACATAGGCAGCCCTCCAGCACCATCCTCAGTACTGGCACACCCACAAGGTAAGTCACTCTTCTTACCAATTGCCAAATGGAGTAGTATGTGTTGTTACTTGTATCTACGGTATGGATGTGAGCATGCAAGGGAATCGGGTGGCTGAATGGGATGCCAACAGATAGTAGACACCTATAGTGGCAGCATGTGATCTGTAACATATACTGCTGTCACCATAGTAGCCAGTACTACACATGTTGACAAAACCCACTGCAGAAAATGTGCGGGGCCACATGTGTGTCCATATGACATTCACATGCCAGTTAGGGAGGATCACATACCCAACAACAGTCTCAGCCAGCAGGACAGGTGTAGACAAACACAAACAAAGGCCATGCTAAGGCCTCTGAATGATGGCTATGGGTACCCCCCCCCAGGCTTACACAAACCGACTACATCAGGTCAGGCAGTGGGATGTGAGTTCTGAAGGGTAAGAAGTCAGAAACCAATATGTAGATCAATCAAACCTATGACCTGTAGTACACTGATATGCTTCTAGTCAGCATGATAGGTTAGAATACAGAATGAAATGGAGTACCTGACATACCAGTGCAGTCATAGCAAATGTGTACAAGTGTCAGGTGTGCCTTCCCAGTCCTATGTAGAAATGTAGAAACAGTCAAGTGTGCCCCCCAATCCTATTTAGAAATGTATCAAATCAATCCGATGTAGACACGTTGTAACAGTCAGGTGTGCCCCCCCCCGAATCCTATGTAGAAATGTAGTAACAGTCAGGTGTGCCCCCCTTTCAATCCGATGTAGTCATGTAGTAACATGTATGTGTAGGTATAATACCAGTGGAGCACAGATGACCTGAGGTGGCCAAGGTAGCAGGATAGATTGTAGCATTTGTACAATATGCTGGTATGTGTGTGTTAGGTTGGTGTGTGTTTCATATTGTGTGAGAGTGGTCAGTATGTATGCATGTTGAGATCTGACCTGGTGGCCATTGCCCACTACTGTCGATGACAGGGCCAAGTCCTCACAACTGCAGTGCTAAAGACAATGCTCCCCAGTATAACACATGCTAGCAGTAAGCCATTGTAAATGTATGGTGGTAATATGTGTCACCATCTGAAAGATGGACATGGCATGACTGTTTGGTTAGATATACAAGCAGTACACAGGGAAATGTACCCTAGACATACAGTATACAATGTGTAACCATGAAATAGACACACCCTTGGAATTGTACATACAGGTATGCATCACATTATCTGGGCTTGTAGTAGGGAATACCAATGTTGTCTGGCCGAACACTTGCAGATCACAAAGGTGATAGGACTGATGTATTGGGAAATGGCTGATGCCCTACACAAGCCAGCATAACTGGAATGCACTATACATATCTGCGAGTCAGATTCAAGTAGTGTCCATAGCACACATGCACCCAGCTCACCCAAACACCACCTACAGGTACCTTTCTGGTCGTATCCCTGCTGTTGGAAATGGGTACAATATGACCTCCACCTGTGTATGGCAATAGCGAAAGAATGCAGCATGTAGTGCAGGTGTCCCATGCAGGTGTGTCCCTAGCTGTAAGCAGCACCCTGCCAGCATCCACACCACCTGATCGATACTGATAGAAAGTATTGGCATGAACACTTAGCACACCTACCCTGTCACCCCAGGGGAATATACTGTATGGCAGACTGGGACTGTAGGACTGACAGAATGTAACGGCCATCTACAGCTGGCCTGCATCACCACCAAATGGCCTAAAGGCCTCTGCCAAAGGCCTGCATCTTACCTGTACTGCCAATGAATGTTATGTCATGGACACCCAAATAACAACATAACACACTCCACATAAGCCATATGCAAGGCCATGTGGACAAACCACAGTAACATGTCCACCATGTCCCACTGCATGAACTTTGAACTAACACCAAAACACAGCTGTGTTGAAGTGATAACTATAGGGAAAGTGTCAGAGAATGTATGCATAATGTATGGAAAAGGATAGAGTAATAGAGAGGGGGTGGGGCATTGTCAGCATGCAATGTGCAAAGTCTGACACACAGCCGAGGGCACATACTATCCCTGGCTGCAAACATGAAAATGGGTGGCTAGAAACCTGCCCATACACTACAATAGGGGTAATGTCCTGACTTATGACCCCTGCCTCTGGGTAACCTGTGTGAATCTGTACAGCTGTGAGGTATTGCCACAGCAAGATAAGGCCATACTGTCACGTCGATGGATGTGCAAGTATGGGATCCTCTGCAATCACTGTACCAAGGTGCTGAACTGGATACACAGACCCAGCAGCAAGTGTCTGCAGCTCCCCCTCCAGAATGGCATAACTTTCCATGAATATGTAGGCATTTGACCACAATACTGGACACAGCTGCATTCACCCTTTGTTCCCCAGGACATCACTGCGAGCAAAAATGTCCACCTGACAGTACTTGATGACATAAAGCATCACAGTGTATAACACTACACATGTCTGATATCTCTGCTAACACCAGTAACATGTAGCAGAAGCAGCACAGACACAATCACCTACAGTACACACTATCCCTTGCACAGTTTGACCCCATATTGCCAACTGATCTACAGATATCCTGCAGAAACAGTATGCTAGCTGTAGGTGTAGAACACAAAGGTCTGTACTGGAGTACAAACTACCTGGAATGGATACACACATTCAATACAGAAGGGCATACTGGGCATGCTCACACACTTAGAGAAATGGAGGCAATGTAAGACAACAACATACTGAAAGGTTATACTGGGCATGTTCACACACAAACAAATGAAGCTCATGTCTGCCAACAACAGTGGACCAAACATATCTGACAGTTGCAGATGTTAGTGCATACACTCCTCAGCATGCACCAGTCATGCTTTGCACACACATTGGATAGGAATACACACATATATCTAAGGACAACACAATATAATATGCCAAATGTACACATACATAGATGTGTGGAAGAGAGGCCTGTCCTACCCAACACACAGCCAAATGGCTACAACAACATGATGTGTAAATGTCACTCACTGTAGAAATTAGCCACTGGTATCCCTCAGCATTAAAGATTCTGTGGTGCTAGTGCTAGCTGTGCAACATGACTGTACAAGGCAGTAGTCATCTAGCAGTTGTATACACGTACCTGCAGAATATAAACCTGCGTATGCTTGAGTGTTGTGTGGTGTGTCTACCTCTAGATGACTTGGTTATGGCCCATGCACACACACTGCCCTCCCCATACCCCAACTATGGCAAGCCTGCTGATGTCATTCACTTTGAAATACACCTTTGGGAAAGTAGCAGCCCAGTAATCTCTGTGGCGCATCCTATAACTGCATAATGCTGTTGTGTGACAAACTAGTTAGGTAGAAGTTCTAAGCCCATACATGGAAACTGTGTATCTGTGTAGAGAGCAATGCTTTTTAGGCTAGTCACATTCACTACAATTCAAATGCCCTACTTTGGCAAGACTGCTGATGTCATTCACTTTGAAATACACCTTTGGGAAAGGAGTAGCCCAATAATCTCTGTGGCGTGTCCTATAACTGTGTAATGCTGTGGTGTGATAAACTAGTTAGAAGTTCTAATCCTAGACATGGCAACTGTGTGTGTGTGTCTCTCTGTCTGCGTAGGGAGCAATGCTTTTTAGGCTAGTCACACTTGCTACAATTCAAATGCCCTACTTTGGCAAACTTGCTGATGTAATTCACTTTGAAATACACCTTTGGGAAAGCAGTAGCCCAGTAATCTTCATGGTGCATCCTATAACTGTGTAATGCTCTAGTGTGATAAACTAGTTAGATAAGAGTTTGAATTCCAGACATAGCAACTGTGTGTGTGTGTCTCTGCCCTCATAGGGAGCAATGCTTTTTAGGCTACTCACACTCACTACAATTCAAATACCCTGCTTTGGCAAGCCTGCTTATGTCATTCACTTTGAAATACACCTTTGGGAAAGCAGTAGCCCAGTAATATCCATGGCATGTACTATAACTGCATAATGCTATAGTGTGATAAACTAGTTAGGTAGGAGTTCTAATCCCAGACATGGCAACTGTGTGTTTGTGTATCTGTGTCTCTGTCTGTGTAAGGAGCAATGCTTTTTAGGCTAGTCACACTCACTAAAATTTAAATGCCCAACTTTGGCAAGCCTGCTGATGTCATTCATTTTGAAATACACCTTTGGCAAAGGAGTACCCAGTAATCTTTGTGGTGTTTCCTATAACTGTGTAATGCTGTAGTGTGATAAACTAGTTAGGTAGGAGTTCTAATCCCAGACATGACAACTGTGTGTGTTTCTCTGTCTGTAGAGGGAGCAATGCTTTTTAGGCTGGTCACACTCACTACAATTCAAATTTCCTACTTTGGCAAGCCTGCTGATGTCATTTACTTTGAAATACACCTTTGGGAAAAAAGTAGCCCAGTAATCTCTGTGGCATGTCCTATAATTGAGTAATTCTGTAGTGTGATAAACTAGTTAGGTAGGAGTTCTAATCCCAGACATGGCAACTGTGTGTGTGTCTGTCTTTGTAGGGAGCAATGCTTTTTAGGCTAGTCACACTAACTACAATTCAAATGCCCTACGTTGGCAAGCCTGCTGATGTCATTTACTTTGAAATACACCTTTGGGAAAGGAGTAACCCAGTAATTTCCATGGAATGTTCTATAACTGTGTAATGTTGTAGTATGATAAACTAGTTTGGTAGGAGTTCCAATCCCAGACATGGCAACTGTGTGTGTTTTTGTGTGTGGTTGTCTGTGTAGGGAGCAATAGTTTTTAGGCTAGTCACACTCACTACAATTGAAATGCCCTACTTTGGCAAGCCTGCTGATGTCATTCATTTTGAAATACACCTTTGGGAAAAGAGTAGCCCAGTAATCTCCATGGTGTGTCCTATAACTGTGTAATGCTGTAGTGTGGTATACTAGTTTGGTAGGGGTTCTATCCTCCAACATGGCAAGTGTGGATGTTTGTTTGTCTGTGTAGGGTACAATGCTTTTGAGGCCATTAACAGTCACTACAACTTCCATTGATATACTTTGGCAAGCCTGCTGATGTCATTCCCTGTGAAATACACCTTTGGGGAAGGAGTACTCCATTAATCTCTGTGGCATGTCCTATAACAGCATAATGCTGTAGAGTGACATAGTAGTCTGGTAGGGGTTCTATTCACAGACATGGCAAGTGTGGATGTTTGTGTGTGTGTTTCTTTGTCTGTGTAGGGTGCAATGCTTTTGAGGCCATTCACAGTCACTACAACCTCCACTTACCTACTTTGGTAAGCCTGCTGATGTCATTCCCAGTGAAATACACCTTTGGGGAAGGAGTACTCCAATAATCCACATGGCGTGTCCTATAACTATGTAATGCTGTAGTGTGATAAACTAGGTGGGTAGGAGTCCTAATCCCAGACATGACAACTGTGTGTGTGTCTCTGTCTGTAGAGAGAGCAATGCTTTTTAGGCTAGTCATGCTCACTACAATTCAAATGCCCTACTTTGGTAAGCCTGCTGATGTCATATACTTTGAAATACACCTTTGGGAAAAAAGTAGCCCAGTAATCTCTGTGGCATGTCCTATAACTGAGTAATTCTGTAGTGTGATAAACTAGTTAGGTAGGAGTTCTAATCCCAGACATGGCAACTGTGTGTGTGTCTGTCTGTGTATGGAGCAAT
The DNA here is from genome assembly GCF_019279795.1 of Protopterus annectens. Lineage (NCBI taxonomy): Eukaryota > Metazoa > Chordata > Ceratodontiformes > Protopteridae > Protopterus > Protopterus annectens. Next base: position 1,007,869,177 of record NC_056745.1, read on the forward strand.
GCTTTTTAGGCTAGTCACACTCACTACAATTCAAATGCCCTACTTTGGCAAGCCTGCTGATGTCATTTACTTTGAAATACACCTTTGGGAAAGGAGTAACCCAGTAATTTCCATGGCATGTTCTATAACGGTGTAATGGTGTAGTATGATAAACTAGATTGGTAGGAGTGCCAATCCCAGACATGGCAACTGTGTGTGTTTTTGTGTGTGTCTGTCTGTGTAGGGAGCAATAGTTTTTAGGCTAGTCACACTCACTACAATTGAAATGCCCTACTTTGGCAAGCCTGCTGATGTCATTCACTTTGAAATACACCTTTGTAAAAACAGTAGCCCAGTAATATCTGTGGTGTGTCCTATAACTGTGTAATGCTGTAATGTGGTATACTAGTTTGGTAGGGGGTTCTATCCCCAGACATGGCAAGTGTGGATGTTTGTTTGTCTATGTAGGGTGCAATGCTTTTGAGGCCATTCACAGTCACTACAATCTCCACTGACCTACTTTGGTAAGCCTGCTGATGTCATTCCCAGCGAAATGCACCTTTGGGGAAGGAGTACTCCAATAATCTCTGTGGCATGTCCTATAACAGCGTAATGCTGTAGAGTGACATAGTAGTCTGGTAGGGGTTCTATTCACAGACATGGGAGGTTTTCTGTTTCTTTGTGTAGGGTGCAATGCTTTTGATGCCATTCACAGTCACTACAACCTCCACTGACCTACTTTGGCAAGCCTGCTGATGTCATTCTCAGTGAAATACACCTTTGGGGAAAGAGTACTCCAGTAATCTCCATGGCATGTCCTGTAACAGCGTAATAATGTAGTGTGATATAGTAGTTTGGTAGGGGTTCTACTCCCAGACATGGCAAGTGTGGATGTTTGTGTGTGTGTTTCTTTGTCTGTGTAGGGTACAATGCTTCTGAGGCAATTCAATGTCACTACAACCTCCATTGGCCTATTTTGGCAAGCCTGCTGATGTCATTCCCATTGAAATACACCTTTGGGAAAGGAGTAGCCCAGTAATCTCCGTGGCATGTCCTATAACTGTGTAATGATGTAGTGTGATAAACTAGTTAGGTAGGAATTCTAATCCCAGACATAGCAAGTGTGTGTGTGTGTGTGTGTGTGTGTGTGTGTGTGTGTGTGTGTGTGTGTGTTTGTCATTCGCATCCTGTGTGGAGATAGCTGTGAGTGTGTAACAACTGGAGTCATTGTGGAGTGGATTTTGCAAATCTTTTATATAGTGGCCCTATTATACGTCACAATGTCCACCTTACAAGGATAACAGATGACACATAACTGAGAGGCTGGGGTGCCAATACATACCCCTACATGTAACATCAAGGCCTGGTGAACAAAGTTAGCAACCCTGGTATTACCCAGCAAACACTCTCAACCCATGTCTCATACACAAACACACTTGCCTAGTCAACAACCACTATGTTAGTAGTACCCCGCATATTGCCCACAAATAGTAACCATGGTGTGATTGCAGTGGACTACAGAGGGCTTGGCACCCTGTCCATCAGTACAATAGGCACGTACTTGCAGACAGTGCGCCTTCACTATGTTCCCCACTGGACGCTTGCAACACCTGTGGTGCCATCAAATGTGAGAAACAAAGGACATACCATGCCTTAAACACATCCCCTATATAGACAGATGCCACTGACACCAGGGAATACCTGTATCATGCTATCAGTGTAGGTGCATGGTCAACCTGCTGTCCATTACCAGTACCCACCACATGAGTCCAAGACTGGCACATCTGATTATAACAATCTGTGTACACAACATGGGCCAGACACCCCAGGTACAGTTCCACATGTCACTGTACATCATGTGGGATGTGTGCACATTCCAGACACCGTCCATGTCATGGACTAAAGAGCACATACATGGCAAGCATTGCACAGCACTGCCACACACAATAGTAACCCAGGTGAATGGATGGTGAATATAATACCCACCTGTGCGGGCCAATCCAGACACCACACCCCTGAGCCACACTGTAGACCACTGTCATGTGGCCTGATGCCAAGGAATACCCTTCACCTAGCCTTGTATAGCCTTCTGGCACAGTCAGCCACTAACACACCTGTGAAGCAATGCACCCATGCATGTCAGTATTGGCACCCTGTGTCTGTGTGCGTGTGTGTTGTATGATGCTTTTGACCACATTCACACTCACTACAACTCCCATTGGCATACTGAAGTATGCTGTCTGTCAGTCACCTTCAGATAACCTTTTCCCATATAACCTCTGGATAACCCCTGTGGTGCATGTGATACCTGCAAATTACTGTATCGTGGCAAATAAACTAGTCAGGAAGTGTATTCCTGACTCTGCCAAGTGGGTCAATGTGTGTGAGTCCCTGTGAGAGTGTAGCTGTGTTGACACTAACACCTGTTTATGTGGACAAGCACATGTACTACACGTACCGTATCGCTACTATATCACTTTTGCAGATGTCACTCACCATCACATATACGTTTGGACACCTCTTCAACACGTAAGCTATGTGGCACATGTAATAACTGCATAGACATGTGATAGCAATATGTAGTCAGTCAGGGATTTGAAACCCTGTACTGGTAGGTATGTGACACAAACATTCTTAGGTTTTACTCCCCCACCCCCTCCCTGACTTACTTTGTTTCTGTCTGTCTTTCTCACTGTTGGATGTGGAGAAGTACACCTGCTTTGCTTAGACAGCAGCTTGTGTTTTTTAAGTGATGCTCATGATCAGCTGATGGCCTCTGCATGAATTGCAGTCCTCCTCTAGCTGATTGCATGTGGAACAGCTGTGGTAAAACCATGTTAGTGTTGGGCCTTTTCATTCACTGTGAGCAAGACCTAGATCTGGTGTTTGGCAAACAGCATCACAGATGGTTTTAGGATTTACCGCTAACAACATACACTGTGGAAACAAGACAACACACAGGAGGGGCATGTGCCTGACATGACTACAGAATGTAAGTGTTGCTATTCTGCATTTGGAGTAATGTCAGTTTAACAGGGTGCATGTGGATATGGCTGGTCTACATGTTTTAATACCTGTCATGACAGTGCTATGTTTTTTAGGAAACTCCCATCTGTAGGGTCATCTGCAGACTGGGCAGTGTGTGGAGCCTTTTGTTTCTTGTGTTACTCACAGAACACCTATCTGAGAACTGTAGAAGCATAGTGTGAGGATTGCAGTAAGCACATGGTGACATCCATGAGTTACTGACTTCATATCCCTCATAGGACATATGTCGCAACAAATCCAGGTACGACAGTAAATGTATGAGGTTATCACAGCAACATGGCAATATTGGGGAAGTGTTCATAGCTCCAGCCACAAGTCTGTCAACCTTTGTACATATGTCATGCAGTAAGAGGTGTATATGTTTTGTACACCATTATTTATTGACATCATACCTGATAACAAGCCAGTAAGATATCAGACTGCTAGATATGTTATGTATAGAAGGGGTTGTTTCTGAGGACATAACTTGGCCATTCTGCAGTTGAGTGTACAGTACTGGGGTCTGTGTACTTAGGGTGATTGTCAACAGTATGTGTATTGTGCATATGTACCTTGGGCTGTGAACAGACTGTGGTAGATGCCATTGCTTTTGGTCTTGTTTCATCTGATGTTACATGCTGCTCCAGTATATGGTACCCTATTGGCTCACATGTCTGTAGGGCCAGACACACACGTGTCCCATACCACAGACAGCCATTGGACCACACAGTGCCATGACCCAGTGTATGTAGGGCTAATGTGTGAGTGGTACATATGAGGATGGTGTTTATCAGACAGTCCATATAGTGTCATATTAAGCTTGTGTACCATATGTTGCTATGGCTGTGTTTACATTGGTTGGGGGTATGCACTTTCTCACAGGTGTCTGTTACTCTGTGCTGTGACATGCATGTAGAGCCCACTATAATTGCAGGTACATGTGTATTCGCCATAAAAAATGTAGTCCAGTGTTGTGGCAGTCTGCCTGTAGTTTGCACAGTGCTTTGTGACATGCCTAGCAGCCTAGTGTAATTACCCAGTGTGCTATGTCCAGTTATTTGCAAGACATACTGCTATGAGGCCACCATAACTGTTGTGTATTTCTGACAAAGCAGTGGGATTCTGTACAGATGTATGTCACTAACTACTGGGTATATTGTGGCGATGTGACCCCTGCACCACCAGGTATTATGTATCATGGCAGACTGGCGTGTGTGCATGCATAAACTGTGTGGGCATATGTAGTCCAGTATTTACGTGATATACCCATGTACATGGCTATTAACATCCACTTTAGGAGGTGTGGTCAACATGTCTCGCATGAAGGGGATATCTGTACACCTCTGGACTGACCACAGAGTGCCAGACTGTCCACATATATTGGTCATATCTCTGCTGTAGTCCACAGGATCATTACTGTGCTAGTAGTGGTACTGTACTATAATGTCCTTAGGATGTCTGTCAGTAGCCAATGGCGCACGTCAAAAGCACGTGACCTCCCACACACAACATGTCTGTTAAGACAACCCCTATTACAGTAGCAACAGTTTACATATATACCTGCAATACATACATGACATCCCCTTGCACGAAGAGGTTTGTACTATTGGTGCTGAGGTAGAACTTTACTCCATGTTCTGGACATATGGTAAACATATATGTATATATATTTATCCATATATCTATATAGATATATGCACATATACATATCAATATACATATATGGATATATATATATATGTATATATATATATATATATATATATATATATATATATATATATATGTATATATATATACGTGTGTGTGTGTGTGTATATCTATATATATATGTATATATATATATATATATATATATATATATATATATATATATATATATATATATATATACATATACACAACATATGTCTGCACATATACATATATAGATACATATGCACATATACTTATGAATATCAACATATATATCAACATACATAGGTATATCTGTACACATAGGTTCATAGGTTCATACTAGGCTATCTGCCCTAGGGCATTTATAAGCCTAGCCAGAGTGTATGTGGCTTACAACACCCCTTAGGATGAGAATACTACGCCCTTTTAGGGTTTAGTTTACTATGCCTCTGTCTAGTAGTGACAAAGAGATGACCCCCGGGGTAAACCTACGATCTCCCATCCACTCGTCGAGATTTCTCTTGAATAGAGTCAGTGAGAGGCTCTGCCTAACATGGACTGGGATTCTGTTCCAGAGTGTAGGGAGCCTCTGGGTTATGAATCTGTCCCTCCAGCACATTCTATTTATTTCTGTGTTGAGGTTTAAGTCACTTGTTCTTGTGGCTCTGATGGATTTGGATTTTCTGAGGTGGAGCATGTCCATTAATTCAGGATTGGACATGGCCTTGTACGTCAGGCACAGATCACCTCTGAGTAGGAGGTATGCGACTGAATAGAGCTGGAGTTTTTTCAGTCGGGCAGTATATGACATATGTTTAAGACCCTTTATCCTCTTGGTGAGGAACTTTTGGGGTCTTTCCAACTGCTGCAGGTGTCGGGTGAGATACATCCCAAATGGGGCATTGTACTCAATCATTGGCCTGATAAGAGAAGAGTACAGGGGCACAATGACCTCTCTTGATCTAGATGTGAAACCCTTCATGATAAGGTGGGCAATATAGAAGGTCTTCCTAACCACTTTGGCAATGTGAGTGTCAAATGAGAGGTTACTGTCAACCTGGGTCCCTAGGTCCCTGATTACCTCTTCCATTTAATGGATTACCGCCTATGTGGTAATTTGTCGGTACCTTGTTTTTCCCAAAGGGTATGACTATACATTTTTTGGCGTTTAGCTTAAGGCCATGACTCTGGCACCAATTATCCATTTCTATGAGGCCTCTCTGAAGGATGTTTGTGTCCGCTGGAGTATCAATTATGGTGCCCAGTTTGCAGTCATCTGAACTTTGTCAGCCACAATCCTCCTATGTTTGCCTGTACCTCGAAAAATAAATGCTGAACAAGAGGTCCCAGGACTGAGCCCTGTGGGACACCGCTTGTGACTGGCTTAGAGTCTGACATAGCTCCAGCAACTCTGACCCTGTGGGTTCTGTCCTTGAGCCAGTTTGCAACCCATCTTGTGACATATGGGTTTACATTTAAGCTGGTGAGTTTGTCTATGATGCCCGAGTGGGGTATTGTGTCAAAGGCTTTTGCAAGGTCAAGGTAGGCTGTGTGAACTGCCTTACCCTCATCAATGGCCTTAGTGACTGTTTCAAAAAAGTCGACCAAGTTCAGAAGGCAGGATCTGCCCTTGACAAAGCCAAATTGGGTAGGATCCAATGTCTGTAGGTCCCCAATGTCTTTGTTTATGAGTTCCATAATGATCCTCTCCATAGCTTTGCAGACCAGGCTCGTCAGGCTTATGGGGTGGTAATTTCCAGGGTCCGTAGAAGCACCGCCTTTGTGAAGTGGGACCACTGTTGCTGTATGCCACACTTTGGGTACGTATCCTGTGGTAAGGCTAAGATTAAACAGCAGCCTTATGTGTGGGTTTAGTTCCTCTTGGAGTTCATGTAGCACACAGCCCGGGACACCATCCGGTCCCATTGATGCTGTGTTTTTAGCTTTAGAGAGGGCGGCTCTCACCTGGGCATCTGAGATGTTAGGGAGGCTGCACTCTGCTGGGATAGTTATTTCTCCTTTTGGGAGGGAGGAGAAATTTGCACTGAACCTGTCTGCCAGAATGTTGGCAATGTCAGTGGGTTCAGTGTATTTTGTGTCATTTTGGACTAACTCTGAGCATATCTGGGAGTTTCCACCCAGGTTTCTAACATAGCTAAAGAAGGCCTTGTGATTGTCTTTTGTGTCATTTGCGATTTTTCTCTCAAAGTTGGCCTTGGATGATTTTATGAATGATCGTAGTTTTTTGCTAGTACTGATCAGAGATGCCTTTCCTTTTAGGATATTTGTTCTGGCATGTAGATGCTTCCTCCTTCTGTTGTAAACATTGTTTATGGCTGGGGTCCACCAGACCGGTCGCCTGCCTTTGGGGAATGGGTCTTGGTTTTATTTGGGATTGCATGATCCATGCATTCTTGAAGGTGCCCATAGAAGGCATTTGCAAGGGATTCAACAGTGTGGTTTGTGGTTTCCACTGGCCCAGGGGCCTTGAAAGATACCACTTCAGTCTTAAGAAGTGTGAAATTTGCTTTGAGAAGTTCTTCACTGTGGTCTTTTGTGCAGGGGTGGGGTGGGATGTGGATTTCCAGTGAGATTAATTTATGGTCTGATCTTACCAAAGAGGGATGTACTTCCGGTGTGGAGCATTTTGTCCCCATGTTTGTGATGATCAGGTCTAGTATATTGTCTCCTCTTGTGGGAATGGTGACTAGTTGTTCCATTGCATTTGAGTTTATGAATTCTAAGAACCTTTGGGCTAGAGTGTTGGGGCTTGAGTAATGTTCCCAGTCTATGTTTGGGTAGTTGAAGTCTCCCAAAATGATGGTATTTGGAGAGACATTCATACTCTCCAGTGTCTTCAGGAAGGCTGTGTGGGGTTCCTGAGTTTGAGAGGGTGGGCAGTTTTGCCTTTGGTTAGTTGCACCTGGATAGTCTCCGATGCTTCGTGCATTGCCACTAACCTGGAGGTGTGGGTATCTTTGATGAAAATGGATACTCCCCCTCCTTTTGTGGTTCTGTCCAAGTTTTGGGGACGGAAAGCATGATATGAGGTAAAACCTGATAGTGCTGGGGTGCTCTCAGGAGCCTTGAACCAGGTTTCAGTCACTGCACAGACATCGATGTTCTCCATACTGAGAAGAGCTTCGAGGGCGTGCATCTTGAGGTTTAGACTTCTGGCATTGCGCAGCATTACCCTTAGTTTTTTTCCACTTGTGTTTTCTAGGGAGGTAGGTTTGTCATTTGAGCCTTGCCTAAAAAAGGCACTATGGGGGTGGCAAAAGCCTTGGCCAATATCCGGAAGCCCAGGGGTGACAGGTGCAAACCATCCCTTGCGAAGCAGCGTGGCTTGTCAAGCATGTCATCCCAAGCAGACAGACACTGGATCCCAATAGAATGACACCAGTAATTAAGCCAATTGTTAAAACTGATCATTTTGTCTTTGTACTGTGGCATCATTCTTGGTGAGGGTAAGATGCTGCTCAGGGTCAGGGTCATACCGGCCTGGGCTACATAATCAGAGAGCTCCTCTATGTCTCTTTTCATGTAGTCCAGGGAGGTACGTCTCAGGTCGTTTACACCTGCATGTACAATGACTGAGTCATATTTGTGCTTGCTGTGGAGTGACCTGAGTGCTTGTGTTATGTGGCGGATTCTAGCTCCCGACAGGCAGCTTACTGTGACCCTCTCCTTGTTCAGTCTGAAGGTGTGCAGACATATATATATATATATATATATATATATATATATACACACACACACACACATATATATATATATATATACACACATATAGATAGATATATATATATATATATATATATATATATATATATATATATATATATATGTATATACAAAGAGATCTACACATGGCCAAATATATGATGCACTATACAGATGTGTAGGCAGACGTATTTATGTACATATAGACATATATCACCATATGTATACATATATATATATTCATATTCCTGTCATGTGTAAACATCATGGTTGTGTATACCTTCCCAGATGTATCCCACCATATGTATCTGATATGTATACATTATGATATAACAACATATGTGATGCAATAGTAATATCAATAACAAGTACTACACAATTGTGGAAGTAAAAGCAATTGTTCAATAGTAATCAAAATGTGTATTGACAGATATATTGGGAAATCAACAACTGTCTTCACAGTGGCCATGGCGTACTGGTTAATTGTTGTGACTATAGTGTACAGGGCCATGGGTTCAAGACCTGCAAGGTCTGTTTATTCTGTTGCTGGGCAGAACAATGGCTCTCAGATACAGAGTGGTTAAGGCAGTTTTGAGCAGCTTTAAGTGGCTTTCCATGGGTTTGTGTGAAGCTAAGCGGTGGTAAGGTATGGCTAAACGTATGGGCACTTACACCGTGTAGGCTTTGCTTACCAGTGCACAAATCTGCTTAGCTGTTATATTGTAGCAATGATGACACCTGCTAAGCATGGCTTAGCCATGGTAACTAGTTCTTACCACCCAGTCTGATAACATAGCAGGGTAATGACATCTGTAATAAGTGTATGTAATGCTATGTACAATACATGCATCTATGTGCTGTCATTACAGTAGCAAGGGGTGTGACTGTCATGTCTGGGGCACACAAGTACATGAGACCTGTACAGCACTGTTATCCATGTGAATGTGTTACATACAGGGGTAGTAACCCAGGGTACGTGCTGTCACACTGGCATGTAGTGTATCATGGCGGTACTACTGTTGACAGTGCTTTCCCAGGCAAGAGTAGAGTGCTAAATGTAGTACTACCAACAAGCACACCTGCAGGCATAGCTGGACTCTGAGGCCTCCCTGTCATGTTCCTGGTGTGTGAGCTGTATCACAGTATATATCCCCTACTGGATAATGATCTGACATGTGGAATGTAACTGTAGACTACTGTCTGTACAGCACATGTGAGGGCTTCCAACATGTAGTAATGGCATACATATTGTTGTCAAATGTCTATCTGTCGACACATTCATCCTACTGCATAGCTACTTGCCAAGCTGATGACTGTCAGTCCCTGTACAGATGTGCAGATGGCAGGAATCCAGCTTGGATACATACAGGCAACCTATGCTTGATTGACACTGACGTGTCTGCCCAGCTGTGCAATAACTGACACATATAGGAGACAACACCCTGTACGCACCACATGCCACGGGTACCTCCACTACACTACCACAGTCAACAGAACATGCTTGGGTACAGGTGTCCATCACAGACACTAACCATGTGTTGTATTACATGTTGTATACATGTTAACTGGATCACCTCAGTAACCATGTGCAGAAGTCACCCAGAGGATTGGCTGATGTATGTCACTCTCACCCTGAGGGTCACCACAGTGCTGTCTGTCAATAGCTTGCCTGCTGGCACATGGCAGGTGGCATGATACCACTGTACACACATCCCCTACACAACCCATCTTTCCATGGACAATAGCCAGGTATATAGCTATGACCACCTTCAGCGATGCACCCCAGTACTAACACATGTGTATGTGTGTGTTACTGAGGATAGCAATGTCTATGTGTTAGTACACCTGTAGTTTGAATTCCATGAGGGCCTTCAGAACCACCACAACACCCATTGCCATAGTCAATTGTGGCTGCTGCTGTATTGGACATTACATGTACCCTGTAATGCTCCCCTCCCTACCGGCTACATGAGCCTTGCAGTACAAGCACAACAGTGTTATACAAATGGGTCGATAGGCATGAGATACCCATTGAGTTCTGGCAAGTGTGTGTATGTGTGTATGTGTGCATGTCTGTAAAGCTGTAGGGTACAGCATTCTGAGGCCACATACTCCTATTACAATACACAATGCCACACAGTAGTACAGATAGTGTTGTTGATGCCCATAGGTGAGGCATGACAATGCAATACCCTACTATGCCTGTGGCATGTGCATTAGATGCATATCCCTGTAGTACCACTGTTGTGATATACAATGGGTTGTATCACAGTCATGGGCAATGTGTGATGGTGGGTATGTCAGAGTGTCATCATGGGTTCCAGGGAGTACAATATCCACTGGGGTGTGTGGGTGCTGTGTACACTGTCATTACACCATGGTACACCCATTATATGTCCCATGTACCACTTTATGGTGACCACTGTCACCATCAACCATGCAGGTCACTGATACTACAATCCAGCCCAGTTATGCATGTGCTGTGTGCAGTATATCTGTAGCACACTGGACACATGGACAAGTTAGTTAGCACCGATAGGCCCAGGTCTCTCGGATGTGTGTCTGCCTGTTATGTGTCTGTTAATGTGTATATGATAGTACGTCACACTATGTATTGTCCATATACAACCATTACATCCCCCATTATCATACTGTACATGTCTTGGAAGTTCTGCATGTAACATGTAACTTGGAACAAACCTCACCCTAAACGCTGTGTGGTGTGTGCAATGAAAGCCACACAGTTCAGTAGCACTACATACCTAGTAGGGGTCTAGTCCCAGTGTTGCCAAGTAAGAGTGTGCATGCATGTGGATGGGTCTACATCAGGTTGCAGATTATACATGTCCCAATGGGTCACCTGTCCATGTGGCACAGGCAATAACTGTTATACAAACCTGTGACATGTGTTCAACTGTACCCCAGATATGTCACAGCCATGGTGTCACCACAGTGCCATACCCCTTGTGGAATATGACTGCAGACCATCCTCCTGCTGATACATGTACACCTACAACACAAACAGATAACATTATGAAGACCACAATCAACCAGTGTTACTAACAGCTATAATGAATCATTGCTGCATGGCTACACTACCTGACATGCATGCATTAAACATTACTCCTGAAAACATGTTACACTGCAGTACACTGGTACACTTTAGTACAGTCACCATGTGCATCAGAACCATATTAGCCTGTCCCTGCATCGATTTCATGGATGACAGGGATGTGGCACAGGTATCATCATATGCACAGGGGTTTGCAGAGGCTGAGGGTGGGCCATACATTTGACACCATGTATGTGGGTGAGGGGTGTAATGAGTTGAACTGGGCGTGGTGATGTGGTGTGTGTAGGTATGGGGTTGCCCTAGGTGTGTTCGTATAGTGCGTGGGTATGCATACACACAGTTCTGCCATGTGGCTGCCCTATACAGGTGTTTATGGACAGCTGCAGACCATACCTGGCAGGGTGTGCAGTTAACCACCTCTGGCCATGGAAACATGGACTGTGCCTGCCAGGGGTTCCATGGGCACGTCCAGATACAGGCCTCAATGTGCTACTCTCCCCTGATGATGACAGATGTGTGCTGCAACCAGGTCTCTCCTGGGACTGGCCAGGACCACGTGCTCGTGGCCTGCTATGGTGTGGTGTGGACAGTGACCCCCTGCAGTGCTTGGGCTGATACTGCCACTACAGGAGCACCTTGCTGCCCTAGAATGTCCACGTTGACCACCAGCTGTTGGTGTTGCTGGCCTACTTCCATGCGGCCATTGCCACACTCCCACTATAGTTGATGAGGCCCATCATCTCACCAAACCTTCTATCCATGACCCCGTTATGAGCACGGAGGGCACCAGAAACTTCATGGAAGTTGTCGCTTGCAGATGTGAGAGCAGCCCACTGCAGCCTCAGGTCCTGTCTGGTGTACAGTTCCATATGTACCTGCACCCCCATGACAGCCTGAAACATGCACCTGGTGGTACCGGCTGTGGTGCTTCTGTCAGGGGTATGATGACCAGTGGCCCTACCATGAGCACCCTAGGACATCTGCCTATGTGGTGCCCTGCTGGATATTTGGCTATGCCTGCTGTGACTAGACACAGTAGGCATGGATACCACACTCTCCTGTGCACTTCCACCAACCACCAACTGTCCCTTCACTACGGCCAATGGTGATGGGGTATGTATAGGCATTGAAACTGTGTGCGGGGTTGGGATGGCTACGAGGAGGATGCCAAACAATGGCGCTGTTTCGGCCCCTGACAACCCCACCTGTGCCTTAACAGTACTATCATTTTCTTCAGTGTCTGTATGGACACCAACATCAGCTTGCATGCAGGAGGGACCCTGGCTCACCTCGCGACCAGTGGGGGAAAACAAAAAACGCACTTTAAAACCTGTACAGCATTGCATAACAATACACACATATACACACATACATACACACTCACACACACACACACACACACACACACACACACACACACACACACACACACACACACACACACACATTCTACCTTAATATCTACCTGTCCATGACTTTACAGATAGTCCCACGTTTATTCCCATAAGTTCCCCATCCTGCATCACATTTGATAACATACACTAATTAATACCACTCACTAACATATCATTCCTCTAAATGCCTATACAGGTGATCACAACACAAGACCTGTTACTCCATTACTTCCTTGACCTGAGTGGAGTGGTTTTACATGGCCTCACTGCTGTCATTCAGTGTTCACCCTGTGTATGTCCGGACATCGTAAGCATGCCCCCTATATGCGAAGGGCTAATGTCATGCACTGGAGTGTCATGTGTAAGTATTGCTCAGTGGGTCTATATCAGATGATCGAAAGCTTACAAGTCCGAAGCTCACAACCTCGAATTGCAAACCTCGAAAGCTGACAACATCGAACTTACAAAAAAAAATACTAACTACCCAAAAAAATGCTCTATGCAGGGGGGCAATCCCCTCTGCACCCCCACACCCCCCGCTACTTGAATATATACCAACTCTGAGCTCACACTACAGTGTAGTAAAGGGAAGTCTTCCCTTCCCACACTCTATGGCGTTCTCTGTTCTGCAGTTTGATGTTGTCAGCTTTCGGGGTTTGAATTTTGAGGTTGTGAGCTTTGGACTTATCAGCCTTCAATGTTCCAATATAGACCCTTGCTCAGTACACTCCAGATATGCTGCTCAATCAACCTATCATGTGACAACTGTAATATATGAATACACTCCCTGGTGTTGTCTAGTAATTCCCTAATGCATCTGTAGTGCTGCATACGTGGATTGTCGGTCACCTCTCTGCTGAATGTGATATTAAGGGTATACCTGGTGTCTACTTTCCATCCCAATGCATGTTCCATGCTACGCAGCTTATTATATTATCAGCTGTCCTGTGATTAGATATCAGACAAGTATTCCTGGTGTGTCATGTGTCAGTCCATGTCCATGTACTGCACGATCCCAATGGGAGGTACTGCCGTATGAACAACCCCACAATCACACATGTGCATACATGCACACCCACACAAACACATCCACACACACATCCTACATGCATAAACCTCCCTCCATTTCACCAGAGTGAACCTACTGAGAAAATAACCAGACACACACACACACACACACACACACACACACACACACACACACACACACACACACACACACACACCGACACACATAGGTGAGATTGCACAATGATAGTACACACAGTCCTCCCATTCCCCATCTATCAACATGCATAACATATGGTACACAACAGCATGCAGTGCAGCTATTGTCAATCCATGCTAGCAACAGTATACAAGTGTGTGATGCATGGGCTGTGTTAGTAGGCAATGCCCCTTCCCCTGGATACCACTGCACCCATGTACACAGTATTGCTGTGCACCTGTTCTGCACCCTGCCATGTACTGTGCACCAAACGTCACAGGTGTTCAACCCATTGCTGAATGTGTAGTACTGTGTCAGTTATGCCATCTCTAATGCTCACAGCCTCTATGATTTTCAGCAAAACATACCTCGGGTGATATATGGACAGATGTCATTTGTGAATGCCTGATGTCCGGTTTACAGATCTCAACATCAGCGGACCATGTATGACCAATCCAATATTATTGCACTGACAACCATCAGACCATACTGTGGCTATGGGGAGTGTACACACCCTTATTGATCTGACGCACCCTTCATTGATCTGCCATGGGACCACATCACCGCATGTATTAACAGTACATGAGACATATGTCCTGTACATTCACATGCAGTGTCTACAAAATGTGTTAGGTGTGCGGATGCTGACCGTGATGCATACACTCTGTGTGTGCATATGTGTGCACACCCTTATCATGATGGTTTGTTGCACCTATTGTTATGTGTATTACAGCAGTCACTATTCCTGGCAGGGATATACTAGCATGGGCCATCTGCATTTGCCAGTGTATGGTCAGTCTGCCCTACACAGTTCCCCAAATCTGCATGATTGCAAGGTCTACTCATGTGCACATCCCTTGGTGCTCACACACTGTCGTCACTATTGTTGTAGGAGTATGGTTATGTCTGCCACAGTTCCTGAACCTGACTGTGTGCAGATACAGTGATTCTTAGCATCCTTACCATCCCAACTGTAGTGCACTGGTGTGTCATGCTGACACCCCCTCCCCACCTTCAGCCTTTTTGCAGATGCTTGACAAGTATGGCCTACACATGTGTATCAGTTTGTAGTGTCCCATACACTGAACACCACGTGTTACAGCCTAGTCCCAGCTAATAATGTGGACCACAGTAATACGTTATGCCATAGGGACACCTGTAACAGTTGCCATTGTAATACTGGTATATACACTATTGTTGCACTGTATAATGGTGATGTTTCACACATGTCCCTACTGGAGGCCATGTGTCCCACCATTATGTTAATCCCTGCGGACACATTTCACAATGACAGGATGTTAGTTATCTTGCAGGTGTCTGGCATACCCTTCCAGTACCCCATCATGGTCACCACTGTGATGCAGTGCATTTAACAGGAACAATACTTGAACATGTACAGCATGCATTATGGGTAGGTGTGTTAGATGTGTACATGGAATATACCATAGCCATTACATACCCGGTGTATTGGCAAGCATCAACATAAACCACACTCACCAGCTACAGGCTGCTGCCTTGGTGGTATACTGGAGGGACCTACATAAGAGTGTAAGAGATGCAAAGTCACTGGCCACAGATGTGGCATTGCTACATGGTGGATGCAGCATTACAGTACATCAACAGTACAAGTCCACAATACTACCACTTATGCACATCTGTTTATTACTACTATGCAGCAACAGACTATATATATAACATGTCAGATATGCATGATCTACCTGTACAGCAGTGATGCATACACAACAGTGGTCTACTGATGTGCCCTGTGGCCTTACCTACATGCTCTTCAGCCGGTGTGTGGGTTGCACCCACCTCCTTAATAGTGTCTAGCAGTTGTTGGCTGTGCGTACGGGCAGGTGCCATGAGGCTGGCGAGGAGCTCCTCAACACGTGTCGGGGGATGGATGGCATGACCCCCCCCATTGTGAGGTGATCCCCCAGGACTGCAGCAGCACGCTGACGGGCATTGAGAAGCAGGTCAGAAAAATTATGCTGGACCTGTTCATAACTGCGGTTATGCCGTCTGACATCATTGACCTGTGGACTAGGTTGTTCCACAGGGCGGTCCACTCCTGCTGCTCATGGGCAGCCCAGCCAAACAGAACAGGGTAGTTGTTGGATGAAATAGTTCAGCACTATGTCATTTTTAGCCGCTGAATAAGCAGGTAGGTGTCCATGTGACATCTTGCCTAAAAGACTTAAAGATGGAAACAGGTCGGAGCAACTCCTACAGCAAGGTCACCATAGTTCTTAATACACATCTTTGTCACCCCTCCCACAATATCAGTGACAACAAACTGTTCACACAACTCAATAGGTATGGCTACAGCTTACCTACCAGTGGGACATATATTGTATTGTACCACACTTTGTGCTATGTGTTTGCAGCCATGTTCCCTGTGTGGACATTATCATCGCTGGCCTGTTACAGACTATTCACCTGCATGCCATTGTCAGGGCCACTATGGTTCCATATATGTATGTGGTATGCTTGCTATGTGATTGCTGCACATCTGACATTCTGTGTTAGACATGTTCCAGGATTGTGCAGACTATTACTACCCACATATGTTCTATAACAGTGACAGAATAGCATGTTTAGGGAATATTTGCCAGCAGAACCACCTCTCCAACCTCATCTGGCCATGTTACCAGGCCTCATCACATGTGGGACCCACCCTGGGGCCTCTTCATGTACTGGTCCAGAACTATCTTCAGGTGGAACCACCTCAGGTGATGATGCTCCCCCCGGGTCACACACAGACATGATCCTGTGACCCGAGGTCAGGTCTAGGGTCTGCTCCATAGTGGGCTCCACAGACACATGTGGGATGTGCTACATCACCTTGAGGTACCCAGTACACATTCACAGGTTCCACATGCTCCTCCTTTTCAGGCTCCAGGCCAGGCACCTTCAGGGCTGTGGACTGCTGTTGTGAGTAGCAATGGGTGGAAGGCTTGTTCCCCTTGTTTCCATATGGAGGCCATGGGGGTTCCACATTGCAGACCACACCCACTATCCAGGGTGTTTACCCACCACATGTGTCATACACCACCTCTGTAGGCTGTCCTCTATATCTACCAACCCGGACCACCTCCACAAATCTACCTGACATTCTTCACCATATTCATAGGTTCATAGGTTCATAGATTCATAGGTTGGTACTAGGCTATCAGCCCTAGGGCCTATACAAGCCTAGCCATAACAATTCCCTGGCTATTTCTTCCCACATTATTTACTTTCCTGGACCCCTGTCTAGCAGGGCGACTGATGTGATCCCTGGGGTGAATTTCCTTTCTCCCATCCAATCGTCAAGGTTCCTCTTGAAGAGGTCCAAAGAGGCACTCTGCTTGACATGTATGGGCAATCTATTCCAGAGTCTGGGGAGTCTCTGGGTCAGGAACCTATCCCTCCAGCATGTTTTGTTTATTGTGATGACAAGGTTTAGATCCCTGGAGTGTGTAGCTCTGAGGGATTGGGATTTCTTTAAGTGTAGCATGTCCAACAGCTCTGGGTTTGACATGGCCTTGTATGTTAAGCAGAGATCGCCTCTGAGTAGGCGATATGCGACAGAGTATAGCTGGAGTTTTTAAAGCGGTCAGCATAGGGCATCTGCTTTAGGCCTGTGATTCTTTTAGTGAGGTATTTCTGAGGCCTTTCCAGTTGTTGCAGATGTCTTGAGAGGTACATACCAAATGGGGCATTGTATTCTATAATGGGTCTAATGAGGGATAAGTACAGTGGGACAATGACCTCCTTTTTCTGGATGAAAAGCCCTTCATGATGAGGTGTGCCACATAGAAGGATTTCCTGACTGTTGTGGCGATGTGGTTATCGAAGGTGAGACCACTGTCCACCTGTGTCCCTAAGTCTCTTATCACACTTTCTGTGTTTAGTGTACTGCCACCTATATGGTAATTCATGGATACATGTTTTTCCCAAAGGGATAACAATACATTTCTTGGCATTGAGCTTGAGCCATGGCTCTGGCACCAAGCATCTGTTTCTGTAAGGCCCTTTTGTAGAGTATCCACATCATTTGGGGATTCAATAATGGCTCCCAGTTTGCAGTCATCTGCAAACTTTGTTAGCCAGAGTCCCTTAGTGTTGACCTGTACTTCAGAGAAGTAGATGCCAAACAAGAGCGGCCCCAGGACTGAACCCTGAGGTACTCCACTTGTCACTTGTCTGGAGCTGGATTTGGAGTTGGCTACTTTTATAGTGTGGGTTCTATCAGTAAGCCATTTAGCAACCCATTGGGTGACATAGGGATTAATACCCAACTTAGTAAGTTTATCTATGATTCCAGAGTGGGGGATGGTGTCAAAGGCCTTGGCAAGGTCTAGATAGGCTGTGTGGACCACCTTACCCTTGTCCATGGCTCTGGAGACAGATTCAAAGAAGTCAATCAGGTTCAGGAGACAAGATCAGCCCTTCACAAACCCAAACTGGGTGGGGTCCAGTGTTTGAAGGTTGCCAATGTCTTTGTTTATAAGTTCCATGATAATACACTCCATGGCCTTGCAGATAAGGCTTGTCAGACTGATGGGACGGTAGTTTCCGGGATCCAAGGTGGATCCCCCCTTGTGGATTGGGATAACTGTAGCTCTGTGCCACTCAGTGGGCACGAAACCTGAGGTGAGGCTATGATTAAACATGACACTTAGGTGAGGTGCCAGTTCATATTGTAGTTCATGTAGTACACAGCCCGGGATGTCATCTGGTCCCATGGATGCTGTATTCTTGGCTTTAGAGAGTGCGTTTTGTACCAGTGTGGCCTTTATTACTGGAATTTGGCAATCTTCCGGTATTGAGATGGGCCATTTAGGGGGTGAGAGGGGGGTGAAGTTGGCACTGAATCGATCTTCCAGGATATTGGCAATATCCTTTGGATCAGTATATTTATTGCCATTCTGTTTTAGCTCAGAGCAGATCTGAGCATTGCCATTTAGATTCTTGACATAGTTATAGAATGCTTTGTGGTTGTCTTTGGAATCTTTGGCAATTTTATTTTCATAACTAGCTTTGGAGGATTTTATGAGGCATCTCAGTTTCTTATATTCCCAATCCCTACTTCACAGACAAGGGCAATGTGGTCCAAACAAGGGGTTCACATGTGACATACCCATCCATGTTGCATACACTTACAGTGTGTATTGCTATGTGTGCTGTTCCCTCAAACATAGCATGCACCACTGTGGTGGAAATATAGGGAACATGTATTTACATACATATATGTTTGTGTGTTTGTATATATGTAGACATGTGTATATATATATATATATATATATATATATATATATATATATATATGTGTGTGTAGATATATATGATGTTATATATATGTGTGTGTGTTTATATATGTCTACATATGAGTATCTGTATAACTGTGGACATACATGTAGCTATATATATATATTTATATATATATATATATATATATATATATATATATATATATATATATATATACACACATACACATATACATACCTATATATGGGGTACAGTCAAACATCAGGTCCATAATCTCAAAACTCCTTCCTGCACAGCTGCACTGTTCTGCCTTGCTATAACACAGACAGGTGCCACATATGGACACAGCCTAACATTACGGGGGTATATATAGGGCCAGATTGCAGGTAACGTTATTACACACCTATGGCATTTCAGCATGCTACATTACATGTTAACCTGAGTGTCCTGCAAATGGTGGGCTCTGGAACCCATGTGTCCATCATTATGGCATTACTTCCACCACCAGCTATTGGCCACAGTAATATACATCCCTTCCATTACACACCACACACCATATTGGCATACATCTTGTCAGTCAGTGTTGCTCTACACAGTTGACGGGTATGGCCCACTACCCACAGGGGCAGACTCTAATGGCCATAGCAGTTCAGCTGAAGATCATTACAACGGCAAGACCTGATGGCACATGTATATCATTCCACATCATCTACCCCAGTATTATGGTCCAAGTACTACAGTCAATTACATGCAAATATTCTTCACATACCTGTTGTGGGGAGAGATCTGTTGTGGATAGTATCCTTGTAGGAGGTAATTTTTTTTCACTCCTTAGCCTGCTTCCTTTGTTGTCTTTTTTGGTGTTGTTGTGGTTCAGGATCTGTTGTTTGTTTTCTCTTTCTCTTTCTTTCTTTCTCTGCATCTCTCTCTCTCTCTCTCTCTCTCTGTCTCTCTAGTAAATGGATTGAGCTGCTTGGAATAGATTGCAGCATGGCTTTTGTGGGTGATGCACATGATTAGGTGATGGCCTCTGCACCTGTATGGTGGACATTCTTCCTGTGTGTGGGCAGCAGTGTTACAGACAGCAGGTAGCAATACCTCTTACAAGAGGACTTGCACATTAAGGCCAGCTACATATTTGTATGAGGTTCCAGAACTACAAACAGAGAGTGTGAGTACTGTTGTTGTATGTATTTTATAGCCCCAGTGTTACAGGGTTTGTGTGTACCTACTAGTTTAACACGGGCTGCAGCTGTGTGCCTATCCACTTGATGGCCAGAGGTGTACATGTTATGTTTTGCCTGTCCACCACACAGGTCTTGTGTCAGATATATCACTGGCTATGTGTGTGTTGAGTGCTATCAGTACATGGCTGCATCCATTTGTGTGTCTGACTTCATATTCCTGACTAAGGGTATGTTGCAGAATATCCTGTAACACCAGCAACTTGCTTAATGTAAGACAACACTATTACACATATGGGCCTGTGTTCCAGCCTCTGTCCTCCACCTACATACCAGGCTTTATCCATATGATATGCTGTCAGGGGTTGTTATGCAGTGGCCTGTGAGTATGTCATGCTGCCATTCCTGCCATCATTCCACTGCTGTTGTGGCCCACACACACACTGTGGGGTTGGGACCATATATGTGTGGGCTTCATCTGCACAACACATGTGTGCCTTATGCATTCCAGAGGCCAGTGTATGTAACAGTGGTATATGGCCCTGTATGTCAGTCTGTGGGGGGAATGCACCATAACTAACCTAGGCTGTTACAGCATGTGAGGGGTATCAGGGGTAAGCTGCCTTAACGTATCTGGATGTACATTACCATACAATTCACCTTGGGTAAATGCAGGCCTACTGCTTTCTGCCATACAGACTGTTCTGCTTGTTAGTGTGATTGTGATGGTTTCAGTTACGCCTTGTTATGTAACAGATACATTCCATTGTATCAACTGAGGTCATTACCCCCTAGGGATTGCATACAGAGTGTAGATAGAGGCTGCTGGACTACACATCTGCATTACTTACTGTCGATTGATTGTTATCCTGTGGCCCAGTCTGTCTTTACTGATGTACTACTTGAAGGCCTTGGCCTGGACAGCAAAATATGTAAAGCTTTCCGGAATACTGTATTCATTTATATGTTTGAGAGTTGCATTAGTCTGTTTATATGTATTTCACAGTCTAAACAGCTATATGACACGGCATATACAACTGTAATAGTAAAAAAAATAACGCTTTCTCATGTATGCAAACCTGTGTGTGGTGTTGTATCCTTTGACCACTCTGTGGGTGTATTTATATGTATGTATATATATATATATATATATATATATATATATATATATATATATATATATATATTTATTTGCATATATGTATCTGCATATATGTGTCTGTGTATATGTATCTTAGGAATGTTTATTGCTTCCACATTGTACATTCCTTATGGTAGCCAGACTGTACTGCATGCAGAGTTGCCAGATTTCCAACTGGCCAGGTAGGGACAAAGTGAGGACCAAAAAAAAATAAAAAAGGTCTTCAACGCCAAGTGAGAACCAAAAAAAAACTTCAATGCTTAAAAACATGGAGCTACTTCTGTTTAATACGGAACATCAAACAGTTCTGCATTAAACACAAGTAGCTCCGTGTTTACCAATTTTTGATTGGCCCGTATGCCAGTATATGAGCCAATCAAAAAACTCGAAAAACAGAGCTATGTTTAATGCAGAACTGCCTGATGTTCCTCATTAAACACGAGCAGCTATGTATTTAGTGATTTTTGATTGGCCCATATGCCGGTATACGGGCCAATCAAAAAAAAAAAAGCAGAGGGCTGTTTCACCAGGATTTAAACCGGCAGTGTGGGACTCGTGATTGGGCTGCTGATCCCACGACAATCCCGCTGAAATAGGGACGTCTGGCAACCCTGACTGCATGATATGTTATTGATAGCAGCCTGACATCATACAGGTGGGATGGATTACTGTTAACATCCTGTGCCCATGTTGTGTCAGGTCCTGGTTACTGGATTTGCAACAGTTGGTTCTGTATTGCAGGTCAGACCTGTTTGGCTGTGGGGGGGTATCAGTATGTACAAGACGTATGTTGCTTAGGCCCTCTCATCCCCATTAATGGTGCATGTAGTCATATATATATATATATATTTGTTTTGTTCTGTTTTATATCTATAGATATATATCTGTATATATATATATATATATATATATATATATATATATATATATATATATATATATATACATAGATATAGATATCTATATTTATTTATTATTATTTATTACAGTTTGATGACCGGGGAGGTCCACTGGGTGCGGGGAGTCCCTTTTCAGTGGAGGCCCAGGGAGAAAAGCTCCAAAATACATAGTTTAGTTACATGAATAATTACAGAGAAACTTTGCATTACAAACAACAGGTAGCATTCAGAAAAAAAGAAAACAAACAATTACAATTTTGTTATTTATATATATATATATATATATATATATATATATATATATATATATATATATATATATATATATATATGTAGATATTGATATATATATATATATATATATATATATATAAAAATCTGTCCGGTTCGATTCTCAGCTAGAGTGTCTTCTGCGTGGAGATATGCATGAATGGGCATACCCTTCGTTGAAGGTTGTGCGTCAGGCCTGGCAAGCCAGTACGTAAAAATCAACTGGCAATCATTAGCGCACCAGAGTTCTGCTGTGGCGACCCTTAACCGGGAAAAGCCGAAAGACACAAATATATATATATATATATATATATATATATAGACACACACACACACACACACACACACACACACACACACACACACACACACATACATCTACATGTATAAATACATTTCCTGTACTGTTGAATGACTGTGCTTGATGATATGTTTGTGAAAACATCAGGGTTATGTATATCTGACATGGCTTAGTGATAAATCACTTTGATTATGGTATGCAGGGTCCTGGGTTTGAGCCTTGCTGAGGCTGTTTATTTTGTTTGTGGGCAGAACAACGGCTGTTGGATACAGAGTGATTATGGCACTTTTAAGCAGTTGTAAGTGGGTTTGCGCAGAGGTAAGCAATGCTAACTTCCAGTTTCAGTTTCTTGCACTCAGCTTCTAAATTGCTTAACCTGTGTAGGCATTGGTTACTCCCTTGCAAACAGGCTTAAACCCACTTACTGCTGCTTAAAAGTGCTTACTCCCGCTTACCTCCATGCTACCCTCTTTAAAAGAAAAGAAAAACGGGTTGAAAGGAAAGTGGTGAAAAAGGGGCACAGAGAGGGAAATACAGTAGGGGAAATAGCTAGGGATGTGCAGGCAGAGTGTAGCTTCCCATTTCTTCTGTAGCAACAGCTGTGCATATACACTGAATTTGGGGATAGATTTGGACAGTCAAACCCCCGAGAGAGGGGTGAGGACAACAATAATATGTTGTGAAGCCAATTAGACCAGATGACATGTGTCCAGTGAACACGTGTGCAAAATGGATAGCTATTTATGGGGCGAGATTTTTTGGGGGGAACAGATTGCCCTTTTTTTATTTCAGGTGGGAGTAGTATGTTGGAGAGGGATAGTAGGTATATTTGGGGAGGTAGGTTGGGTAGGTTAACAGACAAGACAAACAAGATGCATACATGGTTGGTATATGACACATGTGGGGGGTAAACTCCCTGATGGGGTGGGGTGTTGGGAAATTGGAAGCCCATAATCCCTCTAGTGGAATTAGTGGAACATCACCACTGCACCTTCACAACCCCGAAGGTGGCTGCGCAGGGGGTGAGTTTGAGAGCCCGGCCAACCCTCTAGTCACAAATGCGGCCCTTGAGCTGGAGTAGCAGATCTCCTAACTCCCGTTTTAGCTTGCTACGCCCATGACCCAGACCTGGTGATAGGTGACAGGTTCCTGTCCGCGCCCGCTTCCAGGGGGGGGGGTGATCCCCATCCCCTGAGGTGGTTCCACCCAAAGGTGGTGCAGGACCAATGGACGATGAGGTCCTGGGTTGGGCCCCAGACATGCTGGTGCCTGGTGCCACAGCCAGCTGAGGTGGGAAAGCTGGGTCCGCTGGGACCCGCATTCCCATACGTGCTATGGTGTTTATGTTTAATCAACATATGTGGATTAGTAATAGTCAACATATTCCAGGATTAGGTATAACAGCATGCATAGATATTCCGATTAACCCAGACACCAGATATGGAACAGTTGCATAGCAAACAGAACACATGCATATATGGGACCACAGTAGTAATTACAACAGCATGCAGGTACATTGATGGCACCATGCCACCATTGTGGGAGTATTTCAACATAGCACATGCATAGAAACAGATTTAAGTAATTACTGAACAATAGGACATATGTCCCAACATTTCAGTTAAGTCAGCACATACCAATTGAGTTGGATGTTTAGTTTATTGTTGCAGATATGGTGGTGGGGGGATGTCAATTAACAACTAGTATATTCCTGTAGTTTGCAGGTGGCCATGGTGGTGCAGTGGTTAGTGTTGCTGCCTCACAGCAAGAGTTTCTCTGGTTCGATCCTCGGCTGGGGTGCCTTCTGTGCGGAGTCTGCATGTCCTCCCTGTGGTCACGTGAGTTTCCTCCGGGTGCTCCGGTTTCCTCCCACATCCCAAAGACATGCTGTAGGTGGATTGGACACTCTAAATTGGCCCTAGGTGTGAGTGTGTGCATGTGTGTGCCTTCTGTGGAAGGTTGGGCACCAGGCTGGCAACTCAACACTGTAAAACTCCATTGCCAATCATGAGCGGACAGGTGATCTGTTGTGGTGACCCTAACCGGTAAAAAGCCGAAAGAAGAAGAAGATATTCCTGTAGTTCACATTACTTTCCTAGTTAGTGCTGTTATCTGTAGCTTACAAGTATTACTACACTACCCTATTGCTATACTTTGGACAACTATATACATGAACTGGTTTTACCTGCAGTATACACCTCTTACCTGGTATACCTGTGGAGGAATTGTTTGTTAACACTAACTAACTGTTTCTACACATACTCCCAGATTCCAGGTTGATGTTATGCACATACCTGTCCATCTCTTTTTGCACAGACTCTGGGCATGTCTTGACCACATGCAAGTTAACCGGTACATATTTCAAATACTGCCTTCTTAAACCTTTAGTGAATTACAACACTCTTATACAGGATTTCCTAGACAGTTATATTATGTAGCACAGTGTTGATGACAGTGATGAGTGATACCTTACTATTCAGAGCAACTGTAACACTCACAATGTTATACAATACCAGAGTAAACAGTACCAGTACAGGGTATCAATCTTTTATTTCTAGGCACAGTGTTCATATCTGACAGACCTGTGGGAGCAATGTTTGCTAGCACTACCTGAATGTTGCCACACAAATTACCAGATTCCACATTAGTATTATGCACATACATCTCACTCTGTTACTGTACACACTCTGGTCACAACTTGACAACATGGGGGTGTAGATGGGGCATACTTGGCTTATTACTCTCATAACATTTTGGGGAGTTGCTAGAGTGACAGGTTTGTTCTCATAGATGTCTGACAATCAGTTGTATTACTTGTTTGCTGCCTAAACATCTGGGATCATCCCACTGATTTCCCAGGGGGACAGGGTGACAGGCAGCAGATATGGGCTGATATACTGGACATATCTGTACAGATGTGGGGTATGATTCTGTATGCAGCCTACGACCACTCCCAGGATTCGGACCATGGCTGTGTCTGCTAAAAATAAAACACTGTCTGATCACAGTAGTGTGTGCTATATAGATATTGCTGTATATCTCTTATCTGATTTCTGTCTATAATTCTCCTGTGGTTTTACATTCTGACCTTGTATTACAACATTCTTATACAGGATTTCCTAGACAGTCATATTATGTAGCATAGCGTGGGTGACAGTGATGAGTAATACCTTATTATTCAGAGCAACTGCAACAATAACAATGCCTTACAATACCAGAGTAAACAGTACCAGTACAGGGAATCAATCTTTTATTTCTAGGCACAGTGTTCATATCTGACAGACGTGGGAGCAATGTTTGTAAGCACTACCTGAATGTTGCCACACAAATTACCAGATCCCACATTAGTATTATGCACATACATCTCACTCTGTTACTGTACACACTCTGGTCACATCTTGACAACATGGTGGTGTAGATGGCACATACTTGGCTTATTACTCTCATAACATTTTGGGGAGTTCTGGAGTGACAGGTTTGTTCTTGTAGATGTGTGACGATCAGTTGTATTTCTTGTTTGCTGCCGAAATGTCTGGGATCATCCCACTGATTTTCCAGGGGGACAATGTGAGAGGCAGCAGATATGGGCTGATTTACTGGACATTCTGGACATATCTGTATAGTTATAGGGTATGATTCTGTATGCAGCCTACTACCACTCTCAGGATTCGAACCATGGCTGTGTGTGCTAAAAATACAACAGTTCACATCTCAGTTGAGTGTGCTGTTTGGATTTTGTTGTTTGTCTTTTCACTGTTTTTTGTCTATGTCTCTCTCAGTTGTACTATATGGCCTCTTGGGATTACACCAGTCATATGCAGACATTCCTACACATTTTATTTATGTTGCACAGTGTGGGTAATAGTGCTTATTACAACAGTACTATTAAGTGATTGCAAATCTATATTACCATATGATACCAGAGTAAACACATGCAGTCCAACAGTTAGACCTTTATTGTCAGGCTATTAAGCTTTTATTTACATACAACCTATATGAGACTCTTCCTGCCATATTCTTTGGTGTCTTTAGTACATGCCTTAAACAATACAGGTTTTATATAGGCAATTAACTTACTACTACTTTTAGATTTATTTCCTGTGGCAGTACATGCAAGAGTATTACTAACCTGCCTCGCATAGCAAATGCTCCAAGCAACATCCATGGGCCTCCTGGTTCATAGTCTGCTCACTTGCCACTGAAAGGGACATAAGAGGAATATTTAGCCATACCTATCAATAATATACATGAGCTGGCAATTATTAAACAGGTAGTGGACTGATACTTACACACTGCTGGGACTTCCCCTGTCCTCCTAGCCTCTTGGATCCACTGATCCAAGAGATCTCCCTTTTGCTGCTTCAGGTCGACATAGTGATGCCTGAACTGCTCACCAGTTCGGGGTATGCCAGTGACACTGATGAGGTCATGGGCGAGACAGTCCCAGGCTTCCGCTTTATATTTGGAACCCTGGTACTGGGCCTGCAGCAGTCTCTGTTCATGGTCTTTCACAAGGAGTCCTGCCATGACTCTAGACTCCTGGATGCCCCAGAGCTGCACCCAAAAGTGCACATCCTCTCCCATTACAGACATATTGCCTACAGGAGGAAGTTACAACCAGTTATTAGATGTATTCCTGCCTGTTGGGTTTAAATAGGGCTGATTTCCCACACTTTGCCATGACTGGATGGTTTTGAAAAAGCTAAGCTATGGGCAAACCTGCTTACCTAATGTTGGCATTGCTTAAAGGGGTATACCAATGGGCAGACTGAGTTAGCTGGCCTACATATTGCTTGCACCTACTAAGATGGGCTGTGCAATGCTTAGCATTGCTTAATATTTAAGTTGCACTATATTTGCTTTCTGGCATTGATTTATTATTCATTACATGTTATATATGTGTTTGGTATCCATGATTCATGTGTACATACACTGTATGGGGTCCTTGTGTTTATTAGGAGATCTCAACACTTTATTACAATGAAACCTCACATCTGTGCTTAATGCAGTACTCCAGTTCACATATTTATGTTATGTAGGAGGTTATACAAAATAAAGCCGTATATAGATTCTTTCACATGTTGAATTCCCTAAAGTGAGAATCTGGTTGGTGATACCTCAGTCCTATGTATTGCTGTGATGGCTTAGTGGTTAACTACTGTGACTACAGTATGCAGGGTCCTGGGTTCAAGTCATGTAAAGGCTGTTTATTTTGTTTCTGGTCAGAACAGCAGCTGATGCATGCAGACTACTTAAGGCACCACTTTTAAGCAATTGTAAGCAGGTTTGTGTGGACTTGCGCAAAGGTAAGCAATGCTAACCTCCGGTTAAATATGCTTACAGAGAGTTAGCTTCAGTATTGCTTAACCTGTGTGTGCATTGCTTACCCCTGTGCAAATGGGCTTAAACTCGCTTACTACTGCTTAAATATGCTTACTCCCACTTACTACTGCTTAATAGTGCTTACACTTGCTTACTAGTGCTTATTCCCACTTACCACCACACTAATTTAGACAGTAATGTGTACTGGGTCTTGGGAAAGTGGTAGATTAGGTACCTTTATGCAGTTATTATTGATTACACATTTTACCTTTTATTTGTATCTCTGATTCCTGTGTACATATACTGTATGAGGCAGTTGTGATTATCTGTGCACTTTACAATATTATGATAATGACACCTCACATCTGCATTTAATGCAGTACTCCAGGTCACAAATATATGTTATTTAGTCGGTTATGCAACTAAAAATATTGGTCATAAAGTGATTTGACATGGAAAATGAAATGTACTGGAGTGGGACTCGAACCGGTAATGACTGCTCTGCACGCTACACTACTGCTGTACTGCTTCATTTGCATATATCTTGCTTTTTATCCTCTTGTGCCATTTAAGCTGCATTAACTGTAGCTAAGCGATGGGCAAACCTGTGCACCTATGGTTAAATTTAATCTGTTTCATAAAAAAAAATGCATCTTTATATTTGCTGTTTTAACTATTGCTGTTGTAAACGTGGGGGTGTTTTGCTGGGAGTATGCGAACACTTATGAGCGGTCTCGTTCATTCTTTTATTAATACTCTGCTGTTCTTCATTGCAGGGGCATGTATATTCTGAGAGCTTTGGTCTCAGACATGACCCCCGCCATCGTACATGCTCCGTGTAAGTTTAGGAGCTCAGGCAGTGCACTTTTATTAATATGCATGGCACGCTGCCATCCTGCTCCTAAATGGCCGCTTCCGTGCAGGACCAAGTAGTCCTGCATGGAAGAATAGTGAATCCTTGGGATGGTATTATACATAGTGGAAGCCATAAAGTAGCTTACATAAAGAACCACTCAAAATTAAAGAAAAAAGTGAAGCTGCTTATTGCACGGATGCTAAAAAATCTGGCATAAAGTAAATGAAGAGCTACTCATGCATTTGTTTGAGCAGTTGTAGGAAATGTCTGGACTTAGCCACCTCAAAAACAAAACAAAAAATGTAAGAACTGTCATCATGTAGAAGGAATATCTACTCACTTTCATATGCCTTTAATGTGCATGCTATATTTTATCATTCCTCAGGCCTACCTTGGTTTGATTCAATAAGTGCATTCTGCTTCCTACAGTGGCTTTTCTATTCACTGTTCTTTTCTATGATGTTATGCTGCATAACTGTAACAAGAGAAAGATTCAAGTTGCATACCTGTTCTGCCATATTTAAGAAGCTAACATCTTTCAATTGCAGTACCTGCTCCCCTTCTGTTAGCTCACCATGCATCTACGGATTTTTTGAGTAACTTTTTTTCTTATAGCTCACTACCTTCTCAGATGTCTTGCTCCAATAACCTAATGGTTTTTCTATGAAGAGTATTTTTAAATGCCTGTGTTAAACTTTGCACCCTTAATCTAATAGGAATGTTTCCTCCTCCTGCCTCTTTCTTCTTCATCTGCGTGTCATGACATTGTCTGTTATATGTCTTATGAACCCATATAATGTGGCCTTTTCTTCGCTTCCCTTTCTGGAAGTGAGAAATAATTAGTTTGCATAAAATCTGTGCATAACCACTTTCATCTTGGTAGATTTTCTTTGAACTTTTTTTTAAATAGCATCAACTCTTTCTTCCTGCTTGGGCACCAGAAACTAACATAGCACTCCAGCTCTGCCTGACAGGTGTTCTCTACTGGGGCAATATAACCTGTCTATTCCTAGAATTTTTTGTTCTTGGAAGGCATTCTTGCATTTTATCATCCTCAGCTACAGTTTTGAATTAGTATCAGATGGAAGATGGATCATTTATGTTGATACCACACCAGGATGTTTTTTAATCTATACTATTTAGTGTTACACTTCACAGAATATATTCCTTTTTGAGATTATTGGAACCCATCCAAAGAACGTTATACTTCTCTGCACTAAACCTCATATAGGCCCAAATCTCTCTGACAATCATTTGTCTCTTTGATACCTTGTTCACCCATTATTTATTCTCTGTTCTCTCTTAGTGTCATCCCCAAGTGATTTAGTCAGTTTTCTATGCGCACTGTGGTGTGTGATGCAAAGGTAGTGTGCAACTCTGGCCCCAGAGAAATCCTCTATGGAGCCATCTTAGTTTCCTGTCACCCTGCTATCCCTCTAAACATTTAGTCAAATTCCATCCTTTGGTTAATCTTCGAGTTGATTTAGCTTCTCATTTCTTTCTAGGTTTGTATCCCCCTTTCTGTCTTACTCATGCTCATGTTTATGTGCCTCCATGCTCTTTTTTAATTACTGAAACACTTTCTGCAAGGACTACCTTCTTGTCCTCCATTTTGAACCACACTAGCACATGCCCCCTTTATGTTCTCTGCCTTTTTTGTGGTTCTTTTTTAAAACTAGCTTCTTAAATAGATGTTCTTTTATGAAATTTATATTTATGCAATGATAGTCTGTTCCCTTTGCTTGTCTCTAGTTCTCCACTTCATTCTCAAAATTTCCCTAGTTGAATGTAATCTAACTTTCCGTTATTGCACATTTTGGTTGTGTTTGCTTGCCCACAGTCCCTTGTCACTTATAATAAAACAGAACATTGCATGGTCACTCTTAGCTACGGGTGCTTTTCTTCTAAAGCACAAACCTCTTTGTTTATTTGATTATTCATTCATTCATTCATTCATTCATTCATTCATTTGTTTCTTTGCTTGATAGCTTGTTTGTTTATCATTTTGTTAACCAAGCTGGAATGCTAATCTTTCTTTTTACCTTCCTGTAATAGCAGAAAGAATTATGCTCAGTATAATACAGCCTCTATTTCTGTCTTTCTGCTTGATCTTCCTAATTTAATACATCAGTCTTTTTTGACAGGTTGAAGTCTGCCATCATAACAACTTTCTTTCTCTTGCTTTAAACCCTATTAATTCTTTTACCTGTTTGTCTCTCCTTCTTATAGCATCATGTGGCTGATATATTAAAGTGCCATCTCTCAGCCTTTCTTCCATCCACTTTGAATACTAAACTGTTAATTTTTAGTAGACTTCAAACTGTCTTTTCCCTTCTCTGCTTTTCAGTTATCAAGTACTTTACCATCTATACTGTCACACACACTACTACTCCCACTAGCCCTGGTCTTATCTTATCCTTTCTGACTTACCAGAATATCTGATATCATGTGATCACTATAGCCTAGTCCCTTTAATGACTTGCATATGCTCCCGTTCTTGTATGACTGGCTTAATCTCCCAAATCTTCTTGACTAAACACTTGACATTACTCAACATGATGCTCCACACTTTTCTGCAAGTCTCGTTCATCCTGTTATCTAACTTTTCCCAACCAATTCACCCTTTTAACTTCTGATTTATATTGTACAGAACAGTCTTTTACATCTGTTTCTTCCCTTTACATCCCTTCCCATTCCTGATGTTTCATGTATCTTCCTGTCACTTTGTTTTTCCAAGTCCTCTTGTTCTCTATCTGCCTTAATTCCTTTATGACCATACCCACATTCTGCCTCAGTTTAGTAGCAAAATCACTGTGGCACAATGTTATAGTTCAGATTTTATCTAAAGACAAGTACAGTCCATCAATGACATAAAGGACCTTACTTGTCATGTCTACTTCAGTGACCTACTTGGTTAAATCTCTGCTCATCAGATAACTTTCTGAGCCATCATTTTATTTTTAGATCTTAGCCTTCCCCAGCTGTGCTAGCACCCTGTACCAGTAACAAAGGCCACTGCATAATCCAACCCTTTACATAACTTGGCCAATTTCCATGCATCCCTGCTGTCTGTTCAGTAGTTTTGTCTTCCGTGCCATTGTCTCTGACATGTGCACAATGACATATGACATCTGTGCACTTCTGCTCTCCAGGAGACACTTTTTGAATTTGTGCCTTGCTTTGCCTAATCTATGTTTGCAGACAGTTATTTTCTTATCATTTCTCATACATTTAATTATAATTTGCACAGTCACTTGAAATTCATTATGACCAGGTCTACTTCTACCACTGCAAGATCTCTTTTCTTTTTCTTACCCGGCACTTCTGTTGCAATCCTTCTTAGACTGTCTGTGCAAGTTCTCCTGCCGACTTCTCTTGTTCCCTTGCTCCTTCTTCCAAAACTATATTCTCACATTCTGTTCTCCTTTTTTCTAATTTGCTTCCCTCTTCCTTCTCCTTTTCAGTCCTCTTTATCACATACATTTAGTTTTCACCCTTCACTTCTATATCTCTCACCTGTTCTGCTTGTCTCTGCCTTCTGTATTTGGCTCCACACTTGTGAATCATCTCTCCAGCACTAACTGTTCTTGCCCCTGTCTTGTCTCCTCTGCTTTTACTCCCCTGCCTACCTTCCATCTTCTGTTTCATGTCTCCTGACACTGTATCTGTCACACCACATCCACACAGGCTCAGAACTTTCCACATCTGTCAGACAGAAAATTGAGTGATACTGATTCTTTTTTCCTCAATTGTTCATCTCTTGGTGCAATATTCAGTTCTGACAGCTAAATAAAGTAATTCTCTCTAAGTCATTTTCTCTAATTGAATTAAATATTTACTATATACATATGTGTGTGTGTGTGTGTGTGTGTGTGTGTGTGTGTGTGTGTGTGTGTGTAAACATATATGTTCTAGGCTTTATCAGTTTAAATAATGTAGCCCTGATCTTGGATTATCATTACCTTTTCTTTATGAAGTCTTGAACTATGTCTGGTTTAGTAATGCTTTGAATAAGCACACAGATGTCAAGCCCAGACATGTGGACTTCTGAAGCTGGACATTACATTGCAGTACTTGAAGGTACATTGAACAAGCATGACTGAGTGAGATACACATGGATCTCAGTAGTACTCAGGTCAGATAGACTTACAACTGTATCTGAGGAAAAACAGAATGAAGCGGAGTTTCTCTAATTTAATCAAATATTTACTTGCTATGTGTATGCTCTAGGTTTTGTAGTATGTTAACATCAGTTGAAATAATGCAGCCCTGATATTGGATTATCATTACCTGCCTTAATTAAGTTGTGAATTATGTTTGATTTAGTAATACTTTGAATAATTACTGAGATCTCACCACCATAAAACAAAAGTCCTGACATCTGGACTTCAGAAATTGAAAATCATATTGCAATGCCTGAAGGAACAAACCTGACTGAGATACACTCTTATCTCACTAGTATTCAGCCAAGATAGAGTTACAGCTATATCAGTGGAAAACCGGTTACATTAAAATTAGTTTCCTTACCCTCCTCCAGTTTCTAAACTATTTGCACAGTTAATTAGCCTGACATTAGTAATTCAGTTATAACACTTTTTCCTAAATAATTTTATTGGTTATATTAACTTCAGATACAAAAAGGTACATAATTTAACATAATCAAATCAAATCAATGAACTACAATCAAAATAGAACATACATTTTCTTCTGATTTTACAACCACATATTCTTTATACAATAATCAGTGATAACTCTTTTTACAATCTGACTCATTCCAGGACCTTGTTATGGACAGCATACAGAACAAATTCCTCCCTGCTATAGTACTACAAAAGCACACATTCTCTCATGGTCAAAAACCTCAGTTACATACCACTTAGTCTGTACCACAAATTTCAAAATCTCCAACTCTCTTCTGGTAGATTCAGACGCTGCATGTATATTCATCCTCTTTCTCCAGTACTCCACTCCTTTATTCACTCCCTCAGTCACTTTTACTTCTTCATGGACTTCCTATCGTTTGAGACACTGTGTCATTCTTCCAAAAATCTCTTTCCTTTTCCACCTTAAAGGAAAAATAATTACCCTAATATCAGACTGTTGCTACTCCTTATCACTCTTAATGGGTTAAACCTCATCATAATCAACAATCTCACATTTGATGCCCTTTCATATGTGTATCAACAGTTTAGCTGCATGACCCACATGCATTTCAGTAGGAGAGACTCTGTGCAGGGTGAAACAAAGCAACCCTCTTCAGACTGATGTTCAAAGGAAGTGATGTAGTACAATGTGTGTGTCTGCATGTGTGTGTGTGTGTGTGTGTGTGTGTGTGTGTGTGTGTGTGTGTGTGTGTGTGTGTGTTTAGGGGGTGAGGGTATAGGGACAGTAAGTGTCTAGTTATAGAGACATTGTGTTAGTTGGTTCTGTGAGTGAATGATTATGAATGTTTATTGTGTGCTTGTGTGTGTGTGTGTGTGTGTGTGTGTGTGTGTGTGTGTGTGTGTGTGTGTGTGTGTGTGTGTGTGTGTGTGTGTGTGTGTGTGTGTTCGTGTGCATGTTTGTGTTTTTGTATCATGGATGACTGTTGCGTGATGTGACCTATTGCTGGTATGGAAGGGGACATCATGGATACAGAATATGCAGATGTGTGTATATCTGTCTGTGTACTGATATAGCTGTCAAGTCTAAGGATCTGTACAGTGCGTATAACTGTGTGTCTCCAGTTAATGTTTACTCTCAAACAGGGGAAGTTACTTATTTTTCCCATCTGATAGCCACTGGGTGAGCACAGTGTGTAAGCTTTGAGTGTGTGTGCATGTGTATGTATGTATGTGCACACATACACATGTGACTGTGTGTTTCACTATTGTTATCTTCGTGTATGTGTGTGGGGGAGTGTGTAAACTTCTGTGGTCAACTAGATACTCACACTACTTGCTATCACAGGTCAGTATGACTCTCAGCTAAGCAATTGTTCATACTACTGAATACAGTGACTCATATCATACAGCTTCTTATTAATTAGATGCATCACTACTCAGAATGTGCAAAACTGTTGCTCACTTAATATTAGAGCAATGTAATATGGCTTATCTGTGTAGTGTAAGCTCCATGGTTGTCCTGTTCTTTGTGACTTCCAGAACAAGTAAACTCCTTAATAAGTCAATGGCATTGCGATTGCTGTTGTCAGTGAATTTTAATTTCAGTAACATTAGATGCCTCGTTTGTACTTTTGACTTGATTATTTCCATCTTAGTAATCTCTCATACATCCAATGAAGGTCATATGCATGCTAACATTGTTTATCTCACATGTGCTTTTCCAACATTGATGCATTTCTTTATTTATTTACTTATTTCAAGAAAAGAAATATGGCACTCCTTTATCTTATAAAAATAAGTAAATTCACTACTTAAGTAATAAGTAAAGAAATAAATTGCCCATGGGGCCCCTGTTCATGTGTTGTCCTATGAGGGATGTTCTGCATTCCAATCCACTCACTTTGCAGGCCGTCTGCTACATCCTTTCCATAAACTGCCTGCCTTCTTGCCTAGCTAATAATGCAGCAAAAAACCTAAACATTTGAAGCTTCCCTACTCACCTTAGTAAATGTGTGGTAGAGTTTTTATTGTAACATCCCAAAGGAAATTGCTTTCCTTTCATCATCTTTTTTAGTTTTGATATCATTTTTTGCAAGTGTTGATATGGAAGTATCTGTCTATAGTAGGTCGATGGTTGTGCATTTTGGTCAAGTGCCATAAACCCCTTATAACATAGGTAGCCTTGAAAGGAGATATAGGTCACTAAATGAAGAAATAAAAAAATCAAAATTAGGTCACGTTCTTGTAGGCTTTGTAGTTGTAGGCAAAGTGATACAATCCCTAGAAAGACCAGTGTAGGAATGAGAAAAGACCATCCATTTACTAATAAATAGATGTGTTTGAATTAAAGCTCTAAACGATGACAGTTAAAGCTAGGTTGTTGTCCATGGATAGTGATTGCTTCTATAACAGACATTACAGCCACCACTGAATTTGAAAATGGGGATGTTCCTAAGTCTATCACAACACTGATGGGTTCTCATTTCTGTACAGTAACAGATGGATATATATTTTTTACTAGTGGATAGGCTAAGAAGAGTGTGGCAGCCACAGCGAATAATGGGAGTGTCCAAGTATGGATCCTCAGTAGCCATACATCTGTATAACAATGTTAATTGTGGTTCATTTTTAACCAGGTTCTGAGGGATGTGCTGCTAATTGCTCCATTGTGAGGAACACGCAGAAGCACACTTCCAGCCAAAGTGGATCTTTTATGTATGCCATTAGCTACTGAGCTAGGAGTTGGGTTGGCAATTAACTCTTGCTTCCAGTATGTCTGTGGTTATCAGAAGGACTATGAATGGCACTAGGTGATGGAAGGAAAATCCTCCATGGTGTTTTGTTCAATATGTTTGCCACTAAGTTTGTCAGAATACTAATAAAAAAGTGTGATTCTTGATCTTGCATATCAATACCTATGTGCCTTTAATGTGCAATTGACAGAGGCTTGCAGATCCGCTGCCAGGGTTACCTTCCTAAATCTGGGTTCACAAAGATAAATACTGCATGAACTGAAGGTAGAGAAGGGGCAAAGCACCTGCTCTGATAGTAAAGGGTTTTCTAAACCAGGGATGGGTGCATAGTAACATTTAGAATTACACAATGGTGATGTTATCTTTCTACTTAATTTAGATTTTAGTGAAAACATGCATATATCTGGCAAGAGATTCCATGAATATAACCTCCTCTGTAGACAACATTAACAGCTATGACAAATGAAGGTTATTATTGAGCACTTTTGGTAGAGTTTGTGACACAGACTCATGATTTAATTTCTGTTCTTTTAAGATGTTGCCAACTGCTCTTCACACAGAGTTTTCAATAATTTTATGTGAAATAACATATTAATGTATTTATTAAGTTTGTATAAAAGACTTGTGTGATAAAGAAGTGTGTGCCATAACTCTGCTGGGCACTGAAGGTTGTTGTATATCATGTAATGAATTATACAAAAAACAAACATACACACACATCTCTCTCTCTCTCTCTCTCTCTATATATATATATATATATATATATATATATATATTACTTTAGTGACCAGCTGAGTGGACTGAATACTACCTCCCCACTATCAATAGGTCTGGTTATGCCTTCCTCTTTTGCTACCCCACCATCTGTGTCTGTCTTTTCATGAACTTCTGTGCCTACTTAGCACTAACTGTATTATGCAATTGGGCTACAATCCATTTTTACCAGAGTAAGACAGATTTACAATCTGTTATGGTCCATCCATCCATCTGAATGACTTGACATCTGAAATGCACTTCAAATCAAGGGTGTTCACATTTTGCAGTAGATAAGTGACACTTTTTTTCTGAAGAAAGACTATTCGATAGTTATCAGAAAATTAAATTGCATTTCTATTAAAGAAACAGCATGACAAATGAATGATGTTTTATAACATTGTTTAATGAAATTAAGCTATTCCTATAAAATACTTTAGTGTAAAAATCATCAGAACATCATTTTTTAATCTCTAAATGAAAAACTGGAAATTTGAGTTGTGTAAAAGTGTAAAACAGCATGGAGTATTGTATGTGCTTTTATAATACAAAACACTAACAATCACAACTTAAGTTTATCAGAATTTTTTGTTTTGTAAACTATTGTATTTTGCAAAATACATAAATAATTATACAATAAAGACTTATTAGTATTTTGTTTAGTTTTGTAAACTACTGTATTTTGCAAAATACATAAATAATTATACAATAAAGACTTAGTAGTATTCAAACATAAGCATGCTGATTGGATTGCCCAACCAATGTGCCCATTGTAAATCCAATGTAAAAACAGCAGGAACAAGTGCTGCTCTGACTGACACAAGTGACTGAACTATTCACCAAAGTCAGATGAAACAGTATCCTTTATAATAACATAGTAAGGCTAACAGAAAACAAACACAGTTCCAAAATAATAATAATAATAAAAAAAAAAGAAAATGAGACAACAATATACCCAAGATATGCACCACAGCAACTGACATGAGTGTCCCCACTACAAACTAATTTTACAGAAAACACGATAACATAGTAAGGATATGAAGAAAAGCAGACTTATATAATAAAAAAAAAACAGATGTCAGTATAGTCATATGCACCATATAAGTACTGATGCTCTGCAATCAGACTATGTCCTTCACAGGAATTCATTAAACATATCACGGAAACATACAGACTATAAAAAATTGGCACTGCATAATATGTAGCAGTATGTGCAAAATCAAGCACAGTCATGAAAATATTTAATACTAAAAGAACTTTGCATTGCAGTCTACTGTGCATAATTGCTAAAAACTATGCCCCTCAAAGGAAGAAACTAAGGATATTGCACTAACATATAGACTAGATAAAACATGAAAAAATAAACAGTACATGAAACAGAATGTGGAACAACCTCAAACTGTTGCAAAACCACTCAAATCCCCTATACAATGACATTATTTAAACAGCAAAGATTTTTTTTTCATAAATGATGCCATTGCATACTACTCAAAACATTGTCAAAAGGAACCAATATAGCCTCGTGCAAATTACAGAAGCATGCATGAACCTTCCTACTTTACATAAAATCTAAACTCAAAAAACAACCACCATTAAAACACTGTTAAGAAAGAAAATTTAAGGAACAAAACATGGAATTAAACTTCAATCTAATAAGTAACAGTGAACTACAAGAAATATTTGACAACATACAAGAGATAAAAAAATCATCCTTCAACAAGCAAGAATGCATATCAAGACAACAACAGGAAGTACAACAACATAAACATGCTCAAAGGAACAAGGATAACATTACTAGCCATGCACTTCACAAACCTGAAGACAATTTTAAAACTAATGGAAAACAATAAACCAACAAAAGACCTACAGAAAAAAAAAACATGAAGAACTATAAATCTTAAGAGAGGAAAAGGAAGATACAAATACAAGAAAACAAACAAGGTAGGCCTTAAACAAATTTGACAACTGACAAGAACCACAACAACAAAGAAATACAATATAGACTTCCATAATATTATATCAGATAACTTAAACTCATTACTGAGAGAATTATATGTTATAGTACAATACACAAATGGAAAAGAATATGTTACAAGGATATTTGTAGCCATATGGGCAGGACTCAACAGATACATAAACAACCTACCATTAAAAAGAAACATTAACATAATCACTGATACATATTTAGCACATTTTAATAATGTATTTAGAGCAGTAACTAAAAAATATAGAAGTGGAAAAATTAAAATAGAATATCACAACCCACTAATGATACAAGAAATATATCTAAGAAACAGCTAAGCACTTTCCCCAAACACAGCAGATGGACTAGTCAGAAATGTGTGGTATGATATCCTACTTACACTTCACAAGACATGGAAATTATGGAGTAAGATACCTCACAAAAGACAGTTTCACATTAAAAAAGCATGAAGATGGTGCAGAATACATAACAAAAAATGTGAATGGATACACCAAAAAAAAAAAAAAAACCCACAAAGAACATTATTACCACATAAAGCAATTCCTTAGAGGATTCTTGTCTGTCAACCCTGCAGATGCATTACATCCTTTAAAAAGTTTCATAAATTCCACTTAATACAATAGCACTGTTTATCTACCCAAAGAGACACCCACAACATATACTGGGCAAAATGGATACCTAGTACAGAACACTACCAATGGGAAACTACTACCTATCAAAAATGCTACCAACATTTGCAAATTAACAAATCTATCACAAAGATATTGAAACCACTCCTTAAGAAGAACAGCAGAAACTTTACTTTCATAATCAAGAC
Source organism: Protopterus annectens (assembly GCF_019279795.1). Taxonomy (NCBI): domain Eukaryota; kingdom Metazoa; phylum Chordata; order Ceratodontiformes; family Protopteridae; genus Protopterus; species Protopterus annectens. The sequence continues at coordinate 1,007,909,397 of NC_056745.1, forward strand.
TGGAAGGATGTCAAGGAATGAACATTACAGGTTATAAAAGTGAAACATCACTATGCTCCTATTACTAGCCATCATTAAGTGAATTCAAAATATGGGGAAAAAAATCTCAGGAACACATTAACAAACACCCGAATATGCAGTAAATGAAGAAAGTGCTAATATTCAAACAGACAGTGAACCAAGAAAAAATGAAACCCCATAATACAGAAGCACCAAACTATGGAAATGTATCAGAAATGCCACCAGCCCAAAAATAAATAAACAGATAAATAAATAAATTTATGGAATAGTAAAAATCGACACTATAGAATCCCAGCAGACAAGTCAGTACATTTATCTTTATACATAACTAAATACATGAATAAATAAAATATATGCATAACTAAACATAAACATAGTATCTCATTACAGGTACTACATTAAGAAGAACTTGAGCCAAAAAGTAAAAATAGGCAACACATCAGAAGCAATATAGAAATATAAAAAAAATACAACATCAAAACATAACAAAACCTATAAAATATCTGTTTACTTATATCATTCTCTTTTTACATTTCTTGACAAAATAATACTAACTTGTATTAAAATAAATGATAAAAATATAAAATAAACATGAAACTTGAACTAAAAGTGTAATACTACTTTCTCTTAAAAAAATGGAAGAATGCAAAATTAAACATATTGAAATCTGAATAACAAAAACAAAGATACAACACAATACAAAACTAGCACAATTGTATAATAGCTATAACCAATGGCTGGTTGTGGGTAATGCTTCATTTACTCATGGTTGGCTTTGCTTGGTCGCTTGGGCTTCACCCTCATGACTGAACCATAAAAACTGGGGGTAAATGAAGCATTACCCACACCCAGCCAGGGTTATTGTTTAAATAAACTATCTTAAACATTCCTTGAATGTTGACGGTATAATCCATATTTGGTTACCACTCCTAATTCCAATGTAATAACAAATATAGTTGTTTCTTCTTTGTGCAAGGAACAAACGATGCTTGTGATGCATATTCTGAAAGTGATAACCTAATTAGATGTATCTTGAAATAGCTGGCTGAGGTTGTTATGCAAAATCAAAGCAATTCATGAGTTAATATATTGCTAGCAAAAAAAGTGTTACACTGCAAGTTCTATCATAATCAAACAATGCCTTTTTCCAGAATGAAATATGTGTGTCCGTGTCTGTGCGCACACTGGACATGCTTATTCTTCAGCCTATAATAAAACTGTTTTCTAGAAGAGGTGCATATTCGCACTTATATACCATCATCATCATCATCATCATTATTATTATTATTATTATTATTATTATTATTACTTGAATAATTGCACATATTTCAGCTATTTCTACTTGTAACACAGGCAGGAAACTTAGGAAGTGACCATCATCAAACATCAATATGCACATTTTCGGTGAGCTTGAATAGTGATAAAATCAAACTAAATATAAGGAATATGAACACATTTTGTCATCCTATATCTGTTTTAATTAATACACTCATTTAAGCATCCTGCTTAAACAAGCTACTGACTTATCATAATGCTTAAAGGGGATCTGTATGGTTGTTCATATTCCCAGTTTCCAAACCAAAAGGACAAACAGTGCATCCAAGCAACTGTCAAGAACATAGGAACACTATTAGGCAATCACTCACTGGAAAGATAAGATGCGTCATAATATACAAAAAAGTTTATGCCATTCTTTTTAGGAAATTAATAGTGCTTACCTCCCACAATGAGCAAAGCTGCAGGTGCCAGTCCTGGTGCCAATGTGTGTCTACCACCCAGTCATAAAAACTATTCTTAAACTAGACAAAGCTGTACTTTGTTTGACTTGTATTGGAAATGTATTTCATAGGTTGGGAATACATTGAGTTAGGGACCTTTCTCTTGAGGGAGTCTATTAGTAGGTGTAGATTTAGATCTAGTGTGGATATTTGTAGAGCCACTGGTTTTGCAAAGAAAGAGGTGATTAAACAGGATCTGGTGTTTCATGACTCAAAAAAAAAAATGGGCCACCTCGGAAAGCATACAGGCTACTGAGTACAAGGAGAGTTATGCTAATCTATCAGGATAATGATTTAATTTTGTTGACAAGGTTTCTTATGGACCTTTCGAGTTGAGAAATATGTTTTGATTTATACATATGAAAGGGAGCACTGTAATCAATCATGGGTCTTTTAAGGTATATGTAAGGTGGCAGCATGGAGTTTTTGGATCTTGAAGAATTTTTCCTTAGAAAGTATCTGGGCAAGATAGAATGATTCCTTGACTAAGCTGCTAGCATGCAGATCAAACAAGAAAGAAATGTCCATATGAGTACACAGGTCTCTTATAACTACGTTTGTTTGAAGAGGCATACCACTTATAACATAAGAACAGGGAACAGCTTTTTTTGTGAAATGCCAATGAACTGCCCTTTTTTGCATGTAACTTCAGATTGCTTTCAGTACATAAGGTGTGTGCATATTCTAGCCATTGCTGGAACTGTTATTATTAGTTATATTATATTATATTATATTATTATTATATTATATTATATTGTATTATATTATTAGTACTAGACGAGCAGATAACATTGTTCAGCTTTTGTCAACAGCAAGCTTGTGCAACCATACATTTGTAATTCTGGAATGGATGTCTGTAAAATAAATGCCAAACAGGTGGGCCCAACAGTGATCCCTGTGGTACCCTATTAGCTTTATATTCAGAGATGGTAGCAGCAACGTATACAACCTGAGATCTGTTGGATGGCCAACCAATACAGTGGATAATGAGTTTACATTAAGTTTATCAAATGTTTTGCCAATTCCAGCATGGGGGATAATGTAAAAAGCCTTGACAAGATGAAAATATGCAGTGTGTACTTTGTGACCACCATCCACAGCCTTTGTAATATTTTACTTTGTAATAATTTACTAGTTTCAGGCTACAGGACCTGCCTTTCACAGACCCAAAATGATTGGGGGATAGATTAGCTAAGTAGTTTATGTCTGTATAAATGAGTTCTGTGAGGATTCATTCCCCAGATTTGCATATAAGGCTCATGAGGCTGAGAAGCTCTAATTGCCAAGAACTATAGCGAGGCCATCATTTTGTAGTGCAGTCACAATGACTGCTCTCTGTAGGCATCATGCATAAACTCTGTAGATAGTATAAGCTTAAACAGTTAAAGTAGAGATTCAGATAGACAAATCCAAAAGAGCGCAGTGGGCTAATGGAGAGGCAAAACCACCAACTTTGTAAAGACTGCATGATTTATTACCATCCACGAAACAAAAACACATTAACGCTTTTATTCCAAAATATGCGTTTTCGTCCACGTAACTTGGACTTCATCAGACAATCAAGTAATTACTCTAATTGCATCTTAAATAACTCACTAAAAACACATTAACCAATAGAATTCATAAAAAAACATTTCAAATACACTAATCAGGCTCTCTTAAAGGCTCATAAATATTAATCAAAAACTAATTTGTTGTCACCACAAATATATCTAAATAAATAAATAAATAAATATTAGAACTAACTAAAATATATCTTGTATAAAATTCATAAAGCTTACAATTTATAATATTCAATTCATATAACTTTAGATTCTTTAAAATCCAGACATTTAAATAAAAAGTAAATATATTATTGAGTGGATACGTGTCTATAAATGAAAGAACTGGCACCATCTGCTGTCATATTTAGATATAACAGCCTTTACACTTTGGCAGCCCTTAATTTTAATAATGGTAATAGGGAAATGTGGTCATTTAAACCTGGAACATTTGCTGCTTCCAGGGTTATTTGTCACCATAGCTCTTTATATTCTATCTGTTCCTCCCAAGGGCCACCTCTAATATCTCTCTTAACTTGTTCTAATACGAAGAAGAAGAATTTATAACCTTCACATTCTTTAGAGTGTTTATATAATGCATTTGTATCCTTTGCTTTTGATATTTCATATATATGTTCATATATTCTTCTTCTCAGCATTCTCTCCGTTTTACCAACATAAAATGAATTACATTTATGACATAATGCAAGATAAATTAATCCTTTTGTATCACAACAAAAGTATCCCTTACTTCTAATCCATCTATTCCTGCTTTCTAAATAAATTTCACCTTTATTAATAATATATTCACATTGGTTACAGCTACCACGTTTAAAAGTTCCTGTTTTCTTTCTTCCCCCTAAGTGATGTGTATTTTCATAATAATTGACGTTCCCTCCATTATTCTTAATCTCCAAGATTTTTTTCATACTATAGGAATTTTTATAAACTACCTTCGGCATTAATTTTGTTACTTCATCTATATCTGTGAATGACACAAATCTTTCCCATTCTCTCTGAAAAACTTCCCTAACCTTAACGTTAGTAGCATTATATTCCAATATCAAAGCTTGTTGATATTCACTATGAATTCCCTTATTATTTTTTTCATCTTTTTCAAAATAACCTTCATATGCAACTCCCTTTATAGGTCTAAATTTATTTTCTCTACCTTTCTCCACTTCCATCCTAATATTTTTAACAAAATTATTAGAGTATCCTTTATCCTTAAACATTTTCTCAAGAAATGTACATTCATTAACAAAATCTGAGTCTAAACTAGTTATACGACAACTTCTAACAAATTGTCCTTTCACTATATTCCTTTTACAATGCAATGGATGTGCACTGTTATAGTGGAGAAAGGAATTACAAAAGGTAGTTTTCCTGTAAATTCTAGTTTCAAAATTCTTATTAGTCTTATATATTTCCACATCCAGATACTGTAAAATGTCAGTTGAAGTCTTATGGGTAAATTTAGGGAAATTAGTGGAGCTGTTAATATATTCCATAAGTTCACTAAACTTGTCATAACCTCCTGTCCAGAAGATGACAATGTCATCCAAAAATCTACGATACAATGTCCAGCAGGTATTAAATTTAGAGTGCAGAATAAATTTTTCCTCCCACTGTGCCAAAACTAAATTCGCAAACGTGGGAGCACAAGCTGCACCCATGGAGACACCTTGTATTTGTTGAAAATACTCACCATTAAAAACCAAGAAATTATATTTGAGGACAATATCCATAAGTCCCATAATAGCTACTTTTTCATGATGGGTCAATTTATTATCTTGAAAAATTATATCCTCAAACATTAGAAGGCCCATCTCATAAGGTATGCATGAAAAGAGATCAATTATATCGATAGTAACAAACATTAAATTGTCAGAATATAATTCAGGGGTAATATTCCTTAACAAGTCCCATGAATCTTTAAGTATAACCTTATTCTCCACCCAAATATGTTTTGTTTTTAAATCAACATATTTAGCCAGTGGTAATGTTTTTGATCCGTCTGACGACACTATAGGCCTAAGTGGGGGATCTTCCAAATTTTTATGTAATTTGGGAATACCAAAAATAATTGGTATTCTAGGTTTCGATACATACAGGAAGTCATACGTTTTATTATCTATAACATCTTCATATAGCATATCTTTTAATAATATATTTATCTTATGGTATGCTAAATTGACTTCATTCCTTGAAACACATGCATATTTTACTTCATCCCTAAGTATTCTCCTAAGTGGAGAAAGGTAGAGAAAATAAATTTAGACCTATAGAGGGAGTTGCATATGAAGGTTATTTTGAAAAAGATGAAAAAAATAATGAGGGAATTCATAGTGAATATCAACAAGCTTTGATATTGGAATATAATGCTACTAACTTTAAGGTTAGGGAAGTTTTTCAGAGAGAATGGTAAAGATTTGTGTCATTCACAGATATAGATGAAGTAACAAAATTAATGCAAAGGTAGTTTATAAAAATTCCTATAGTATGAAAAAAATCTTGGAGATTAAGAATAATGGAGGGAACGTCAAATATTATGAAAATACACATCACTTAGGGGGAAGAAAGAAAACACGGACTTTTAAATGTGGGAGCTGTAACCAATGTGAATATATTATTAATAAAGGTGAAATTTGTTTAGAAAGCAGGAATAGATGGATTAGAAGTAAGGGATACTTTTGTTGTGATACAAAAGGATTAATTTATCTTGCATTATGTCATAAATGTAATTCATTTTATGTTGGTAAAACGGAGAGAATGCTGAGAAGAAGAATATATGAACATATATATGAAATATCAAAAGTAAAGGATTCAAATGCATTATATAAACACTCTAAAGAATGTGAAGGTTATAAATTCTTCTTCTTCATATTAGAACAAGTTAAGAGAGATAGTAGAGGTGGCTCTTGGGAGGAACAGATAGAATACAAAAAGCTATGGTGGCAAATAACCCTGGAAGCAGCAAAGGTTCCAGGTTTAAATGACCACATTTCCCTATTACCATTATTAAAATTAAGGGCTGCCAAAGTGTAAAGGCTGTTATACCTAAATATGACAGCAGATGGTGCCAGTTCTTTAATTTATAGACATGTATCCACTCAATAATATTTTTACTTTTTATTTAAATGTCTGGATTTTAAAGAATCTAAAGTTATATGAATTGAATATTATAAATTGTAAGCTTTATGAATTTTATACAAGATATATTTTAGTTAGTTCTAATATTTATTTATTTATTTAGATATATTTGTGGTGACAACAAATTAGTTTTTGATTAATATTTATGAGCCTTTAAGAGAGCCTGATTAGTGTATTTGAAATTTTTTTTAAGAATTCTATTGGTTAATGTGTTTTTAGTGAGTTATTTAAGATGCAATTAGAGTAATTACTTGATTGTCTGATGAAGTCCAAGTTACGTGGACGAAAACGCGTAGTGTGGAATAAAAGCGTTAATGTGTTTTTGTTTCGTGGATGGTAATAAATCGTGCAGTCTTTACAAAGTTGGTGGTTTTGCCTCTCCATTAGCCCACTGCGCTCTTTTGGATTTGTTTTTGTGACTTGTGAGTGCATTTTCGCAGTTTGGATTTGGTTTTGTGATTGTGGAACGGGCTATGGAGGGAGCTTCACCGGTGAGTAGTAAGGGACAGGAAGAGGTGGGTCAATCACGAAAATTGATTGGCCAACTCACCGAGTTAATTGATCTACTCACACCGCTCTGCCATTCTTTGGTTGGTAGTAGCCTGGGTAGTTGTAATGCGAGAGGAAGTGGAATCGAAGGGTTTTATGTACAAAAACAAAAAAGGAAAAGAGAATATAAACGACGAAAATGACCCAGGAGATGTATTTGAACCGAATGGTGCTACATTTAATTCAGCGGCTACGCCGAGGATTTTTGGGCAAGAAACAGAACATAATGAGACTGAAAACGTTAATGGGACTGATGTTATTAACAAACTTAAAGTGCCAACCCGCTTTCAGGCACCTACAGGTACTGTTCCAGTTACTTTACAAAGTAAAGACACAAGTGAATGGTTGAAAGCAAATTATTGTTTCCAACTTGATAAGGGAAGCCCTATTGGGCTACCTAATGGAGATTCATACTCTGTTAAATTGGACAAAATATCTAAACTTATGTTTAAATACAGAACATTGAGTATTGAAAACACTTATCTTTTAGAATGTATAAACAGGAATGTTGTCCCGAAAGGGTTAAGGGTCTAGAAATACCCTAATAATGTTCAGGCTGGCTCAGAATTTCATCATGAATTGTTGGAAGTTTTAATAAATGTGGAATTGATATTTTAAAACTCATTATTAAGGAGAATGGTAGAAAACAGGATATTTTAAAGGGAGAAATAGATGAACTGGACACCTATATTAAGGAAGATTTGATACATGGGATTAGGGAAGAAAGGGAAAAATATTTTAAAGTTAGAGATGATATGGATGTGAAATTTAATGATTTAATTAATAGGAAGATGAACAAACTTAAGTGGGACCTACAGGAATATCAGAATAAAATAAGTTACCCCAAACCACCCTATATGAAGTGGGACACCTATGGAAATAATAGTAAAGGACAAGATAATAGTAATAACAATGAAGAGAAACTAAATGGATGGAATAACTATGATTATAATTATGAATTTCCACCTTTAAATAGAGAAGAAAGTTATGGTAACCAACAACTATTTAGGAACGGAAATTTTCAGAGGAGGGGGGGAGAAGGGGGTGGGGAAAGTTTTAGATTTAAACAACCCACCCCCAAATACAGTAAATGAAGGAATTTTAGTTGTTGGTGTTAAGCATAGTTACAATGACTTCTCTATCTATAATTTTAGTAACATTACCTTGACTAAGGAACATTTTAGTCTGTTAAGTAAAGGATTGAAATATATACCCTATGTTAAGGGAGACTTAACAAGGACATTACTTGATATAAAACTTTTTTAAGGAAAGTAAACCTAGAAATTTTGTTCTCTAAGAATAGAATATCTAATATTTCCCACGATAGTCAGGTTTTGGTCCGTAGAACTACGTACAACCCCCTGCTCCATCCTCAAATTAGGAATTTAGAAATTACTTTAGAGAAAGAAGTCAGAAATGTATAACAGAAAAAGAAATATAAAAGTAATCTTAGTAAAACAGAGAATGAGACCTTGTGTAAGTTGAAAAATAATGCTGAAGTTAGAATTATGAAATCAGATAAGGGAGGGGGAGTAGTTATTATGGAGAACATAATTTATGAGGGTAAAATGAATGAAATACTTAGGGATGAAGTGAAATATGCATGTGTTTCAAGGAATGAAGTCAATTTAGCATACCATAAGATAGATATATTGTTAAAAGATATGCTATATGAAGCTGTTATAGATAGTAAAACTTATGACTTCCTGTATGTATCGAAACCTAGAATACGAATTATTTTTGGTATTCCCAAATTACATAAAAATTTGGAAGATCCCCCACTTAGGCCTATAGTGTCGTCAGACGGATCAAAAACATTACCACTGGCTAAATATGTTGATTTAAAAACAAAACATATTTGGGTGGAGAATAAGGTTATATTTAAAGATTCATGGGACTTGTTAAGGAATATTACCCCTGAATTATATTCTGACAATTTAATGTGTGTTACTATCGATATAATTGATCTAATTTCATGCATACCTTATGAGATGGGCCTTCTAATGTTTGAGGATATAATTTTTCAAGATAATAAATTGACCCATCATGAAAAAGTAGCTATTATGGGACTTATGGATATGATCCTCAAATATAATTTCTTGGTTTTTAATGGTGAATATTTTCAACAAATACAAGGTGTCTCCATGGGTGCAGCTTGTGCTCCCACGTTTGTGAATTTAGTTTTGGCACAGTGGAAGGAAAAATTTATTCTGCACTCTAAATTTAATACCTGCTGGACATTGTATCGTAGATTTTTGGACGACATTGTCATCTTTTGGACAGGAGGTTATGACAAGTTTAGTGAATTTATGGAATATATTAACAGCTCCACTAATTTCCTTAAATTTACCCATAAGACTTCAACTGACATTTTACAGTATCTGGATGTGAAAATATATAAGACTAATAAGAATTTTGAAACTAGAATTTACAGGAAAACTACATTTTGTAATTCCTTTCTCCACTATAACAGTGCACATCCATTGCACTGTAAAAGGAATATAGTGAAAGGACAATTTGTTAGAAGTTGTCGTATGACTAGTTTAGACTCAGATTTTGTTAATGAATGTACAGAAAATGTTTAAGGATAAAGGATACCCTAATAATTTTGTTAAAAATATTAGGATGGAAGTGGAGAAAGGTAGAGAAAATAAATTTAGACCTATAAAGGGAGCTGCATATTAAGGTTATTTTGAAAAAGATGAAAAAAATAATAAGGGAATTCATAGTGAATATCAACAAGCTTTGATATTGGAATATAATGCTACTAACTTTAAGGTTAGGGAAGTTTTTCAGAGAGAATGGGAAAGATTTGTGTCATTCACAGATATAGATGAAGTAACAAAATTAATGCCGAAGGTAGTTTATAAAAATTCCTATAGTATGAAAAAAATCTTGGAGATTAAGAATAATGGAGGGAATGTCAATTATTATGAAAATACACATCACATAGGGGGAAGAAAGAAAACAGGAACTTTTAAATGTGGGAGCTGTAACCAATGTGAATATATTATTAATAAAGGTGAAATTCATTTAGAAAGCAGGAATAGATGGATTAGAAGTAAGGGATACTTTTGTTGTGATACAAAAGGATTAATTTATCTTGCATTATGTCATAAATGTAATTCATTTTATGTTGGTAAACTGGAGAGAATGCTGAGAAGAAGAATATATGGACATATATATGAAATATCAAAAGCAAAGGATACAAATGCATTATATAAACACTCTAAAGAATGTGAAGGTTATAAATTCTTCTTCTTCGTATTAGAACAAGTTAAGAGAGATATTAGAGGTGGCCCTTGGGAGGAACAGATAGAATATAAAGAGCTATGGTGACAAATAACCCTGGAAGCAGCAAAAGTTCCAGGTTTAAATGACCACATTTCCCTATTACCATTATTAAAATTAAGGGCTGCCAAAGTGTAAAGGCTGTTATACCTAAATATGACAGCAGATGGTGCCAGTTCTTTAATTTATAGACATGTATTCACTCAATAATATTTTTACTTTTTATTTAAATGTCTGGATTTTAAAGAATCTAAAGTTATATGAATTGAATATTATAAATTGTAAGCTTTATGAATTTTATACAAGATATATTTTAGTTAATTCTAATATTTATTTATTTATTTATTTATTTAGATATATTTGTGGTGACAACAAATTAGTTTTTGATTAATATTTATGAGCCTTTAAGAGAGCCTGATTAGTGTATTTGAAATGTTTTTTAAGAATTCTATTGGTTAATGTGTTTTTAGTGAGTTATTTAAGATGCAGTTAGAGTAATTACTTGATTGTCTGATGAAGTCCAAGTTACGTGGACGAAAACGCGTATTGTGGAATAAAAGCGTTAATGTGTTTTTGTTTCGTGGATGGTAATAAATCGTACAGTCTTTACAAAGTTGGTGGGTTTGCCTCTCCATTAGCCCACTGAGCTCTTTTGGATTTGTTTTTGTGACTTGTGAGTGCATTTTCGCAGTTTGGATTTGAGAGATTCAGATAGCCCATACATGGCAGTGAAGAAAACACGGTCTGTTATGTTGTCTGGTCCTACAGGAGTATGATTTTTAGTTATTTTTTGTCTTTTACAAGGATTTTAAGACTTGTTCCAAGGTAAATGGATTATCAGGGACACTGAGGCAACAATGTTGATGTGTAAAGTCATCATTAAATTTGTCTGCTAGTATATTGGCTATATAGGTTCATAGGTTCATAGGTTCATACTAGGCTATCTGCCCTAGGGCATTTACAAGCCTAGCCAGAGTGTGTTTGGCTTTCGCCACCCATTTTAAAATGAATTTTGCTGTGCCCTTTTTCGAGGTTAGTATACTGTGCATCTGTCTAACAGTGACACAGAAGTGATACCCGGAGTAAATCTACGATCTCCCATCCACTCATCAAGATTCCTCTTGAAGAGAGTCAATGAGGGACTCTGCCTAACCTGGACTGGGATTTTATTCCAGAGTGAAGGGAGCCTCTGGGTTATGAATCTGTCCCTCCAGCATGTCCTATTTATTTCAGTTTGAGGTTCAAGTCTCTTGAGCGTGTAGCTCGATGGAATTTGGATTTTCTGAGGTGCAGCATGTCCATTAATTCCGGGTTGGACATGGCTTTATACGTCAGGCACAGATCGCCTCTGAGCAGGCGGTATGCCACTGAGTAGAGCTGGAGTTTCTTTAACCGGGCAGCATATGGCATCTGTTTGAGCCCTTTGATCCTCTTGGTGAGGTACTTTTGGGGTCTTTCCAGTTGCTGCAGGTGTCTGGTAAGGTACATCCCAAAAGGGGCATTGTACTCAATTATGGGCCTGATGAGGGATGAGTAAAGAGGCACGATGACCTCCCCTGATCTAGATGTGAATCCCTTCATGATTAGGTGGGCTATATAAAATGATTTTCTAACCACTTTGGCCATGTGGTTGTCGAATGAGAGACTGCTATCAACTTGGGTCCCCAGGTCCCTAATTACTTCTTCCATACTTAATGGATTACCATCTATGTGGTAATTTGTGGGCACTTTGTTTTTGCCGAAGGGGATGACTATACACTTTTTGGTGTTTAGCTTGAGGCCATGGCTCTGGCACCAGTTGTCTGTTTCTATGAGGCCCTTTTGTAGGATGCTTGTGTTGGCTTGGGAGTCGATTATGGTGCCCAGTTTGCAGTCATCTGCGAACTTGGTCAGCCACAGTCTTTCCGTGTTGGCCTGTACCTCCAAGAAATATACACCGAACAAGAGAGGTCCCAGGACTGAGCCTTGTGGGATGCCACGTGTAACTGGTTTGGAGTCTGACATGGCTCCAGCAATTCTAACCATGTGGGTTCTGTCGTTGAGCCAGTTTGCAACCCATCTAGTGACATAGGGGTTTAAATTTAAGCTGGTGAGCTTATCTATAATGCCCGAGTGGGATATTGTATCGAAGGCTTTTGCGAGGTCCAGGTAGGCTGTGTGGACCACCTTCCCCTTGTCAATGGCCTTGGTGACTGTTTCAAAGAAATGGACCAAGTTTAAGAGGCAGGATCTGCCCTTAACAAAGCCGAACTGGGTAGGATCCAGTGTCTGTAGGTCCTCAATATCTTTATTTATGAGGTCCATGATGATCCTTTCCATAGCTTTGCAGACCAAGCTAGTCAGGCTTATGGGGCGATAGTTTCCAGGATCCGTTGAGGCATCACCTTAGTGGAGAGGGACCATTGTTGCTGTACACCACTCTTTGGGTACATATCCTGTAGTAAGGCTGAGACTGAACAGTAGTTTTATGTTTGGGTTTAGTTCTTCTTGGAGTTCATGTAGGACGCAGCCTGGGTCACCGTCTGGTCCCATTGATGCTGTGTTTTTTGCTTTGGAGAGGGCGGCTCTTACCTGAGCATCTGAGATGTCAGGGGGGGCAGCACTCTGCTGGGATAGATATTTGCCCTTTTGGTGGGCAAGGGGGGGGAGAAGTTTGCGCTGAACCTGTCAGCTAGGATGTTGGCAATGTCTGTGGGTTCGGTGTATTTTTTTGTCATTTTGGACTAATTCTGAGCATATCTGGGAATTCCCTCCCAGGTTCCTAACATAACTAAAGAAAGCCTTGTGATTATCCTTAGTGTCCTGTGCAATTTTCCTCTCGAAGCTGGCCTTAGACAATTTTATGAGTGCCCGTAGTTTTTTGCTAATACTGATCAGAGATGTCTTCCCTTTTTGGGATTTTGCTCTATCATGTAGTAGCTTCCTCCTTCTATTGTATAGTTTGTTTATGGCTGGGGTCCACCAGACAGGACACCTGCCTTTGGAGGATTGGGTCTTGGTTTTGTTTGGGATTGCATGATCCATGCATTCCTGAAGGTGTTCATAGAATGCATTTATAAAGGATTCTGTGGTCTGGGCCATATTTTCCACAGGCCCGGGGGCTTTGAAGGATTCCACCTCGGTTTTGAGGAGTGTGAAATTTGCTTTAGAGAAGTTTTTCACTGTGGTTTTCTGGGCAGGGGCTGGGGTCGGGATGTGAATATCTAGTGAGATTAGTTTATGGTCTGATCTTACCAGTGAGGGATACACTGGTCTGGAGCATAGAGTCCCCATGTTGGTGATGATCAGGTCCAGTATGTTTTCCCCTCTTGAGGGAGTGGTAACAAGCTGTTCCATAGCATTTGAGTTTATAAATTCTAGGAACCTTTGGGCTAGGGTGTTGGAGCTAGAGTAATGCTCCCAGTCTATGTTTGGGTAGTTGAAGTCGCCCAATATAATGGTGTTTGGAGAGACCTTCATATTTTCCAGTGTTCTCAGGAAGGCCGAGTGGGGCTCCTGGGTTTGGGAGGGTGGTCTATAGCAGGCTATAAACTGGAAGGCAGTTTTACCAACTGTTAGTTGCACATGGATAGTCTCTGATGCTTTGTGCTGTGCCACCAACCTGGAGGTGTGGGTATCTTTGACGAATATTTATACTCCCCCTCCTTTTGTGGTTCGGTCCAAGTTTTGGGGCCGAAAAACATGGTATGAGGTATAACCTGGTAGTGCTGGGGTGCTCTCGGGAGCCTTGAACCAGGTTTCTGTTACTGCACAGATATCAATGTTCTCCATGCTAAGGAGAATTTTGAATGCGTGCATCTTGAGGTTTACACTACTAGCATTGAGTAGCATTACTCTTAGTTTCTTATCCCTTGTGATACCTATGGAGGTGGGTTTGTCTTTTGAGCCTTGCCTAAAAAAGGCACTATGGAGGTGGCAGGAGCCTTTGCCAATATCCGAAAGCCCAGGGGTGACAGGTGCAAGCCATCCCTAGCGAAGCATCGTGGCTTGTCGAGCATGTCATCCCAGGCTGACAGGCATTGGATCCCCTTTGAATGACACCAATATTTAAGCCAATTGTTGAAATTGATCATCTTGTCTTCATATTGTGGCATCATTCTTGGTGAGGGTAAGATGCTACTCAAGGTCAGGGTCATACCGGCCTGGACTACATGCTCAGAGAGCTCCTCTATGTCTCTTTTCATGTAGTCCAGGGAGGTACGTCTCAGGTCATTCACACCAGCATGGACAATGACTGAGTCATATTTGTACTTGCCTTGGAGTGACCTGAGTGCTTGTGTTATGTGGCAGATCCTAGCGCCCGAAAGGAAGCTCACCGTGACAATCTCCTTGTTCAGCCTGGTGAGCGGGACGACAGTGTGCCTGACGATAGAGTCACCTATTACAAGTGTATCAGGTGTGTTGTTTAGCCTTAAGGGCTGTGACTGTTTGGCACACTGGCTTTGTGAGCTATGTGTTGCATGTGTTTTGTTTTGGGGTAGCGGTTGCTTGGGTGTCTGCTTTGGAGGTCTCTGTTGCTTAGGCAGATTTTTATTTAGAGGCTCCGAGTATGTTTTTGTGTGTTTATGTGTTTGGTTTGCTGTCGTGGTAGGTCTATGTGAGACTGGAATTGTAGTGAGTGTGGTTTCCTTCTCCTCCTGACTGGTTACGCCAGTACTGAGTTGAGAGAGCTTAGCCTCCAGTTTGGCTATATGGTTGCATATCTCACATGTGCTGGAATTTGTTGGGAGGAGGAGAGGGTTGTCTGTGTACATGAGGCAGTTGTAACATTGCCTCAAGATTCCCAGATTCACCAGCTGAACCAGAGAGGAGATTGACAACTGACCTTTGGACATGCTAGAATAGTATTGGGAATTCCTTTATAATTGAAAAAAGGGCCAATGGAGAACAAGGTACTCAAGGGGAGTTTGTGAGGGTGTAGTGCTTTTAATTTTTTAGTGCTGACTTATATAATTGCTTTAGTGACCAAGTGCCAGGCTTTAGAGTAGGAATAGGGTGTTTATTATGAGAACTAGATCAGTTCTAAGGGAAAAAGTGAAGAGCAGACTTTGTGGAGCCGAGAATGGTTTAAACTCAATTAAGCGGCATTGCCTGATGCTGCGCTATGTGCAAAATCGCGCAAAGCTGCGCTAAAGCGGGTTTTATACAGGGGGGACTTGAAAGAGCTAGAAATTGGCCCAAAACAGCCAACAGACTAGCAGATTCTTGTGCTGGGAACACTCCTCCAGGGATAGATAGGCTGCTGTAAGCTCCCCACTGCCACTGGTGAACAAAGAAGCCTCCCTTTATCCAAGAAAGGAAATGGGCAACACAGGAACTTTCCAAAAGTCCAGAATACAGCAAAGCCTGTATTTGCACTACTCTAGGTCAGGAAAGACGGGAAACAAGGATATTTTTTTTTTCTTTTTTTTGCAACAAACAGCAGGAACATGCAATAAATATGTAACACAGGCTACCGTGCATATCCTGTGGAATGGAATAGGTGATGACCTCAGTGCATCACTGGACATGATTCCTTAATTTGCTGACATAGCCATAGTGAAAACAAGCTTGAACTTACATTTTCTAATAGTATTGTTTTGTTCCTTGCTGGTGTGTTCCCGTGGTCCCCTGAGATAAGGGGCTAGGCATCTCTTACAGCTTTTCGTCATTTTTCTTCTTTTGCTATACAGTTTATTAATGCAGGATTTCCTTCGGACAGGTTTCTTCTTAAATTTGCTTTTATAGTCATGTCAAATAGCTAATGGCTTTTTTATGCAACTGTATAGTTGCTGCTAAAAGTTGGAGGTGACTGAGTCCATTTCTGGGGTATTTTTGGAAATTTTGTGGAGGTTTGCAAAGGTGAAGTCTCTAAGACATTTTTATTTGGTAGTAGTGAGGTAGTATCACATGGTCTGACAGAGATGGCTGACTTCTGGATAGATTTAACCAAGGATGAGGCGATACAAGGTGGGGTACAGGCAATGGCCAGGTTGGTAAGGACCACTTCAAGAGTATTAAAGCCTTTAGTGATTGGTTTTACTATTTGATCTAGCACTGATAATATGCAGTTTTAGAGATGTAATTATGACATTTTGTGTGTGTGTGTGTGTGTATGTGTGTGTGTGTGTGTGTGTGTGTGTGTGTGTGTGTGTATGTGTGTGTGACTATTTGAACTCCCATAACAAGAAGGTATTTGGTCTGATATTTAACCCATCAATGGTGTTAATGTAATTTCCATGGCCTCTGAGGGACAAGGATGGAGATCTGTAGCTAGCAATGAAGTAATAACTAGATCTGTCAATGGTGATTTGGATCCCTTTGAGATACAAGTTAAGGTCATGGTCTATAAGATGTGAGATTTCTGTCAAATACGGATACTCTCCTCCACAACTGGCCAGCGCACAAAGTTCTCTAACTAACTAACTAACTAACTAACTAACTAACTAACTAACTAACTAACTTACTAACTAACCAGATCTTGATGTAAAGAGATAAAGGCCATATAAATACTCCTCTGTACATCTCAGAAATATTAGCACTGAAAGTAACTTTCAAAACATTTTGAGATCCAATTCTAAAGAAGGTTGCAATTTTCCAGACAAACACCCCCCAGACACACACACCTACACATTTGCACAAAGCAGACAGACAGACACACAAACACACACACACACACACACACACACACACACACACACACACACACACACACACACACACACACACACACACACACACACACACACAACAAAGACCCCCCCTAAGTATAATCTGAAGGACTACCAGTTCAATTATAGCATATCTTTGACACAGTGAGGAAATGTAGACTCCACACAGATGGAAACTCAATCAATAACCAAACCAGAGAACCAAGAGGGGTGAGCAAATGCTAAATATTCCGCCACCTCTCCTAATTACAGATATAGGTTTTCAATGAGTTCAAAGTGCAGTTATTAAATATGTCAAAGTTCAAGATTCAGATTTATTTGCTTGTGATAAGATTTATAAACAATATATGCAACTCTATAAGTCTGATACACAGCAAAATGGCATACAAGAACCTCTATACAATTTATAATAGAGACTCTACCCTTGGAAGCAGTTGCATACATTAACACGCAAATGGAAGAGTCGCAGAATACAGTATTTATTCAAATATGTTTTTTCTGTATTGTCCACAGTTTGCAAATATATGTATCTCCGAGTGCAATGGGTACATAACCCTGAAATCAGTAGGCCTGCAGCTGCATAAATATCAGTGCTACCTAGCTACATAGCATCTGTAGTCCATGGAAAAATTAATTATTTGCTACAGTGAATTGCTTATTTTTGTTCATAAGGCAGTCATCTAAAATTCATTGGAGTGTGATTTGCCTTACATTATTTTTCAAAACAGAATATATTATAATGTAACCTACTTCTATTTTGTCGGTTATTCTGCAATACTCACATTGCATGCCATTTTCTCGACTTATGGTGTTGTCTAACCTTCTGTGCAGCATATTTAACAGATGTACTTCAATACGAAACAGAAAGTAAAAGTCCTGATTCTAAATCATTCATCACCACAGATATCAGTAACTGCTCAGATATGAAAAGCATGCTACATTATGAATCTTACATGGATATCTCAGTTCAACTATTGCTTCTTCGAGACAGCAAGTATGTGCTTCAGGTTGTCAAACAGTTTGTTGAAAGGCAAGATTGTCAAATGCAATTTTTTTTTAATGACAAAATTCCAGATACTTATTTATGATGAGAATCATGATACAGAACCATGATTCAAAGTAGGTTAAGGGGATTTTCATCCTAGTGATCACTATTGCAGTAGTCTTAACTATATGAGTTTTATCCTGCAAAGGATGTAACAGCCATCCAGCTTTCAAAGCTTTTGTGCACCTTCTATACACAAAATCTGTCAGACAAGCAGCTTGAGTGGAGCTGAATAAAAGACCAGTTTGTGTGCCAAGCCCTTCAGAACTTTACTGACGCTGAAAAGTATGCTCCTCTGAGGCTTTCAGGGACTGAGTGTCAGTGTGTGCTGTTCCTTTGCAGGCAGATAAGTTCTCATTTAATAATTTTGATTATCATTTATATCTCCTTCTTTTTCTTCTGAAAAGTTATTTTAAAGTGTAGACTGTCATGAGACAATTCTGAACTTTTAAACAGAAGCACTCTTTTTTTCCCTGTCAGTTTAAAAGTTGTTTAATGTAACTAAAAAAAAAATTCCATTGAGAAACTGTGTTTATTTTACTTTATGGGACTAGCATAACGTTTTAAACTACCTTTTAGTGTATTTGTCTGGGAAAAGTGACATTTAAAGAATTTTTATTTTTACCAGTATTTGCTGCTTGTTTTCCATGGGCAAGCTGAACCATTTTTGGCTTGACCGTGTAACAAACCAGCGGCCCCATGGTTGGTCCTTCTTCCAGCCACAAAAAGAAAAGGTTAAGCAAATGGCATTTGCCTTCACAGTAGGATAGCAATTTGCCTCAGCCTCAGGTGGATATCTTTGCTGTGGCCACTTGCTGTACATGAGACCACTTATCTTTTACCCTGAATCCCTCTGGTGTAGCACCTACTGTCACAATGGACCGGGGGTTGCTCACATCCTCTGCAGCTGCTGGTGTCTCCTCAGTGGGCAAGAGAGAACCTCTTTATAGTCCTGGGAGATTGAAAACAGACATGGCTTCCTGTTTTGTCAGAATGTTGTGCCCATCCTTATGGAAGCTGATGCTGCTGACATTAATAACACTGTTAGCCCCTTTTTTCCTGTCAAAAAGCAGCAGAAAACAAAGTATGTATCTACTTCTCCTCAATTTTCCTAAGACAGGATCATTTTTATCTCCCTCAGACTTTCTTCAACATATTAGCATAACCACACCACCTCCCGGTCCACTGTAGTCATCCCACTTCACAAAGGGGGACTCATTACTGACCCAGGAAACTACTGACCTATGTGCCTCACCGGCTTTATCTGTAAAGGTATAATTGTGGAACTTATTAACTATGACATAAGCAGTCTACAAGCCTTGGATTCAAGCCAATTTGGGTTTTTCAAAGGAAAATCTAACCTCCTGCATCTGATGGACTTCTCTGAACAAGTCACTGATGAATTAAATGCAGACCGATCAGCTGGGAGGTACAGAAGGGGTTGTTCCTTGGTAAAACATATATATTTTTAGTTTTTTGTAGGATTTGATATTAATTTAGTTGCAGTAATTAGATTTCATATTTTTCCTTCAGCCACTGCACTTAATATTTTGTGCATTTGTAGTACTTTACTTTTGACAGACTGCCTTAAAACCATGAATTAAAATGATTTATTTTTCAGATTCTTGTAACACTCAAATAAGACATTGCATTAATTATTTCCTTTATATATTGCTGATGTTAAGAATCTTTGATACACATAAAAACAGTTCACTACTCTATCTGTATATAGGGATTGCGATGGTGTGTTAGGTTTTGATAGTTTGGTGGAATGATTCAGAGGAAGTTATTTTAAAAATACCTTAATGGCCCTGATGAAATCCATACTGGTTTTCTGAATATTCAGACTATGCAGTGTCCAGGCTGTATTTTTGCATTTCTCAACTACTGGAATTAGTCACTACATGAAAACTTCATAGAGGTGTTGTTGATGAATTTAGTAGACTTGCTATGTGTGATAAAGGATGCAAAACAGTGGGGAATATATTTATGCACATAATAAACACAATAAAATATTTCAGAAACAGTATCACACAGAGCTAGACTATTATAATGTTATTAGAGTGTCTCAAACAATTCTCAGTACAACTGAGAAACTAATCAAAAGTGCTATTTGACTGATAGGCAAACTTTTACTTGAGAAACTGCTATTTCTTCAAAAAATGCAATGTCTCCTTCCACAAATCTAGAACAGCAATTTAGCTGTGCAGGGATGCAGTATTAAAAGTTGTCTATAAGCATTGGTACATTTTCTTTGGCTGTCTTAGAAGTGTTCTCTCTGTGGAAATCATTTTCATTTTGATTAGTTCAGGAAATCAAGATTTGAGGAATCCCAGTAAATCCATGAAAACAGAAAAAAAGTTGCAAATCTGTTGGAGAAGTTACGTAAAATATTGCCCTCTTTTCCTGGAAAATTATATTCATGAAGAAAGTCACACTGCTGAGAGGATTACTGACAATCCCCAAAAAGTATTCATGCAGTAGTTGATAATAATGCTTTGCTGAAAAACTGGAAATAACTGAAACAAGAAAACAAGCAGCTATATAATATTCAAAAAGTATCTTACCCTGAATCTAATTTAACACAACTTTCTCTCCCTCCAGATATCTATCTATCTATCTATCTATCTATCTATCTATCTATCTATCTATCTATCTATCTATATATGTATAGGTTTACTATCGAAATCGCAAAAAACAGAACAAATTCCGTTTATTCGCACAAATCACACCACCGAAAAATGCAGAGGAAAAAAGACAGTATGCCGAATCTAATGCCGATTATTCAAAGTCAGCATTATTTGACATATGCCTTCCCCTGTACCTTTCAGAACAGCAACAGATGCAGTAGTTTTCAGCAGTAAATATGTACCGCACAACACAGAAGTGCCCATTTTTGTTGTGCCCCCCCCACACCCCCTGCAAATTATATATTTCAACTCCGAGATTGCACTATAGTGGGGAAAAGGGTAAATTTCCCGATACGCACTGTACTGCAATCTCTAGCCCTACGGCCAACCACATACGTGCAAATACACAGTGCATTCACTGAACCGGGGACTCGAATGGATGTAGGTCGTCAGCACAGAAGTCAGCCAGCTGTTATTTGGCATTCTGTGTTTTCTGAACCTACACTCGTTATTTCAATAGTAAACCTATAGATATAGATATAGATATATATATATATATATATATATATATATATATATATATATATATATATATATATATCAACTGTATATATTTTATATACACATATATATATATATATATATATATATATATATATATATATATATATATATATATATTGTTTGTGTCTTTTGGCTTTTCCTGGTTAGGGGTCGCCACAGCGGAACTCCGGTCTGCTAATGATTGGCAG
>NC_056745.1:1007935806-1007960806 GCF_019279795.1 Protopterus annectens
CTTTATAATAAATTTATTTGTTATTCCAGGTGTGGTGCCTTATTCTTTGGGATTTTGCAGTTTTTATAATAATGATATATAAGTATGCCTGCAGTTAGCTGAATGGTTAGAGTCACAGCTTCACATGCAGTAGATTCATGATTCACATACTAAGACAGGCCATTCAGCTTTTACATCAGAAAGCATTTCTATTTATATGTCTATATTTTTGGCTAGGCTTAAAAAGGCCTTTGTGGTCATTAGCCTAGTAAATAGCTATGAACCTATATATATATAAACATATATATATATATATATATATATATATATATATATATATATATTTATATATATATAGATATATAGATATATAGATATAGATATATAGATATAGATAGATATATATAGATGGTTCTATGTTGTTAGATCGAAAGCACTCAACATTGATCTAACAACATCGAACCCCATAAAAGCGAAAGTGCACTATATCGAAAGTGCACTTTCGCAAAAGCCGGTTTTCATAACTGGCAAAAAATAAATATATAATAACCTCTAAACAGTATTTTGCAGGGGGGCAAGCCACCCTGCACCCTCCACCCCCCTAATTTAATATTTTAATTCTGAGATCGCACTACAATGGGGAAAAAATAATATTCCCTCATCCACACTGTACCGTGATCTCCACAAGTATGTTAGCTGTACAACAACAGTATATGTTGATGTACAACTAAAAAAATATGCAAACAGCATGTTTTCTCTCTTTTAAGTCTCCTTTAACAAAAGTACATATTTGATGTTATGCATTTTCGCTAAAGTCAGTTCGACAAAGAGCAGTTCGATGAACTTTACTTTCGACGTTCTGACTAGGACCCATATAGATGTATACATATACAGTACATATCATCTGGTTTATGAATATTTCTCTTGATTTAAGGGACAGTTTTTAGAGGAATGAAAACTAGAAATCTTAAATTCTAGATCCCATACCTTATTCAACAAAATATTTCAATCATTATACAACTTAGTCCCAGACATCTAGCATGTTTTTTTTTTCATGTGTTTAGTTTGAGTTACTGCTTTAGTATTTTCAGTAATGTCTGCTAATTTTGTACTGTTTTAGTCACATAATAAGGGTTATTCTAAGGCAAGTTAATTTCTCTATGTATTTATTTATTTATTTCACTTAGTCATTTTTAGACTTATCATTCCTTATTAGCTTAGAGTTTTTAGCTGCAAATATCAATAGTTAAGTATTTGTCTATATCTGTATCGACAAACCTGCATTTATCTGTCAATCTAGCTATCTTCATATATATACATATATATATATATATATATATATACACACACACACACACACACACACACACACACACACACACACACACGTGTGTGTGTGTGCATGTGTGTTTGTGCACAAGTGTATTTTTATTGCAAATATTACAATAGAACGATGAACAACTTATGACTAGCAGCATTGCATACTGAAGAGTTAATATAATCTTAAAAATCAGCAAATAGCAATACATATTTAGAAAGGAAAAGAGCATTTTGTTTGCATTGAACAGCTGAGGAACAAAACATAAAAAGTAATTGGAAAGAAAAAGATCAAATTCAAAGAACAACAATGTTACACCTGCGACTGTATGTTAGCTTATCAAACTATAAGCAGGTAAAATGTATAAAATAAAGGGAAAAACACTGACTCCCAGTCCAGCAAACTATACAAAACATTTTTCACATCAAGATAACAGAATGATAGAAGGCAGAAACACAAACCTGTAGAATTTCTGAAGAAAAGGGTTAATCTCCATGCTCACCATGTGGATTTCTGCATCCAGGTCCTTGGCAACTAAATGTGTTCTAACACCATGATTACAAAGTAGCTTCCATAACAGAAATTACACTTACAGCAGTATTCTATAAAGGTAATTAATGAAAAAGAAAAAGTTTAAATGGGTTTAAAGGTAACATGAACCAGTCCAAAACGCATCCTAAGTCACACACACTAACACAACTGAAACTCCAAGCCCCATAACAGTGCAGCCATATCACAGTTAAACTGTTATGGGCAATTGCATGAAAATAACACCTTTCAATAAAATGGTGCACACGATCACTTTGTATAGTTCCTGATATCATCAATGAAACTATTGTGTGTGTGTGTGTGTGTGTGTGTGTGTGTGTGTGTGTGTGTGTGTGTGTGTGTGTGTGTGTGTGTGTGTGCATGTGCGTGTGTGTATGTCTGTACATAACAACAACAAATAAAAATGCTTCCCTGCACTGAAAGTATCGACTTTCAGTCTTTCGTTATCAAGGAACAATTCCCACTCAATACTAATAATAATAACAATGATAAAACTTTCCTTTTGGCAACTTCATGTTTTCTTCAATCCTAGATTTCCTTTCTAACAAACTTCTCCTTAATATTATCATCTATGAGTTCACAGAAACATTTTGTACATAACGAGCTGCTTGGTTGATATCTGATGTGCAGTATTTGATTATCTGCTTGGAGACCAATTTCCTGTGTCCCATTCATTCAGTGCACTCATCAGCTGACTAGACTGCAACCAGTACATTTTTATAACATTCCCCTGAGGTGTGATGATCACTTTAGTGGTTGCACCAGAGAGGAAGCACAGGGATGTCTGCCTGAATATGACATGTGTGGCCGGGGAGGGGGGGGGGGGTGCTTCCCCTCAGAAAATGCATTGTGTCAAATTCAGTTTGCTCACATAATTCTGAATGAACATGTTTCGGGGAGTTGCTACAAATCAAGCAAACAGAATCATTTTTTCCTACACCTAGCATAGCACATCATGGCTGGAGATATCATTTTAATTCCTGGAATGATTTAAATCTACAATCTCTTACAGGGAAATATGTCAGAAATATATCCCTGGGATTGTAAATTAAGTTTCCCTCTTATCAATGAAGGAAAAACAGATTGCCTGATATACTTCTGCCATATTGCCCACCATCCCCAAAATTTCTCTATTAAATGCCTTAAATTGTTATGAATAGACAACCTGTAGTTTACTTCAGTAATTATGCCATTACCACTGGTACAAAACACAGATTTCGATTAGACAGTGCTATTGACTCAGTTCTCCTTAATGTTACACTGGACAAAGAGGCAGTATAAACTCAGACTGCATATGAATACTCATTCCAATGGTCTGTTATTGTACCATTCTAAAATATTTAACTCTTTGAAGCATAAAACCATCCCACAGAGCATGCAGTTGCAAAATGTAAAGAAACATTTCTGTAAATTACCTATTGAAGAGAAGGAATTAAACTAAGAGTTGTTTTAAATATCTAGTCTCACTTTTGTTTATTCTGGATTTCTACAGTGTTCCATGCTTGTTTTTCTTCTTTTTGTCAGTCTGATAACTTAATGGAAATGTAGTCTGAATCAATAAAGCTGCTGCAGTATGTATAGGGCTCTGTTCATCCCTAGTCTAGTAAGGAATTCAGAAGCATCAGACTTACTCTTCAAAATACTCTAAACAACTACAATCCTAGCAAAATATAAAGATATAATTTTAAATTCTAAACTTCAAAGCCAATATTTATAGTCAACATGCCTGACAAAGTCCTACCATACAAACTGGTGTGCATTGTTGAGACATTTCTAGGTATTACACTAAACAAAGTACATTTGTGTCATATGCTGGATCAGGACCATTAAGATGTTAACCAATATAACAAAGCCACTTCTCTTCAGATTTATGGGCTAAAAGATTTTCTTACAGACATTAGTTGAATAAGGATCACCTAGATACTGCTTCTGTCAAAGCTTCTTTTTGGTTCAATTTTATAGAGTGAACCAATGTTTTATTCTGTGACGAAAATATCATTAGCCTGCATTAAAGCTCAAAGTCTTATAATACACAATGCCTTCGGAGGGAATAAATATGCAAACTGTAGAAATTCAGTTAGCTAGAGGTACAGGATAGTGTTCTCCCATAGTGGAATGTGTTTCTGGTGATGGTCATGCAAAATATCCAACATGAAACAGCAGACAACAATGGACTCTCGCTTATGCTTAATAAGGTCATTGCGTCTATATTGCATAATCAAACTTTTAAACGTTCGAATGTCATATGGTCGACACTATATGATCAATCTTTTAAAAGTTTGAAAATGTAATAAAAAAAAATAAACCAAAGAAAAAACCTACCTGAACGGTTTAAGCAGGGGCAAGTCCCCCTGCTCCCCCCACACCCCCCGCTCTTTAAATATACCAACTCCGAGATCGCACTACAGTGCAGAAAGGGAAATCTTCCCATTCCACATTGTATGGCAATCTCATTTGAAACATTTGACCATATGACGTTCAAACTTTTAAAAGTTCGACAACGTGATATAGACCCAGGTCATCAGCTCATACCTCACTCCCATTGCTGCTGTACTCCAGAAGGGAAATAGTTATGCATGTGCCTTTCCTTTTCTCTGTATATCAGAAAAGCAATAATACCAATCCTCTCTAAATTTAAAAAGCAGCATATTGTGAAATTACAAATTAACTACAATTTTTGAAAGCATGCATTGATATCTTGATCAAGATAATTGCAGTTATGATCAAAAACATAGTCCATTCAGCCTTCCATCCATCAGTCCACCTATCCATCCAATCATCCATACACAACCACTTTTTCCCATTTTGCACAAGGGGTCAGGGTTTCATCATTATCAAAACTATCATGAAGGCTGCGGGACTGTATATGTTTGGTATACATGTTCTCAAGTGTACACAATACATCTTCTGTTACTAAACCAGCAGTAGCTCTGCTATTTTTTTGTTTTATTGGGAGCTTCATGAAATAGAATGAAATCATACGATAGGGTCTGTAACCAGATTCATTCATTGAGCCTACATCATTTATAATTAACAGTAAAACATCACTTCTTGTATAATAATGCACATGAGAGCAGGCAATGACAGCTCAGAGTTTCAACTTTCCTTAAAATTGTCAGCTTTTACCTTTTAATTTCTAAAGAATTCAAGTACCATTTGGATCATGCATGATATTCTCGTGTCCCAATTACAGTGAAAGGTGATTACTTTATTGAATGATGATTCGTTTATCTTCTTCTTTAGTAAGTACTGACAAATCTTTGTCTTCTTTAACAAACATAATGTGAAATTAAGTGATAAAATCTAGCATAGTCTATGGTTAAGGATCTTAAAGTTGCAGTTGCTAAAGAGAAATGTTTCATGCCTGGTATTCATGGTTTCTTTTTTTTTCTACCATGAAGGGCCACTCTTCCTTAAAGTATGAATATTCTCTTATTAGGTTTACAGGAAGGATAATATTTAAGTTATACAAAGAAGCTAGAAACATTAATTAAAAATATATTTTCTAAATGACTTACTATTTTCCATCTCATATAATACTCTAGCTCAAAAATGTTTTAACTCCTAACTCAAGTATCTTTCTAATTTAATCACACCCCCTTCCCTCTTTTTTTGTTATAACTGGGTAAATTGAAATATTAATAATAGTAACTTTATAATATTGAATAGTCCACATCAATTAGTACAGTTTATTATATGATCTTCTCCAAGTGAGGGTGGAAGGCGCTTTGTGTTTCTCTTTTTTATCTTTGATGGATATTTCTGTCTTAATAGCAATAATGTGTTCCTGGTAAGGGAGACCTCATTATTGGTTGTCGGTCACTTGGAAATGAATTTTTTGCTGCTTAAACCAAAAAAAAAGGAAAACAAAACTACTCAGTTTTTGAACACCAGAAAGTCTACATGGAGGGTGCAAGGGGAGCTTGCAACCCTGCAAAAATATTGAAAAATGTGACATAATCTAACCATATTTTCTCAATGTTTTTGCAAGGTGCAAGCCCGCTGAACCTCTTACTAAGCCTCCCTTCCCTGCTAATTATATATATATATATATATATATATATATATATATATATATATATATATATACCAACTCTAAGGTCACATAACAGTACTGTGTACCAACTCTGAGGTCACACATTAGGGAAAGTGTATAATCCCTCCCCTAGGATAACTTCAATTTTGTTAGTGTTTTCAATTTAGATATTTTTCAGTTTAGATGTTTTTACTTTTAGATCTTCTGCAGATCATTTTACTGTCAATCCTGTGTTGTTTAGATCATTTCAGGTACACCCCCCCACACACACACACATATGTAAATGTGGGTCTACTTTGTTTCATTGAATCTCATTTCACTGAATTTCATTTCATCCCAACCACTTCATTGAACACAAATTACTGAAAACTCATTTCACTGAATCTCATTTCACTGAACTGCAGTTAGTATATATGGCACTGTCTAGAGTACTGTATGGCAAGTAAAAGGTATATGCCCTTTTCCCCCACTGTAGTGTGATCCTGGAGTTTGTATATATAGTTGGGGGGTGTGGGGGGCACAGCACCCCACCTTGTTTGTTTTATATTGTATTTTTTGAAAAACTTCAAAGCAATACATTTTAAACAATAGACATGCATAGTTGCAACACCAGTGACTAACTTTCTCCAGAAGACAATATGTACTGAACTAAGTGGGGGGCTATGCCCCCTTCACCCCCTTTAACTATATATGCTAACTCCAGGATCGCACTACAGTGGGAAAAAGCGCATATACCTTTTACTTGCCTTACAGTACTCTACACAATGCCATATATACTAACTGCAGTTCAGTGAAATGAGATTCAGTGAAATGAGTTTTCAGTAATTTGAGTTTTCAGCAAAGTGGTTGGGGTGAAATGAAATTCAATGAAATGTGATTCAACCAAACAAAGTAGACCCATAAATATATACTGATACAGTTCCACACTGTGTCATTGAAGGCCTAACAAGAAAAGTGTTTCTTCACCATCCAGGACTTTTTTACAACTTTCTACTCAGCCCTCTTCAAACAGACTAAACCAGAAATTAAAATCTTAACTCAGCCTTATAACACTTTGGATAGTTTGCAGTCTAGCAGGCTGTTATCACAACACTGGCTTACAACCTGGTCTTCAAACGTAATGGTTCCTACATTCAGCAAGTCTCATAATCCAAATTTACATAATTATTGATTCTTTATCTGCTCTTGCGGTGGTAAATATTTAAGCTGTCTGAAGTTTAAGAGACTATTATTCTTTGTTTGCTAGGTTGTTCAGCAGGGATCAGGTAGATGAGCAATACTCTCAGAGGCATGGATATAAAATATTGTGTAATAACGATTGACCTGTACATTTCAAAAGATTTTGGATAATGGAATTTTTCATAATAAGTCATAGCAAAGAGTCCTTCTGGCAGGAAAAATTGTTCTCTCTAGAGGAATCCACTTCTGTACTATTGTTGGAGGTCAGTATGAATGGGATTTACATCTTAACATGTTGGTTTGTTGCATAACCGCCAGAAAGGTGAGCTACAGATGAGTGATATGAGATTAAATGTTATCAACGCTTTCAAAGCTGTTGCCCACATCAGTGACAATCTTGCTGTAGAGGAATAGGATGAGCAACAGGTGCATCAAGTTCATATTCAGCACACAAGAGACAGAGAAATTCTGTTTTACCAAGAACCAACAGAGCATCAACAGTATGGATGGACATGTGAAACCTAGTGGAATCCTGCTTAAAGTATAATACTATACTTCACTGGAGAAAACATTGTGTTTAACATACTGCAAGTTCAGTTTTGTCTGGTTATGGTGACTTTTTTCAGAAACAAAGGCAGAGGGAAGCATATTCTTAGCTTTGGTCTGGAAGATAAGGAGCAAGCATGGTCTGCCATAGGAAAAACTTTGAGGCAGAAGACAGCATCTGCATGGATAGGAGAACCTGGGTATGATATTATATGGTAAAGCTACATATTCACTAGGAAAGAGGAAGAGATATGCCATTGCCACTAATATGACCAGAGTTAACCACTGGCTAGAACATAGAAGCAGAACAAATATAACCAATTATTGAGGGAGCAATTTGATCTGTCACAGGTCGTACCAGTTTGGAATGTGACTGCAAGTTCACCACATAGAAGAAATGGCATACCTGGCTTGGGTGGCTGCAGGAATATAATGGTATACAATTATGAGGATAATCCTTCTGACATGGTTAAGTTATAATTTAGGATTAGCCTGCTAACTTAGAAGGAGGGGTCTTTAAAAATGACATGAAGATGCTGCAGCTATGGTAGCCATATAAACCACTACATAGGTAACAGATGAGACTAGGTAAGATTGGCTTGTTTTCTTAAGAAATGATTATTATAATGTTTTTTCCCTGGTATAATAACAGCATAATGCTCAACTTATTTTGTAAAGAATTCTGGACAAAGCCAGAAATAACAGGGAGACCAAGGCCCAAAATCAGGTGCAATTCTTATATATTACTCTAAATCTCTTAAAAAGTTAATAAGAACAAAATGTATTGTGTACTTGAAATGAGAAATTAAACCATGATCTGATATGATTGAGTTGGCTGTAACTCACCAGGATGTAAAAAAAATCTTTATTTAAAACAAATGCTTTATGCATACAACTAAAATAGAGCCCCATATTCCATATTTACAAAAACATGAATCTCAAAAATCTATCTTCTATATAAGTTAAAGGAAAACTTTATTTAAATCCCTTAATTTTACTTCATTCCCCCTTTTCCACAACCAATATCTTATCTTTTTTTAATACTATCAACTGCATCCCATATTTTAATTAAACAATATCTGTTTCATCCTTGCCTGCAAAATCACAGCATTACATATTTTATCTTTTCTTCGCTTACTTGTGTCTCACTATATTTATGGTATCCATAAACTATATTTTCAACATGTACTTCAGTAAAAGTTTTCATAAAAGTGTAATAGTTTAAATATTTCTGCAACTTCACTAATCCTGAACTTTCCAGAAAAAACATGTTCTAATATTTTTACTGTGTTGCATTTTGCACAATTACTCTCACTTACAGCTTTATATTTCATATCTCCCTTTACAGGCAATGTTTTAATCATGTCTCCATAGAAAATATTGCCCTTCTTCCCACCTTCTACATATATTTCTTAATTTTTCTATTGCTTTCTTATATTACAAACTAATATTTCCCATGGATCAATGTAGAAATATTTCCCCATAATTTCGTCATACCAACTAATCTTTTTTGTTCAATGTTATCTATATCAGTATTTCATTCCATTGTTTTGTTATAGCACTCTCAAAATTTCTCATTCCCCTTTTGTTCTTAAACTCTTTTTTATTCACTTCAGCTTAAACATCTCCATATGTTATCTTTACTATATCAGTCAAGATTCCATTTTCCATTTTTAAGTAATTTCAATATCCAATGTAAATTCAAAGAGGCAAGAAAAACAATCAGATGTTTTGGAACTCAATCTACCTTTCTCCTCTTTATTCTGTACAATTTCCCCATTCATTGGATTTAATCCAGTCCCCAATCAAAACTGAAAATAATTTACAACAATCTTTTTTCTATTTCTTCCGGAAAAGCTACTACTTAACCTAAATATTCTATCAATTAAATAACCCTTCTTTTATAACTTAAATAACTTTCGCATTTTACTTATTTACTGAATTTCTACTAACAAATCCAGCCACTAGTCTTAAAACATATCATAGCTTCCAAAATTAATTTATAATGCTTCTATTTCCCTCTATAAAAATAGACTCCACTTATTTTAACATTTTCTCCAAAACCATTATCCTTCTTTTTATTTGTACTTAAACCTATATAACTCAAACCTCTTTGGTCCTGTTCAAAACTTCCATTAATCATCTTGAAATTTTAGTTATTTTAAGTATATCATCTGTATGAGTCAAAATCAGTGGCATCTCTATCTGTCCTTTATACTTATATTTACCCATCTCTAATCCCTGTGTAATATTCCCTACTACTGCATTTATTACTAATGCACAAATTGCTGTACTCAAAGGCATTCCTTCTTCACTCCATTTTCAACTCTAATATCAACTCTTACCCAACCATTAAATAAAACACTTATAGTATTCTCATAAGATGCTTTGATGACTTTCCCAATCTGTCTTTCTATACCAACTTTTCCAAAATGCATCATAACTGTTTACATTTTTTCATCACATGTATCTCATTTGACTTTTTAAACCATTCCTTTGAATTATTATTATGTATTTATTCACACCCATTCTTGATCATATTCCTGCATGATCCATAAATGCTGCTTTAATAGTACTTTACTTTTCTTTTAAAGTTTCTGAAAAACATGCAATCAATTTATGATCTTACAATTGTTCTCATGTGTATAAACTCTCTGTTTTTACAGATTTTCATCCATCCCATTCTTAACATTTCTTTTAGTTGTTGAATGTCTGTAGTAGGCTACTGTATTCTTGTATTATAGTTAAAATCCCTACAATAATTATATTCATGTTGTTATTATGCATTTTATTAATTCAAATAACTCCTCTCATTTTTTATTTTTATATAAGCATACACCACTATAATTGTCTTTTGTGCTTCTTTATTAGATTCTTCCTGTCTTTGTGACCATGTTATCAAGATTCTTAACATTTTCATTTTTATAATACTGCAGTGCCTGAACATCTCCCTATCTCCACATTCCACATAATGTTTCTTTTCCATAAATGTTCAAACTGCTCCTTTTTTTCTTTTTTAACAAAATTAATTTCTACCAAACATACTATATCTGCTTTTACCTTATTGCACCATTAAAATACAGCAAGTCTTCATACATCATTCACTAAACTGTTAAAAGTCAGGTAAACAATTTTAAAATTATTTTCTCTTTTTTCTTTCTTTTGAAGTTTTAAAGTTTAAACTTTCAACTCTCTCTCTCTCTCTCTCTCTCTTATTTTTGCATTTGATTTTCCCCAAGAAACAACATGCATACTCCACTACTCCCTTCTTCACTTTCATCTCTTTGCTTGTTTCCCCCATTTTTCTCTATACCATCAGGAATAATTACCTTTAGTACAAACTCAACACCCCACTCCAAGAATATGCTTAATTCTCTTCCTTTAACTCTTCTTCAGTAGTAACTTCCTTCTCTGGAATTATTGCAATCTACCCTTCATTTTGTTCAGCTTCTTTGATACTCCTGTCTTCCACTGTTCTCACTTCTCTTTCTTGAAGTCCATCCAGAAATGCCCCTTTTCCACCTTTATAACATTCCCCAACACAATTTTTCTAGTAAGCTCAGTTTTCCCAGAGTTGCTAACATCTCAGTATGACCCACACAAAACATGTTTTGGGTTGACCCTGATATCTTAAAACTCCCATGACCCATTCAGTATTTATAATACTTGAAATAAACACAGAGTTGTTTTCAGTTTTCAGTAAGACAATGCATCCTAATTTCCAATCAGCACACCTCAATTATCAATAATTTAACAGTTTCAAAAAGTACTTTGACATTTTATTTTCAAAAAAACATTCTAATGTCTCTTTTTTAATGTCTGTTCTAATCTAAACAAATATCTTTTTTAAGTCTCTGTTTTGTGCAATAAAACAAAATTATTCCATGTGAGCACATTAGCCTTTGATTCACAACCCCTAAATGTTCTCCAATTTTGAAAATAACATCACAAAAATTCTCTTTTCCCCAATGAAATAAATGCTTTCACATCTTTTGCCTTTACTCCTACAGGAATGGTAGAATCCTGAGCTTCATATCTGTTTAACAGCCTTACATTATATTCTTACCAAAAACATTTTTTCATTCCTTTTCTTTCTTTGCTTTTTGCCCCTTGACCCTTTTTGTCACAATGTCATGCATAAGTCTCTGTTTTATGCACATCTCTTCTCCTTTTTTCCTCTATCACCCTCCATCTTCTTTTTATTACACTTACATTATAATCTTGAATTCTGTCTATGAAAGCACCCCACAATGCATCTAACCCATCTTCATGTTTTTCTTGATGCATTGTATTATGCAATATTCCATCCTGCATCCCACCCAACTGAAGGCTTTTGACCTTAACTTCTCCTCCCACCACCTTCTCATCATCCCCCAAAATTAAATTATTTTGGAATAAATCCTCCAAATCTACCACACAATCTCAGGGATCCTCTCTCCTGTCATATTTGTTGTCTCCTCCATCTTCCATGCTGCTACCTGTAGCACTCTGCCCAGAAGCCACTATGCTAGGAATGAAAGCTCTGCATTTCTTCATCACTAGACAAGTCAGGGAAGTTCCCAAATGCCCTGGAAAATTTTGCCTAGTACAATATTTTTTTTAAATAATATATAATACGGCACGATAATGTAAGTTATTATTTATTGACTAAAGTAGTGTTTACATACCAGAAATTCAAAACCAAAAGAATTATGATGCACAAGGCTAAAATCAGGGATGTCTTGCAAAATTTTGGAAGCTGAGAGGTCCAATTTAGTGAAGATACTATAAAGGAGAGTCATTAAAAGCAGGAAAAATGTGGCATTCAGTCATTAATAATTGTATTCATCCTTTGATGAGCATGTTAGCCCCACTGAACATGCAGCATTTTTTCAGGGGAGACCCAAGGTGGTATTTATACTATAAGAGGAAATTTGGCCAGGGCATTGGGCAACTTTATTTATATACCACAAACATCCGACTGGGTCATGAGGTACCCATTTTCAGTGGATGCCCAGGGAGAAAAGCTCCATATAAATATGGTTAACAGAATGAAAAACTAGATGGCCATAATAAAGTTTTAACATTCAAGCACAAATATGAAAACAGCACATTAGTTTGTCAGAATGAGAACTTAACAGATATAATCAAGTCCTAACATTTATGCACAAAATTTGAAAAAGTACACATTAGTTTGTCAGAATAAAAACTCACAGACATAATAAAGTCAAAGTGTTCAAACATAAATTATATGGAAAGCCTGATAATAGGAAGATTCAGCATTATTTACACAATACATTTTGTCATAAAGATTATTAATACTCTACAAGTCGCAAAATATGGTAACAGATTATACTGGTGGAGGTATAGGATAGTAATGGTAGAGAAGGCTAGGGTGTGACAGAGGGGATAGTAGGAATAGATGTGGAAATGGTATGAATGTAATCTACGGGGAGTACGTGTAGAGGAAAGGAGGGTAGTGTAAATTAGTAGTGGGCATAGAGAGAGTAGAAATAGAAAAAGGTGTAAAGTGCTTGTCACTGTTGTGACTGGGACGCATTTTGCATGAGCACTTTACTTCCTGTTTCCATTCCAAGCACAGAGGTAGCATGAAGAAACAGGGAGCCAGATGCAGAGAGAAGGAGATAATGGTGTAGTGAGAGAAATGGAGCAGAATGTCAATATTGAGACCAGAGAATATGTGCAGAATTCTGAGGTGTTTCAAAGAAATCTGATTGATGGAGATGAATCAGAAAATGATGGCTGTATAATTACAACCTTCCAGTCAGGAGGGCTTTGTGATAATTTACTTAAAGAAATGGCGATGCAGAGTGATCCAGAAATGAATGAGACATTTCCTGGGGGGACATTATGAAGAAAATAAAAAGGAGGATGCAGAGACAATCTTGAAGAATATCCGTGAGATGAAAAAGAAAACAAATGCAGAGAAAGTAAAAGAAGGCAAAAGGGAGTAGCAGAAACGAAGGCATAATAAAATGAAATACATAAGTATGTGGTAAGGATTCAAAGTAAAGAGGACAAAGAAATGGACAGGTATAAAGTATGGGACAATTTAATAGCTCTTGTGGATGTAAAAGCACATATGGTAAGAACATTTATTCTTATTAATAAAGAGGCATTTTGTGACATTATATCTGATACTATTTTTTTCAAGGGAAAATTTTCTTGGAAAATATGGAAAAAGAAAGACTGCAACTCATAGAATCTTTATGAGATAAAAGCATTTAACAGGGAAACAAAAAAGAAAATTAATTTTCAGTTTTGAACAGATGTGGAAAGAGAGACTTTGAAGGGACATTTAAAAATTTTATATAAAGAAATACTAGACATTGCAAAAGTTTATGATAAAAGGGGTTGATGGACCGGTGGATGGGATTCTAATATTGTGTTAGAAATAGAAAGACAAAAGTATACATATACATATACATATACATATACATATACATATACATTTACATTTACACATACCAAGCATGATAAATGTGGAGATGAATAATGGGAACTTTTTTTCTGGGGGGGGGGGACATTCAGTAAGTAACTGTGATAAAATAAAATGTTATATTTGTAGAGAAATGGGACTCATTGCAAAAAATGTGAATTAAAATGTTATAAATGAAACAAAAATGGACATTTATGATTTATGGATGGATTGTAAGGACAAAGAACAAGAAAAAAATAAAGAGAAGAAATCTTAGAAGTAGTACAAATAGAAGAGAAATTAGATGACAAAAATAATAAAGAGGGTATAGAACAAGGCTTTGAAGTAAGTGATGATGAAGACATAAATTGGGAGGTAGTAAAAGAAAAAAAATCTATAAGTAAAAGGGTAAAAGACAGAAAAATAAAATTTAAAGGAATATTTACAAAGGAAAAAAGAAAGGAAATGGATGAAAAAGAATAAATGCAATTTATAAATGGGGGTTGGTATAATGGTTAAGATTTTTGACTCACAGACACAAGGTACAGTGTTTGATTCTCACCTTTAGGAGGGAATTTGACTAGTCTTAGAATGGTGTATTAAGGCAGCTAGCCTTGTAATCAACTTAAGAAACCACGAATCTAAGGAAAAAGGAAAATGAAAATGTTAGAGTGTTTTCTGTAAATACGAACAGAATTAAGAATATAGTAAGAAGAATAAGGATTTTGGAATGGTACAATACATGTGATGTACACATAATTATACTAGGAGACCCAAAGTGTTTAACAAATGAAGAAAGATTACAAACAGTGAAACAGTGGGGAAGAAAGATAATCTAGAATTTGGGACATGAGAGATGTTCTGGAATAGCTGTATTCCATAGAAATACAGTAAAGATATTAGATTTAACTTTAGCAAAAATGGGAAGATTAACCATTGTATATTTAGAATGGAAAGAACAAGTATATAGAATATAACATCTGCTTATACTAATTGTAAAGAAAGGGGAAAGCTTATTTCATCAGATTTTAGACTATGTAGTGATAAATATAAATATAATAACAGGAAACTTTAATTATGATTTAAGAGGAAGAATAAAATGAAAGGAAATGATATAAGAAAAATGTTGGAAGTCATAAGATGTGGTAAGTTCAGATTTTGGGACAAAAAGTCATGGATTTACAAAAGGGCTATGCATAGAACTGAAACAGATTATTTTATAAAATCAGAAGGTTTAGTT
Organism: Protopterus annectens; assembly: GCF_019279795.1. Classification (NCBI taxonomy): domain Eukaryota; kingdom Metazoa; phylum Chordata; order Ceratodontiformes; family Protopteridae; genus Protopterus; species Protopterus annectens. Next base: position 1,007,951,072 of record NC_056745.1, read on the forward strand.
ATAGGTGAAGGGGTAGTAGTTGAAACAACATTTTCTGATCATCTTGGAATATGAATAGAGAAAAAGGATAATGAAGAATAAATAAAAGATAAGTAAAGAAATAAAAAGGATAAATGAGAAAGCATGGAATGAGAGCTTAGTAATACAGTTATGGAATGAAACAGATGCATGTCTGGTATGTGATAGCAATATATAAAGTCAGATTGGCAGTAAATAGGAGAATAAGAAAGGAAATTTTGGGAGGGCGAGAGAACGAGAGTATGTGTTTCATTTGTTCAGTGTGACTTTTGCAGAAGGCTGTTAAGGTTTTGCAAACAAATGGAAGACAGAAGAGGCTAGACTGAGAGCTTCTTTTTTGATAGTGAAGATGGAGACAAAATACCTAACATGTAAAGTCACAATTCAGTTTGGTAGCATGGAGAAAAAGCTCTCTTTCTGCCCAAGAGTTAAAAGGACCCCCTTAGTTTTTTTTAGTGTGCCACAGAGCAATCTAACATGAGGGTATATTGAAAGCTAAAACATTGGGGGTGGGGTTGTAGACTTTTCTGTTACTATTAATTTACTCATTCAAAACCAAGAATGGTAGGGTCACTCAGAAACTTGAACAACTCTTTCAATTTTCTTGTGTAACTTGAGCACTAATCCAGGCATTCTCTAAAGTATTCAATTGTATTTATTTATTGCTGGTAGTAGTAACTCTTAAAAAGTTTAGCTGTCTTCTAAGTCTTTTTGATTAAGCACTTGGGCTTCAGACCAGTTTTTTTTTACATTAGAAGGCTTGTGGCATGCACTGTGGTGGCAGGACAGCTTTCTTCCATCCTTTGGGGGTGGGAGTGATTGATGAGAGAGCCCAGTGTCTGTTATTCTTAAAATTATTAGTTCTGGTTTAAGCACTGGGGCTTCAGGCCAGTTATTTTACATTAAGAAGGCTTTTGGTCTGTCTTCTTGTGGGTGGAGGCTGGACTGCTCTGCTGAGCTGGGAATTTCTGGTTGGCTAAAGGTTTATAGTGCCTATTTATTTGTATCTGTATCTTCTGGAAATTGACTTTGTTTGCTGTAGCATAGACTAGATCCAGGCAGATCCAAGATATATATTTGTTTATATGCTTGTTATTTTGTTGCTTTGTTTGCTTTGAACGCTTAATAATCAGCTAATCTCCTTTCTTCAGCTTCTGTGGTGCACTCATGACTGATGCATTGCCATTGTTTCATTTTCTTTTTCTTTTTTCTTTGTCAGTTGCTGTTAGATCACTAAAGCAATTATATAAGTCAGCACTAAAATTAAAAGCACTACACCTCACTCCCCACTGGCCCTGGTTTTCAATTATTAAGGAATTCCCAATATTATTCTAGCATGTCCAAAGGTCAGTTGTCAATCTCCCGTCCCCAGCAGCTGGTGAGAATAGAATCTTTGAGGCAATGTTGCAACTGCTGCATGTACACAACCCTCTCCTCCTCCTCTCCTCCTCCAAAACAACACAGAGATGCAACCATCAGAGACTATCCATGTGCAACTAACAGTGGGTAAAACTGCCCAGTTTTATATAGCCCTGCCAGAGACTTCCCTCCAAACCCCAGACCCCCCTTCGGCCTTCCTGAACACTGGAAAATATGAAAGGTCTCTCCAACCACACCACATTTGGCTCTTCTTCAACCAAAATAGAGACTGGGAGCATTTACTCTAGCGGAAAACATACTGGACCTGATCATCACCAACATGGGACTCTATGCTCCAGACCAGAAAGTGTCCCCACTGGGGTAAGATCAGACCATAAACTAATCACACTGATATTATACATCATCCCCCCCCCCACCCCCAAAAAACAAAGTGAAAAAAAAAACTTCTAATTTTACACTCCTCAAAACTGAAACTGAGGTGGAATCCTTCCCGGCCCTGGGAAAATAAAGGCCCAGACCATAAACCTTAGAAATATACACCTTGAACACATTCTACCTTCAACATGGAAATGGATCATCCCAATCATCCCAAATCAAACCAAGAAAGGCAGACGAAACTATACAATAGAAGGAGGAAGCTACTAAATGATAAAGCAAAAAAAGAAAGGGAGGGCATCATCAGCATTAGCAAAAACTAAAAGGCACATAAAAAATTGTAAAATTGTCTAAGGGAGAGAAACTTTGCACACTTGCTAAGGATAATCACAAGGCTTTTTTTTATTTTAGGAAGTTGGGGTGGTAATTCCAGGATATGCCTTGATCAAGTCAAAATGACAAAAAAATGACAAACCACAGACATTTGCACACATCCCTAGCTGACAGTTTCAGCAAACTTCTCCTCCCCCACCCCAAGGGCAGGGCAAATATCTATCCCAGTGCTGCCCCACCCATAAGCCTGACTAGCTTGGTCTGCAAAAAGATGGAAAGGAAATCATGGACCTCTCATAAATAAATATTGGGGGGGGGACACACAAACACTGGATCCCAGTAGTTCTTGTTTTGAAGTAGGTACCCTCCTTAAACCTGTGGATTTTTTTTCTTTGAAACAGTCACCAGGACAGGGGAAGGGGAAGGTGGTCCACACAGCCTACTCCCCCTTCGGCCTTTTCATGCAATGGCCCCACTGGGCATTATAATAAGCTCAAGCTCTTTTAAATAAACTAACCCATCACTAGATGGATTGCAAACAAAACTGGAACAAGACACGAACCAACCCACCAGGCTGGACCATCTGAGCCAAACCAAGCAGCAAAAAGTGGTGTCCTCCTGGTCCCAAGTCCTCCAGTCCTCTGACCTCTATATTCGGTAACAACTTGGGAAGGTACAGGCCAACGGAAGGACTGTAGCTGACCAAGGATGTAGATGACTGCAAACTGGGCACCATAATTGACTCTCCAGCCAACAGAAGCATGAACAAAAAGCCAACTCATGCCAAAAGATACAGCCAAGCTAAGCCAGCCCCTTGGCCTTCATCAAGCCCAAAAAAAAAAGTGTATCATCCCTTTGGCAAAACAAAGAAATCCATCACACCACATAGGTGGAAGTTGACCTGGGGAAGAAAGTTGAAGGACATTCTCATTTTGACAACCACGCCGGCTCAAGTGGTTAGAAAACAATTTATATAGCCCACCTAATCATGAAGGATTCACATCCCAGGACTCATGAGAGTATCCAGATCCTCATCCATCATCCGGCTTCAGGCCCATGTACTTCCCCACCCATGCCCCAGTGATGACCCTTACCAGTGTACCTTGCTTCCCCGAGGTACCCCACCAAATGGATGCAAGGGCTGGAAATCACCTCAAAAACATGGCCTCAACTGCCCTCCTTAAAGAAACCGCTAGGCCGCCCAGCTCTCCTCAGTGGTTCAGAGGCGATTCACGCCCTGGCTGATGACAGCCCTGACAAGCCGATATGTGAGAAAATGGGTGGCGAAAAGCAAACACATTCTGGCTAGGCTTATAAATGCCCTAGGGCAGATAGCCTAGTATGAACCTATGAACCTATGAACCTAATTAAATGAGGGAGATCTAAACTTTAATAACACTGAATAAAGGGATATTTTCAGGCATTTAGAAAATAAAGTGCTAGAATGTTCTTACTGATACATCATTAAAAACAATACTGAAAAGTTAAAAGAATAATTTTGTATTTTTTTCTTAAATTATCTCAAAAAATGTTAACAGTTGTTTAAAATCATAGATGCAAAACATGTATTAACTGGCTCATTTAAAGACAGCAAAGCTAAAGGGATAGTGTAGTATTTATTTATTTATTTATTTATTTATGTGTAAAAAAAAAAAAAAAAAAAAAAAAAAATTCTATTATTCCACCCAGTCTTGGCAAATTGCAACAGCATAGATTGACGTAGAGTTTTACATCCGATTATATCAGTGTTGTTGTTGCTGTCTTTTGGCTTTTCCCAGTTAGGGGTCGCCACAGCGGAACTCCAGTCCGCTAATGATTGGCAGTAGATTTTGACGAACGCCGAGGTGCCAGCTCAACATTCAACCTTTAACGAAGGCACGCCCATTTACGCATGTCTTTCGAATGCCCACCCAACTGCGGGGATGACATGCAGACTCCACACAGAAGGCAATCCCTGCACTCCAGCCGAGAATCGAATGGGAAAACCTCTTGCTGTGAGGCAACAACGCTACCGCTGCACCACCGTGGATGTATATCCAATTATATCAGTAATACTGCAAATATTTCAGATGAAAAATATGATTATCACAGAAATAAGAAATGCACTGGAATGAAAATGTCTAGAAGAACAGATATACTTCAAATTATTTATAAGTAGTATGATTTGTTTACCGTTTAAGCTAATTATGTTTGTTATGTTTGTGTACTGCTTCAAATGTGACTTATTCATAAGGAACAAAAATAAAGCTCATTCTGTAGAGACTTTTTGTTTTACATTAGCTGCAAAAGTATAATATGCATCTTTCATGACTGTTGTTGGCATATTTCCTGACTGCACTGGTTCATGATTGATATTTTAATTTCAAGAGGATGGAGTTGTCATTAAAGTATTTTCTAAATTCCGGGATAACTTGAAGAAATGGAACTTGAGAATTCATTTTAATGTATTGCTGAACAGTGCAGTTATGAAAAATTATTGTAAATGAACAATTTGCAAATGCCAGGTGCAATAATTCATTATGTATGCAGTCTATAGATAATGGCTAGATTTTTATACATTCTTTTCATTAAATACAACATTCATACATTCACAGGCGTATTAGTAGGCATTTCTATTCTCAGGTGATAGCTAGTTAAAATTCTATGAATGTAACATAAAACAATAAATATAACATTCATTTCTGGAACATAGTTTTCCTAGTTAAATCCAAAAATTATTGTTAAAAAGAATGTCTTTTTTTCAGTATGGCTGTGTTCATTTCAAGCTCAGTTAAATTCTGAGATACGTTTGTCTGTTTTTACTTGACTGTGCTGGTTTGACAGTCTAGTTCTACACTAGTTATTGCTGCTTTGTGAGGAAAAGTAACTGACTGGCTCTCTGGACAATTGGCTATCCCAGAAAAAAGGAAATTTCAAAATGATTGGTTGTTTTTAGTTGTGTGTTTTCTGTTTAACTTAGAGTGCCTTGCTTGCTCCTTTGCTCTATTTTGCTGGACTGCATAGTGGCAGAGAGCAGTGCATTCCACAGACACAAGTTACAAAAATGAACTCTTTCAACGGTATTATCAACCAATGGGACAGGTTAGAGGAGTTAAAGCTCCGCCATTAACCATATTACCAACCAGGCTTACCTCTCAGTCATACTGCTTTTGGTGATACATTGAAAGTCAATATCTAGTCATGATTTGGTGGTAAATTTATAAGAATGCTGTAGCTAAATCAAGACTAAAACTTGGCATACTACAGTACCACTCTAAAAAGTTCAGTATGTAACCTGCAGCCTAATGTCATGAGACTATCTTGCTGTATGTGGAGAATGTCAAAGGTCAAGTGAAGCAGCAGAAAAAGAAACATGAATGAGCCATGTTATGGTGTCAGTGATCTTACTGGAGTCTTTTCACATTCAATATTATTTCAATTAAGTATTTTTTTCTTGTTATCCTGGTGGTATCAAATTAGATGCTATGGGTAGGTAAACCTCTCACATTCTTTGTTCAGGAATTCTGAAGAAAGCCAAAAATAATAAGGGGTCCAAGAATGAGAATCAGAGACAATTTAAACTTATTACTCCAATTCACTTAAACAGTAAATGAAACAACAGGTTTTGTATCATTTAATGACCTGTAATCTTCAGTCATTTATCAGGGGAAAAAAAAAATATATATGTATATATATATATATATATATATGTATATATATATATATATATATATATAGATATGTATATATATATATATATATGTATATATATATATATACACATATATATATATATATATATATATATATTTATACAGAGAGAAAGAGAGAGAGAGCAATTGGGCAAAAAATATGAGACAAAATCAGGGATGCTCTGTAAAATTCTCGACTGTTGAGTGGTAGAGGCATGAGGGTATGTCGTTTCCAGATGAAATGACTGGCCTTGTTGTTTGCTATTTAACTTCTGGCTTTAAAGGACTAATGTGCATTTCCGTGATTCAAGTTGAGATATAAGCTGTGGTTACTGTTTGTGTGAAATAAAAATACATTAATGTAACCATTTTTATCCTGGCACAGTCAAACCAGATATTATGAGGTAGCAAATATACTGCCAGTTTGTGAATTAAATGATTGGCCCTGATGCTTATGATTGTAATTCTAGTTTTGAAGGACTTTGTATTTGGTTGAAGCAAGTTGGAGTACAAGCTGAGACTACTACTTGTATAAGACAAAGATACATTGAGGTAGACTCAAGAAAGAAGTCATCCAGGTGCACAGGCATCGTGCTGGGGTTGAGGGGCAAGGAAAACATTCAAGGATTGTCATCTTAGATTAAACTTAATACATAGTATTATAGATTCCATTTATGCCTTCAAGGTCAGCATGGGATTTTCTTGCTTTCTGCAATTCCCCGTTCGCAACTTTATATGAACATTTGTAAATATGCAGTACATGAAAAGAAAATGAAGAACAAATGTACTGAGAGGTGGTATTATGTATAGTAATGATCAACTTTTGATTTTCATGAATGCTCAGCAGTAGCTTCCCCAGCAATATCTATTTGGGATCTGTCACCGGAAACCAGTTATTATCCACCTTTACAGATAATGGTTTTCTCAAGAAGTACTCAGCATTTCTTCACCTACTGCACTGTAAGCCACATTGCACAGTAAAATGCAAGGCACTTCTTATTCTAAATCTTACAAGTGACTGTTATTGTAACCCCTGTGGAACTCTTCACAGAGTTGTTAAAACGTAAATATCTGAACCCCTTGCTGAAGGGAAGCATTTGTTTTTGATACCTTAAATTGTTAAAATATAATGTCTTGGAGTACAGCCTTTCCTTTAGTTAATATTTGTATCTGTCTACAGACATTACTTATAACTTCTATCCTAACTGATAGTATCAGTTGACTAACTATTAATTAACATCTGTGCCCCTATCCTGCTGCAAGAAATAAAAATCTTCTAGGCGACATGAATATGTTGTCAGCTTTTGCCATGTCTGTAGGAAAATTCATAGCACTTGGTGTTCTTAGGCAGTGCAAGAATATCTAATGCTTACAGACAATAAATCAATACTCAATAATATGGGAGGTGCAGGTATCATATTAACTTGGAGGAAAACCTCTTACTTAAAACAAAGATCTGTAAACATCACGAAGCACCATCTGCACATACACATACATATTCACATTACCAACATATGCCAACGTTTCAAAAAAATCAGTTCCAAAATCTCCAAGTATGGAAGGGTCAAGTCTCAGTACAAATGTACTATCACAACATCATCCCCTCTGATGTATCAAAGAGTCACCAGCCTGTGAGCCATAAGCATCGCACTACCAAGAGTTCCTTGAATCCAAGTAGAAATATTATAATAACTGGTAATGCCATTTTAGACACAAAGGCACTATACTCATGAGGTTGAAAATGCACATGGTAACATCTCGTTTGCACCAGGATCCAGGATGTCAGTGGGGCTCTGTAGTCCCTCACATTGCGCCAATATGAATATGACTTAATGGTTGTCCATAAAGGAGTAAATGACGTGCAGCACTTAACCCTGAGAGACATGCAAAGAGACATGACTGATCTCATCATGCATGTAATGCACAGAGGTAGGCCTCTGTTCCTGAACTAAATCCTACTTTCACCCAGAATGATGCTTAAATACAAACATAAGAAATTTGACTTCAGTTATTGACTAATTACTGTATGTTTCTGCTTAGTGACCACTACCTCTCACTGCCATTCTAGTATGTTTTTAGGCCACACTATTTAATGGGCATTCTAACGTAGTAAATAATGACACTACAGATTATAATTCTGACCACATTGCTTTTTCAGAACCAGAACTCTTAACAATAAACTGCCTCATCTTGAGGTTATCCTGCATCTAGAGCACATCACGTTTGTGTTGCTACTTAAATTTGGTTTCAGTGCAAGGATAGAACTCCCTCCTTAGTTGGATCCAGCACTTACCATGCTTTTGTACCTGAGGCACACTAAGGAGGAGTCTCTGAATTTGTCAGAAATAATAACTCAAGTCAAATCTCCCACAACCCTGACACAAAACATATTAAACTTAACTTTACATTAATAATTATGAGGTTATACCCTGTATTGGACACCATCCATGATATATTACTAAATGCACTTTAGTGAACTACAGTTACCAAAATGGCCTTTGTAGTTGATTTCAGTTAGAATTCAATTGCCTGGTGTACCCACACCTCTAAAACTGGGTATGCCCAAACATTTCTAGATCAAGTAAATGATAACTCCTTAGAAAAAAAACTTCCTGGGCATGATCGCTCAAAATATTTCTCTCATGTTTACCAGTCCTTCAGTATCTCCAACACTGGATACATTGGATCAGAAACTAGTGACCTTCTTCTTTAAATTCACTAACCCCACAATGATAAGCAAATTTACATGCAATGACTTTACACATCTGAATTTGCTTATTCTATAATGAGGCATCAAAGTTCATTTGTGACGTCACTACTCTCTAGCTACTACCTTTCATCTGGATTCTACTTCCATAAAAAGTATATAGATTGATCAGTCCACATTAGAAAAAATATATGTAATTAGAAATTCAGAAATTAAGCACACTGGAGGTCCACTACTATAAGTAAGATTTTAAAGTCCTATAGTAATTCTACTCACATTACAGGTTTAATTAAAAAAATCAGCACAACTAAAAAATGACCATCAGAGACACCAAACCTGAACATGAACTGAAACTGGCAAAGATAATATACTTTCCTTTGCAATTTGTAATCCAAAAACAAAAACAAACAATAAAAAAACATGTATTACTTGAGGGCTTAGCTACCTACACTTTCTAACATAGGGAGTTTCTCCTCAAACTCTACAGTTACAGAAATATAACCACAAGGAAAATATTATTAACAAATATATAGTCATCAATACATAGTTACATCATTACATAGTTTTTCTCAATTCTGTACAAAATAATGAGCATAGATTTTAGATAATAAACTGCAAAAACAGTTGATGCCACCCAGTCATATCTCTCAACTGTCCAGATTTTTGCCTCATATTTTTGGTCTGTTCCATAAAATTTGTGGTTTTCTGGTGAATCACTAAGGACTGAAGTCACTAAACAATGATATACATTTGAGTTCCAGACATTCAGAAAGTAGATGCTAACACAAAAAAAACTGTTTATCAACTTTCTCTCTCTCTCTCTCTCTATATATATATATATATATATATATATATATATATATATATAAGAGCAATATTTAAAATCAGTCCTATTTCTTGGCCTTTATCCCCCTCATTATTGTAGACTTTGTCCAGATGCCTTGTACTAAGAGGTTGAGTGGTATGCCCCTAGTCCATCCTTAGTCACACGTGCTAACCCTAACAGTGCCCCAGTCCCAATTCTACACTTTACTTCAAAAAAGTGACTTTCTCTAATAGCCCCACTTTCCAACAATTGTGTCTAAAGGTTTTGTTCTTTTCTATTTTGTTGGGTAGGTTGAGGGGCAATCATTTGTGATTATTGCACTTTCATTGCTTATATACATACATATACAAACAAACTATTGCAAAACTATTAAATAAGTTGAAACCCACTTCACTGGCAGCAGATAACTTGCAGCAAAATATCTA
>NC_056745.1:1007965806-1007975806 GCF_019279795.1 Protopterus annectens
TTATCTTGTGGTTTATTGGGTTGCCAGATGCATTGTCTATAAATGTGAATAAATGTGAGTTTCAAGGGAAGATGGTTTCTGATTGAATTATGTTTGATGATAAAATAAGCAGGTTAGAATCTACTGTGTTCTTTGCTAGGGGTTATCCTAGAAATATGATGAAGGACATTTTAACTATATAGCCACACACTGAGGGCACAGATACAAACCGCTCCTAGTTGTGGGTTTAGACAAGTCTAATGGAGAAGTTGATCCCCCTGATTTGGCACTGTACTGCTGGTACAACAGATAATAAGCACTTTGAGAGTGCCCTTGTTTGCTAATATAGTGCTGGGGCTGGATACATTAAATCTAGTATAGGAAACAATTAGGGTAGTCTTAAGGAAAGACAATGATATATACAAATTATGGGAACAACGTACTTTTGCATCCAAATGGTAGCAATATGAAAAAGTTGTGTCAGAATCCCTCAAATTTTAACAGTACGTAAAACAATATAACAGATAATAAAAAGTGTTTGGCTTGCAAACAATGTATACATATATTTGAGGAGCAATTTCTACATTTGGTAAATGTCCCCAGATATCCTGTATATGACTTTTTATGTAGGAAAATTTAAGGAAAAGTAAGGAAAAAGATATGTGGACCTTACTATGATATTTAAAAATGTAATGTTAATTACTCATGCCCTATACAGGCATACAACAGTTTGTCAGAGTTTCAAGGGATTTCACTTTGCTATTTTAGATAAAGTTATTCTGAATGTCAGTGGATGGACATGGCAATATTAGCTGGAATATAAAGAACTCCTGTGGTAATCACATGTTACCGTTGCCCCAGGACTTAATGAAAATGCATCCATAGTCTCTGTGTATAAGTTATGGGTGGCAAAACTGTAAGAGCTAATATGGGGTACTAGTCTAAAAGCTTTAGGAGAAATGGTATTTTACAATGATTTATTTTATTTAATTGCTTTTAATTTTAACTGATATAATAAGAATTAAAACAAACTTTTAATACATCTATCTGTATGTTCTCTGGTATTCTTTGCAAACAAAATAAACAAGCACTTTTACTGTTTATTAACAACAACCAGTTGTGTTACATGAATTTAAATAACTAGATTGTCCACATTTATATTTGCATATTTTAAATATTGTGTTTTACATGCACTGCAGTATAGTTTTATTTACCCTTAATATTTCATTAGTTAAATTAGTTTTAATTTAGTTAAATACTTATGGTGAAGGTCTTGGGAATCAGAAGTGGGACACTGTTTCTTTAAATGGCACAAATCAACCGACTTTATTTAAAGAAGTGCAAATTAAGACTTCTTGTTTTGTTTCTGAGGAAATCTTGTGTGATTATTTTTATGAGGACAAAAGTACAAAAGCTTGTAGCAGTATGTTAAAATATTATTTTAACTATATCAATAAATTGTTAAAAGAACTGGACTTGAGCTTAGTGATTCATTGTGTGGGTGTCCTGTGTTTATTGTCCACACTTCTCTTGGTTAGTCGCTTGGTGTGTGTTCATTTGCTTATTGCCTTGGATCAAATTAAATAAGGATTTTTTTAATGTTGAATGGAAAATTATTGTTAATAATTTAGGTAGTTTACTGTGTGAGGTAGCTAATGAGATGATAATATTTGCGATGTGGTAACTTTATACTTGTCATTTAATTAACTACCAAATGATACCAGGGTGCAATAGGTTAAGGAATAATTAAATGAATGTGCAAATTATGCTACAGGAAACAAGACAGAGTATCAGTTTCTCATGTCAACACTGCCATATGGCATCATTTTGCAGATATTTTTTAAGAACTACAGTCATGTTTAGCTTGTGCTAGATATACATGGTTCATCTAGATTTGCCTTATTATTATATACCTCAGTCTCTTAAAACCCCTGTTATCAAAAAGGAACATTTACTTGAATGTGCTGGAAGATTAACACTTTGAAAACAGATCTCTGTATAGTAACATAGATAACCAAATGCCTAAAGGACAGAGTCCACACAGTGTAACCTGCATGTACCTCATCAGGAAAATATGAAGGTAATGAGTGTTGTTCCCCTTGGCTCAGGGCTGGAGTCCCTCCAGTCTTCAGTCCTGTAACCAAGACCTCTGGCTAACTAAGTTTCTATATTTTTTATTGTCAAATCCCCCACTAATTTGAAAATCAGTGTGAATTTACACTAGTAAATACCAGGTGTACTGAAAATGGGCTAAAACTAAACACAAGAAAGTGTGATATATTGTCACATTTGGTAGACACATCTCCCTTCAGTGTACAACACTCCACTGTAGTTTGTCAGGGCTGTTATGATCTTGGAACATTGGATTATAATTCCCTCTTGTTCCATTATCATGAGCAACATTAGTGAGGAATCCTTCAATCTAGTGCAGCTAAATACCAAGGGTACATCACCTGGATCTAAAGTAGTCACTGTCCATCTAGAGTCTGCATTGATGAGACCAATTATTGAGTGCAGGGTGCCCTTTGGGATGTACATCAGTAAGCACAGCAAAAAACTACAAAGGCCCAAATATTTCTAACTAAGAAAATCACAGGCTTAAGGACACTAAACTAGCAAAAGCAATGGAAGCACTGTCCCTTTACCCAGTGCTGTACAGCCTCTTAAGGTGTATGTCTTTCCTGCAATGCCATTAACGATCCAGCTTTCCAGTATTTTCTATATCTCTACATGTCTAATGGTTCCATCAACATCAAATACAGAGATGCACAGCTTCATATTCAGCTAAATAGGATGCGATGCAGACCTAGATTATTTGCACAGTTTCTCCACCAACTTTGGAACAGAATGCCCCTGATGATTTGATAGTGTGATACTCTGTCATCTTTTTACATGGGAGCTAGAACATTAGATGGGTGCCCACACATTCACCCTGTGCCTGATGAGTCTGTCTTGGAAGAAAGAGGATGTGACCTAAAGATCGGGTGTGACCTAAAGATGAGTACTGGCAATGTTTAAATTGTCACATGGCTGAAATGTCTTTTAATTCCTTTGACTCCTGTCATTCTTTTAGGAAGGGCTGAGTACAATAGTGTTTTTCTCTCTCTCTCTCTCTCTCTCTTGTCATTACAAGCTAGCATTTTAAAATAAGTTCCCTGAGTCCCTGAATGCTTTTTATCTTTTTGTACTCACCTGACATTATGCTCACACCTGAAGCTGCTTTCTAAACCTGTGTTTAGTGTGTGAGGTGTAGCTATTATCTCACTTATTCACTAATGTACATTTACATAGCTTAACATGCTAGTGTATTATTGTTGTTCTAGTTTGTGAAACTTCTGAAACTTTCACAAAGCCCATTTTAAATTAGGCTGGCTGAGTCCTGAAACAAGAGTAGTAAAATGACAAGCATACAGGTTTTGTTTATGATGTATAATGCTTATACTATATACTTCATTTTGTCAAAGTGATGTTTCAATATAACTTTACTGCTTACTGTTGTATTCTTATTATATACGGCTACTGAATGATTATCGCATATGACCTGCTTATTCCACTTGCCTGGGTTATGGCTGAAAAGGGACCTCTGTAGTTCAACTCCATAGCCATAATTGCAAGCAATAAATGAATGAATGAACAATGCTGACAACAAAACTCGATTGCAAGTGATATTCACTGCAACCACTATTAGCCTGTGATTATATGGTTAGCTATCTGCCTGCTTAGCAGACACACTGTTCTTCACCTCAGGCAAAAAGACAGCAGAGATTTCAAAAATCACAACAAACAGGAAGCAAACCAATGTTTAGTAAAGTCCTTGCAGCCAAGGGTACAGATGGCAGTGTCTTATAAAAAATCTGACAGAAAAATGTAATGCAGCAAAGGAAGGTCATTTCAATGGGGAAACAATAATATTTTCACTTGCATAAAAAGTAAACATGTGGTAATCATTTTAGGTAGGTAGTTATATTAATGCACGTTATCCAATTGGGTGAGTAAGGCCCTAATCCGAAAGTAAAATCTAGTAACAGCATATGAAGTCTAATTCAAATCAGTAAAAGCAGTTAAATACAAGACACTCACTAAATATATTTTGTTTTGCTAAATGGATTCAAGGCAAAATTAAGGTTGCAGTGTTTAATTTCACAGTCTTAAGTCTGATGAATATAGCCTCTTACATAAGCACTGTAGAATGGAAGTATTTTAAATTAAGGCAGTTCATAATAAGATTAGTGGTGGGCGCCTTTTACAAAGTATGTGACATAGCTGTTTCGAAGTACTGTCCACTTATGGTGTTAGGACTACACTCATTATCCAATGGCTTATGAGGAAATAAGAAGGAAACCGAAGGAAGAATTCCAGAAGGAAGGTCCTGAAGTGGGTCGCTATTTAGATTGAAAATATTACACTCATCTTGAAAACTAAATATGGAGTAACAATTCCTTTAAATATTAGCTGGTACTCATGAAGGAGATATACTTCTCCAAAGAAGGCAACAGTTACAGACTTGCACTAATGGCAGATGATCATCTGTAGTAATCCTTTTTTGGACAGAATAAATTATAAAATGAATGGTACCATTACAGATTTTTTACACGTGAAGTGAACAACACCAATGGAGATAATGTAAATGTGAAGGCAATAGTGCCACTACAGACATATATATATATATATATATATATATATATATATATATATATATATATATATATATATATATATATATATACACACACACACACACACACACACACACACACACACACACACACACACACACACACACACACATGAAGTGAACAACATCATTACAGATTATGCAAATGTGAAGCAAACAGTGACATTATAGGTAGTGTGCACAAAAAATAAATAGCACCATTACAGATAGTGTACACATGAATTGAATAGTACCATTACAGGCAGTGTACAGATGAAATGAATAGTGCCATTACAGGCAGTGTACACATGAAATAAATAGTGCCATTACAGGCATTGTACACATGAAATGAATAGTGCCATTACAGGTAGTGTACACGTGAAATTAATAGTGCCATTACAGGCAGTGTACAAATTAAATGAATAGTATCATTTCAGGCAGTGTACACATGAAATGAATAATGCCATTACAGGCAGGGTACACATGAAATGAATAGTGCCATTACAAGCAGTGCACACATGAAATGAATAGTACCATTACAGGCAGTGTCACATTTGACCATCTCGGTATATATTTTCCTATTCATTTAATGGCTGCAGATAAATACAATTATTTACTTTTCCTATGACAGTGTTTTTTGTCCTGAATTACTTTTACATCAAATTATTACATAATCTGTTTACTAAAATAATTTATAGTCATCTGTTTGCCTATTTTTGGCATCCCGCTAACTAAAACATTTCAATACTCATAATACACATTCTATATTTTTTCACTAAAGAGCCTTGCCATGTACCTATATTAGATACATATAATGTAAAAAATAAAAATGAAATGAACTAAATGGATTATCTTTCACAAACCTCCATTATTGTCTTCAGTATACAAAATATACCTTAGCAGAGACTTCAGTCTGGAGTTCCATATGGTGGTAAAAGTAGACAGTAATTTGGACAGCAAAGCGTAAGGTACAATAAAATTTCTCAGATATGATGTTAAGCCAATTAAAAGTAGCTTTAACAAATAAACATTGTACGTTGTGAAAAAGGTACTGCATCATTCCCATTTCCTCATCTTTTCTAAATGCTTTTTATCCATCTACATTGTACACATATGGCCGAAAAATGAAAGGGAATTTACTCAGTGTCCTGATCAAATTTATCCCATCTGTATGTATATCAGCTCTGTTGTCCTCTGATATTGGCCACAAGCCTAGTGGGCTAACTAAGTCAGCAAAAGTAAGTAAGCAAACAAGCAAACAGAAATTAGGATGTGAAGTCAAAAGAGTATTCGTCCTGTACTTTGCTCACAAAACTAAGCTGCAAAGAAATTATTATTATTATTGCTATTCTCCATTCTGTTATAATTTGTAAACTTGCACTCATTTTCAGTTGATATTCTTATAGAAGCACATTTCTAAAATGTTTTCTTATCTTTCTGCATTGTTTCTTAAATTCTGAATGTATGCAGGATGACTTTCTTCGACTTTAAGAAGATTAATGTGATTATCTGTGATTTCATTTATTTATTTAATGAGAAATGTTTATGCACTAGTCCACAATGACCTTTCTTAAGCCACAACCTAAACATGGAACACAGAATGAAAACAGCTAACAGTAAACGTGGTCCAATGTTCTTGCCATCATGACTTATTACAGCATGCAGATTCCAGTAGTAGATGCATGTATAAAAAGAAGATAAATTGCAGAAAAGAAGAGACAGAACTACAGATGTACAGCAGTTAAAGTAGTATTCAAAGTAAAAGTAGGTAGGTTTATTTCTCTTCCATACTTTTCTATCTGGATTACATTGAGAATAACATTAAGCATCTCACACAGGATATATTTTCATTCTTGAATGGCTAATGCTCTTTTATTACCATTAACATGTTTGTATTTGAGTTTTATATCTAGTGGTAAGCACATCAAAGATAATCCAAGAAGCTTTTGCAGTACAACAAACTATGATCTCTGGTGGGAGAAAATGAGTGGAGGAATGGCAAGCAGTAGAAAAGCCTACTCAATTAACATTCTACTACGGAATTACTATGGAATGTTAGGTCAGAACACAGTTTGATTCTGATATATTAAAAGATACATTCTTATCTGTCAGGTGTTAGACTGGACAGGGAAGAAAAATAGGTGAATGATAATCTTAAAATATATAATAGTTCATTAGACTTGAGTAATGTGTCCTGGTTTAGCTGATCAAGCTCTGATGTGGCATATTCATTAATTCATCCTTTCTCTGATACCTATTTATCCTTCAGGGTTACTGGGCATCTAAATCTAATGTCTGCAATCGGGGAATGTAAGGCAGGCAATCAGTCTTGGATAGAACAGAGTCCATCCCAAGGTAAATACATTGTCACAAACTCACATCCAATCAACATACTCACTCATTCTATGAAGATATACTGTGTGTAGTTAAGAAGACTGCAAGTTCACCTAGCAGCATGGATTTAAGATGTAGGGAAAATATATATAACCATAGCGAATCCCACCCAGACATTGGGGGGAGGTATGCATATTCCAAATAATAGACAACATATTCAGGAATGAACCATAGACTCAAGAACTGTAAAGAAGCAGTGCTAACTACTATACCACTGTGTTTCCCAGATGTTGCTTATCTTTGTCCAAAGCTATAATGTGTTCATTTCCATCTTCATGCCTACTGATTGTGTTAACTCAAATGTTTAGTGTAGTCCCAAACAGCAGGTTAGTTAGGAAGGACTCAACATCTAAGATACTTGCAACACCTTGGAAGATATCAGATACTGGATCAATTCACTTTAGTCTGTTAGATATTCCAAAGGTATTACAATCATTTCCTTCCTATATATTGCAACTAATGGTACATTGAGCAGAGGGCAAGATTACTGCTTAATATGCTGTCATCCATTTAACTAAGCTGAAATCAGTGAATCCACAGTAGGAAACTAATACTGTATGGTGTTCACATTACCCCTCCTTGTATTTTTACCAGGCTTTCATTATATCAACCAAACAGACTTGTTCTGAAAAAGTGGAAAAAACGGAACCGTCCTTGACAATACTGTGCGTGTTTCTTTAAATCCTCAAGCACCCTACCAAAATGTGATATCAGCAATGTTATGATGGGTTTGCAGAACTCTTTGAAGATATCATGTCTGGTATCATGCAAGTTATTTTGTAAAAGAAGTAAACATTTGGCAAAGACAGAAGTCATATTTACTGCCTCAACAGAGTTTTAAGTGAAAGGGAGCTGGAAGCCTCTGTAAACTCTATTCATTGCATATGGGATGATGTAATTACTCCAAATTTATTTTAATAATACTTTCTCATGTGAAACAACATAAGCTATAGCTATTACTTCAACTAGGAGCATCCAGTCTTGCCCTTCCAGAAGCATCAATAACAGTTCTAAAAAAAGTCTGCTATGACCCCCGTGTTACTTAAGACCTATCTTGGTTACTCAGAAAATGAACAGATTTATGTGCAAAATATGGAAACAAAATTACTCCTTATACTGTGAACAGATTTATGTGCAAACTATGTATAAAAGGTCACTCCTTATTCTGTAAAAATAAATAAATAAATAACTTCTAAATATTTAGCTGAAACTAACTTCCAAAAAGTGCAGTGTCATCCCCTTTGGTAAAAACTCTGTACCCATGAACTACCACATAGGCAGCAATCTATTTAACACCGAATGCGTGATAAGAGACCTTGGGACCCAGGTGGACAGTAGTCTCTCCTTTGACAGTCACATCGTCACAGTAGTCAGGAAGTCCTTCTACGTGGCACACCTCATCATAAAAGCGTTCTCATTCAGGAAAAAAGAGGTCATTGTTCCACTCTACTCGACACTCATTAGACCCATTATAAGAGTACAGCTCCCCTTTTGGAATGTACCTCACAAGACATCTGCAGCAGCAGCTGGAAAGGCCACAGAAGTACCTCACAAAGATGATTACTGGCCTCAAACAAATGCCCTACATTGACTGTCTCAAAAAACTCCAGCTTTACTTTGTAGCATATCGCCTACTCCAAGGTGATCCCTGCCTAATATATAAAGCTATGTCAAACCCAGAGCTGTTGGACATGCTACACCTAAAGAAATCCCAATCCCTCTGAGCTACACACTCTAGGGACCTAAACCTTGTCACCACAATAAATAGGACATGCTGGAGGGATAGATTCCTGTCCCAGAGACTTCCCATACTCTGGAACAGGCTACCCATCTATGTCAAGCAAAGGTCTTCATTAGCACTCTTCAAGAAAAATCTTGATGAGTGGATGGGAAATAGGAAATATACCACGGGATCACTTCTATGTCTCTGCTCGACAGTGGTACAGGAAAATTACTTTCTTGCATGGCGTAAGCCAGGGAACCTTGTTGGCTAGGCTTACGTAGGCCCCTAGGTCGATAGCCTAGTACCTACCTATGAACCTATGAACCAGCACTGAGACTTAAAATAATGAAATAATGAGGCCCTGACCAGAGGCCTGTTAAATCAGGTCTGACTAGTCAGTTTGGGCAGTATAGAATCCAGATGAAGTGGATGAAATGAAGCACAGATATCAATTTATTGATAACGGTGCAGATGCCATTGGACAATGACTATGAGGCCTGATTTTTTCATTCATCTCCTATATTTTATAACACTTCATGAAAGGATCAATTACAGGATGAAAGCATTAAGGCTATGGAAGGAAGGAGATAGATAAGATAGAGAAAATAATTTGCTGCCTATCGCAATTAGAATTAGTTAATTGGGAAGTATTTCTCAAAGTTATTATTTCCTCTTCTGTTACCTACTTAATCTAGTTCAAGGGAATGGGGTAGCAGGACACGATCTTAGCAGTCAGTTGGTGCAAGATTGTAAATCATTTCATGGTGTGGGTACTAGGCCATCACAGAATGCACAAATTCACTCACTATCACATGCCATGCACATCTACAGGTAATTTATATAAGTATCAGTTCATCCATGGCACATCTTTGGGATTTGAACAGAAACAGATGAATGCAGTGAAAATCCACTAAACACAAGGAAAACATGCACACTCTGTACAGATGGCACTCTGGCTGAGACTTGAACTGGGGAAACAAGAACTGCGAGAGGGAAAGTTAACACTGCAGGACTAAGCCATGTAAGTAGTCATGATTTCCAGCAATAAAACAGCAAGTGATTCCATTAGCTGGAGGTACGTATGCCAAATCATGGATGGAAACTGCCTATTTACATAAAGCAATTCAAGCAAATAAGGCTATGAGCTGTGCAGCATGTCCACTGCCTTTCTAACCACTATGCTAAAATCATTTACCCTATAAATGGCTAATGCCGACTGCTACATACATTTGATTTACCTGCTGAAGCAC
>NC_056745.1:1007980806-1008000806 GCF_019279795.1 Protopterus annectens
AGGGCATATTGATCATGGGGAAACAAAAATTTTAATTTTACTTTTGATCAAACAAATTAGGCTGTTTTCAAAAAATGCTGCTATCAATCAAAAGCCACTAATTGTATTTGAGTCATTAAACAACTTATTTTATTTATTCCAGTTTGATTACCGTGAAGGTCCACTGGGCTTGTGGAGCCCATTTTCAGTGGAGGCCCAGGGAGAAAAGCTCCAACAATACATAGCTACATGACTAATTACTAAGAAACTTTGCATTACTGACAAATAAACAGGTAGCATTCATACAGAAACAAACAATTACAATTTTGTTTAGGTGTAAAAGACAGGCAAATGGCCATGAGACTAGATTTTACAGTATAGTTATTTATACATAATACAAATGAGCAAGGTTAGCTAGGTGAGAGGTTATCCAGGAGTAAAAGTGGAGGAGACCTTGAGAGGTATAGGGTGAAGAGTACAGTTGCATTTCCTGTTTCAGTAAAGGTGAGAATGAAGAAGAGTTTTAAAGTTTTCGAGGTTATCGCAGGTCCTAAGAGTGGAGGGAAGAACATTCCATTTTTTGGCTAAGGTGAAGGAAAGCAGAAGTTGACCAGCTGAGTGCTTGGGTTTGTGGATGGTGATTAGGTTTTTGTGGGTAGCTCTAAGTGTTCTATGGGGAGTGTATGGTTGGAAGATACTGGAAAGTGCAGGGCACTTGGTAGGTTGGAATAGTAGTCTATAGGCAGTCGTGATTTGGAGAAAGTCAAGTTGGTTATAGAGTTCAAGCTAGTTTAATGAGTGAAGGGAGGAACAGTGATGATAGGAAGATTTGGCTTTGGTAGCAAATCTGGAAATTTTGTTGTAACATACTTCTAGTTTGGAGGATAGTGAGGAAGATAAATTGGTAAGCAGAGGGGTGCCATACAGTAGAGAGGGAAGGAGATAAGTAGTGGTGAGAGTTAGTCTGGTAGCAGGAGAGAGGAAGTGGTTGTTTCTATAAAGTAGGCCAAGTTTTATGTGGGTTTTCTTTATGTTTAGCTGGACGTGACTATTAAATTTTAGGTGTTCATCAATGGTTACACCAAGAAGTCTGGTGGAGGGAACGACCTCTAAAATGGAGTTGTTATGGCTGGTTATTTGGAATGAGTTTTTATCAATAGGGGAGGACTTAGAAGGAGAGAATAGAAGGATTTTAGTTTTGTTAGCATTTAATGAGAGGTGATTTTGGAGCATCCAGCTTTCGGTAGTTGAGAAGGCTGTTTGTGTCAGTAGTTGGAGATCTGTTAAGTTGGAGGTGCAGCAGATCAAAGTAGAATTGTCAGCATATTGAACAATTTTCGTATTGGGTATGGTTTGTAAAAGTCGTTAATAATGATGTTGAATAGAACTGGGCCAAGTATGGATCCTTGGGGTACTCCAGTGGGGGTAGGACAGAAGGTGGAGATGCCCTGGCCCCATTTGACAGCCTGGGACCTGTTGAACAGATAACTGGAGAACCAGGAGAGAGTTTTGTGGGAGAATTTGAGATTAGACAGATGATTAAGGGGGTGTGGGAGATGGTATCAAAAGCTTTAGATAAGTCCAGCAGAACTGAGGATACTAAATTACCGGAGTCACGGGCTAAATTGACAGTATGTAAGAAGGAGAGAAGGGAGGTGTTGGTACTATGTCCTGGGCGGAAGCCATGTTGGGTAGGAGAGAGTAGCTGGTGTTTGGTAAGGAATGGCAAGAGCTGAAGGTGGATGCATTTTTCAAAGAGTTTAGAGAGAGGGGAAAGGATGGCTATGGGGCAGAAATTAGATATGTTACAGTTTTTGCCACCCTTGTGAAGTGGTAGAATATATGCAGAGTGCCATAGTTTGGGTACATAAGATTCAAGTAGGGATCTATTGATCAGGATGCTAATAGGGAGAACAATACCATCGGATGCTAATAGGGAGAACAATACCATCGGAGGCTATTTTTAAGAAGGAGGAGGGAACGTTGTTGGGGGCATTGGAGCAAGGCTTTAGTTTAGAGAGTAGTTTCTTTATTTGGTAGGTGAAGATGGGTTTGAGTTCGAAAGTGGGGGGAGGAGGGAGAGGATGTTTGTTTGGGGTGGGGTTGAGGGTTGTTGTTGATAAAGGTCTTGGTTAGCTCAGCAATAGAAGTGGTGAAGAAGGTGTCGAATAGTGAAGCAATTTCAAGGTCAGATTTGCTGGTGTCAGGGCAGGATTGTTTTTAGTACCTGGCCTAAGGACAGAGTTGATGATTTTATCATGCTGAGTGTATATATTCTTACTTTGCAGTTTGTAGGCATCAGGAGGCAACATTAAGCCTTCAGAAAGATTACAGGGTAGCAATGTCTGCTATCTTTCTTAAAAGCATTGTCAAAGATGTTAGCAAACCAGATGAAATACCACAAATAATGGCAAAGCATTGTAACTACATAATTTAATAATTAACTAAGGCTTTCAAATGTACTAGCAAACACAAAATAGGTCATCTCAAAGGTTCTGTGGAGAAGTATCCTGCAGAACTTTGTTTTCAACAAAAATTAATATATATATATATATATATATATATATATGTGTGTGTGTGTGTGTGTGTGTGTGTGTGTGTGTGTGTTTATATATATATATATATATATATATATATATAGATATATATATATATATATATAGATATATATATATATATATATATATATATATATATATATATATATATATATATATATATATATATATATATATATATATATATATATATATCTTTCAAATGTACATTAGGACATAGCTTTCAACCTTCCACCTCCAAAGTGTGGAATATTTACTCATAGCTTACTAAAAGCTTTAACTAAGAATTTCAAAGGATGGTTAAAATTACTTATTTTATACCTATAAGATGTTATTTTCATGAATTAACATTTTTTTACATGGATAACAATTAAAGAAACTCTTTAACACTGAATGTGACAGACCCTTTTAATTTGAACCTGCGAGGAAAGTGGACTTTTAAAGACTCAAAATAAAGAATGCTCCTTGTACTAAGTTTTTTATGAGAAATGTACTAGGATACAATTGCCATAAGATAATGGCTTAAGCTGTACAAATGTATTTGCACTGGCAAGTGCAATGGCAAGCAGGGAAAGTGTCAGAGAGAGTCATCTTGGAGGAAGCTAATATTGGGGAATAGAACTCCTGGTTTTCTATGTATAGGCCAGTTTCGCACATAAGTTCAAAGTATTTTCTGCTTGCGATATGTCACCAGAGAATATTTCAGGTGCTTTATCACATTCACATAAAGCTACTTATACCTGAAACAATGTGTTATGCTTTTATATTCACAAGCTTACTGAAAAAAAATGCAAAAATACATATAAGTAGCACAACTGTGAAAAAATAAATAAATAGATACAACTAGCTTTCTGCTTCACTCCCAAGAAGTGGTGTACAAAACAGGGTTAATGTGAATCTCTCAGTGGCTTGCATTACTCATGTATATACCTCTCAACCTGTTTGAAAATACAGAAATCATTAATAAAATGACTATTATTTATCCTGAATGAGTGGACACAGTGACCTATAGGCCACCCAGCACAAGCCACTGCCTTAAACCTATGGAATATGAACTATGCTAGCAACTACAGAACATACCTCTCCCCTGGCAGATATTGATAATGCCCTTAATATCAGTTAAAAATGAAAGACACTCCACTGTTAACATGCATATTCAAAGAATTATCGAGCCTTCCATTTGTAAAATGATTATAGGATATCAGATAAAATACAGCCATAAAATAATGCTAACAGTTACACTATTTTATATATAAATGTGTATATATCTCTATCTCTCTCTCTCTCTATATATATATATATATATATGTGTGTGTGTGTGTGTGTGTGTGTGTGTGTGTGTGTGTGTGTACATGTATGAGTTTCTGTATGTGTGTATGTGTATATATAATATACATAGATATAAAGCATAGTTACAGGTAGACGAAGCATTGGTATAAAAGTGGCTTTAATTTGAAAATGCAATATCATAGCTAGTTTCACTACGATGTGTTGCATTGGCACACTGTGAGCCTGCAGGGTGCTTTTTGGGTACTGCATCTCTTTTCTCGACTATGGTGCAATTATGGAGCTGACATGTATAATTTATTGGGGGTATAGGGAGCAGTCTCCCTGAAAAAATATTTTTGTGTGTTTTACTGTTTTCAAATCAACAGTTTTGACGGTCATGTTTTGGAAACTAGTGATTCAATTAAGTATGATGTGCTTGTGTGTGTGTGTGTGTGTGTGTGTGTGTGTGTGTGTGTGTGTGTATATATATATAGATATATGTAAATACACTGATACACACACACACACACACACACACACACACACACACACATATATATACTACAGCTATACATACTATATACTACAGCTCTCTTATCCTTCACTAATACTGTAAGCCATCACAGGAATAACAACTTTGTATCTGCCATCTTTCTAAACATATCAAAAGCTTTTGATATGGTCTCCCATTCGAAACTAATAGATGTACGAACTGAACTATCCTTCTCACCATCTGCCACAACATGGTTTCATAACTATTTATCTGGCCATCAGCAATCTGTTCTAAGGCAGGGTGACCTATCTCCACCTCTTCCTTTATCCATTGGTGTCCCCCAAGGATCTATCTTGGGCCCTCTCTTTTCTCCCTCTTTACTAATAACCTACACACAGCTACTCTACATGGTTCTACAATACAGTATGCAGATAATTCAACACTTATCTGTGCTGCCACTTCTCTATCAGCTCTTCATTCTCAAACACAGTAATCTTTCACTTCTGTTGAAACATGGTTAGCCAATGCCCATCTAATCCTGAACCCAAACAAAACTAAATTATTACTCTTTCAACCTAACAAGACACCTATCTCATGCCCACCATTTAACATAATAGCCAAAGACAATACTGTTATCTCCACAACAACCCATACAAAGCTTCTTGGAGTGGAAATAAGACAATAACCTAAAATTTGACTTGCATGTCTCCCTAACTATAAAAAAGTCCATAAGAAACTCGGAAGTCTATATAGGCACAAAAGGTTCCTGACCATAATGGCCAAAATTACATTAGTACAAGCCCATCTGCTCTCCACTCTACTATATGCCTCTCCAATTTTAACTAACCTAAGTAAAACTGACTTATCTATGCAAGAAGCTTGTTATAATAAAATTGCTAAGTTTGCATCTGACTGCCCATATAGAACACATCATTTTACAGCTTTAAGGATACTAGACTGGCTTGAGCTTCCCAACATTTTTTTTACAACCAACTCTCTCTAACTCACAAAATTGTGACACAGCCAAACAGAACCCTTGCACTACAGAATCTCATCCTTCCTTACAGTTCCAGCAGACCACTTTGCTCTAACAATAAGAACTTGCTCACCATCTCCAAGGCCAACAACACTGCAGGAGAATCTGTATTTTCCAACTATATATCTCACATATGGAACTCCTTTTCTAAATCCAGTCTCTCAGTCTCATCCACTAACCACTTTAAGTCATCACTTAAAGCTTATCTAAAAACTAAGTGGCTATGCTCCTGTATTAACCCCTCATGAATGCTCTGACACATCACAGTATACCCCAACCATATTCAACTTCTTCCCTGCTGTTTAATCCTTTATTCCTACCGACCTGTCTTAACCTTATATCTTGCCATAAGTCATACTTTACAAATAGTACTAGCTATGTTTAAAGCCTAGGTTTTATTGTCAAGATGTAACAAATTTGTATTTTCTTATGTATACTACATTCTGTTTACTTTAATCTTTATTGATTATGGTAATGTGTGCATTAAAATTTACTGTTACTCATGGGGCTTTTCTCCCGGGCCTCTGCTGAAAAAGGACCTGTGTCCAGTTGCACTTTTCCGGTAAACAAATGTTAAATGAAAATATATATATATAGATATAGATATTGATATAGATATACACACAAACACATATGCACACACACACACACACACACACACACACACACACACACACACACACACACACACACACACACACACACACACACACACACACACATGCTCATACACAGATATATCCATAGACACACACACACACATACCCATGTATGCATATACATATACATCTACAGACACACACACTTTCACACACAGGTGCACGTACACAGATACCCACTCACACACACACACACACACACACACACAAACACACACACTCATTCACTCATTCTGACACATGTAGACAATCACAAAGGCCAGGACAGTCACATACACACATACTCACACACAAAGGCCAGGACAGTTACACACACACACACACACACACACACACACACACACACACACACACACACACACACACACACACACACACACACGTATTTGCATAGTCTTCTAAAAGTTTCTTTCAAAAAAAAGCAAATCCTGCAGTTTATAGATTGTAGTATTGGCCAAGTGCATCTTTCACTAACACACACACAAGCACATGCACAGACACACACACACACACACACACACACACACACACACACACACACACACACACACACACACACACACATATGCACACTACATAGTACCTAGAATAATATAGCATACACATTCTGTACCAATCAACCACAAGCAGTAAGATAAATTTTCACACACACAGACCTGCTGGCACACAAGCACATGTGCAGAGAATACCTCTTAACCTCTTACAGCAAGAAATCTGGACAAGGCCATAAATAATGGGGGGACAAAGCCCCAAAAATAGGGACAGTTTTTAAATATCTCTCTTATAAACTTAGAACATTGATAGAATAATAGGTTTTGCAGTAACATAAATTTTCTGAAGGGTATGAAGTCTTAAACTCAAATGTCTGTCAATATTTGCTGACTTCAGTCCTCAATGATTTGCCACTGATTTGCAAGAAAACCACAATTTTATTAGAAACACACCAAAAATATGAGGCAAAATCTGGACATTCTACGAAAATCTGTACAATTGTGAAGTTTGATGCAAACACATACATATATGCACCCCCCCACACACACACACACACACATGTGCATGCACAGACTCTCAAATATTTCTTTCAAAAAAGAAAGCAAATTCTGAAGTTTTCACCAAACATAAACCGCGGTGGTGCAGCAGTGGCATTGTTGCCTCACAGCAAGAGGTTCTCCTGTTCAATTCTCGGCTGGAGTGCCTTCTGTGTGCAATCTGCATGTCCTCCCCGCAGTCGAGTGGTGTTCAAAAGACATGTGTAAATGGGCGTGCCTTCGCTGAAGGTTGGGTGTTGAGCTGGCAATTTGGCACCATAAAAATCTACTGTCAATCCTTAGCAGGCTGGAGTTCTGTTGTGGTGACCCCTAACCGGGAAAAGCCAAAAAGACAAACAGCAAGTACTGGCCAAGCATATGTTTCTCTATTAGAAGTTAAAAGATTGCCACAAACTGCAGAGGGTTATGATGTCTACAATGGGCAGGGCTCATGGCACTAAATTCTGCTAGCTTTTATGAATGGTAAATAAGTAATCAGGACAGTGTTGAGGAAGAACGAGTCTGTGCCCTGACTGGATGAATCTCTCTGTGGCTTGCATGCTTCTTCACATTATTGTGATCAGACAGAAGAGATATGGAAAACAATCTACCTAGCTTACAAGACACAAACACTCCACTTCAAAAATAAAACATCTTGACAAATCACAACACCTGAGACTTAAGTGCACCACGTCCTTGCAAAGCTGATCACAACAGAACTCTACTTGTAAGTTAAAAGTGATACTCCTTCCCAGCTCTACCTTTAAGCCAAATGTAGTAGTACAGGTGTGTAGCTCACCATCTCTAAAGTTAAACAGTAGGACAGAATCACCTGTATGTTGGTCATACCAGTGCATGCATGACAAATGAATACTCTGTCCTGAATACATTGTAACATCTAAACCTTTAGATAGGCCAAACTCTGGTGCTGGTCTATATAGCAGTATTCAAAACTTGTTAAAAATGGATTTTAGAGTTTTCATGGGTATGTTGCAAGGCTGTGTTATACAAGTGTATTCAAAGTATGTTAAAAAAGAAGTTTAGAAGTTTTCTCTGTGTATAAAATGAACCTGGATAACTGGAAGGGGAACAAAAAAATACACCGCTGGGATTCCACCTGTGTCCATGCTGGACATGGGCATCAGGTACTAACTTGTAAATTCTTGCCTGGGCTTGTAAGGGCCTCAGGGCCAATAGCCTGGTAACTTCCTATGATCCTATGATCCTATGAACAGCTCATACAGAACACTATTGAGTCTATGCATAGAAGTCAGACATTTCCCTCCCCCTCCTGTTCTACCTCGGTATATCAGAACCAGAATTGTAGGCAGTATGGATACCGTTCATCTAATGGCTGCAGAACTACATCACAAGTACAGCTAAGGCACTCGCTAGGCAGCACAGACTATCTACTTCAATGGGCCACTGTGTCACTCACAGGTTTTAGAATGGCATTCAATACTAATGTAAAAACTCTACGTACTGGAATCAGGTCTAGGGCTCCCACTCCCCAGCCTTATTTTTAGAATCAGGTTAAATTCAAACTTAACAATAAAGCATTTTGAAATCAAACTGAAAATGAAGAAAATCACTAATGTTTAAGTAACAGCACATAATATATAACAGCTTCATTACATTCAGACATGTTTGAGGAGCCTGTCAGTTCATCAATGGTAGTTTCAGTGAATACTGTTTGGGTGAAAATTTTCAAAAGACTCTCTTCACCGATAAAAGAGAATCTCCTTTTCTCCACTGTTGCATGACCTCAGAGCAGGTTTATTTATGGCTGAGGGTATGGGGGGGGGGGTACCCCACATGGAGATTCTTGAACTGATGTACTTTTATCTGGATTTGTGATGTCAGTTTGGTTTTCGGCCACATGGAGGTTCCAGACTGGCTGAAAATTATTTATTTGAAACATTTTTGGTGTATTTGGGTTCACCAAAATTATTGTTGATGTATTAACATGATTTCCCAGTTTTGACATCTGTTCATATGTCCAAACAAATCTTTTGCTTTGTTCCAAATAGATTGTCTTACTTATGACCACATATCTCCCAAATGATGAGCTAGAACATTCTTTGAAATGATTTACTGAGCTATTACCATGTTCTTTAAAAAGTTCTACTTAATAAGTCCATGATAAACTTGTCATTTGTAAAAAGACACCTTTCTGATTAACAGCTCAGTTGAAATATGACAAAATGATTATGGGTGTGTACATAAAACCACATAACTGTACAAATGTGCAATTGGAGGAAAGCATCTACAAAGTACATGAACTGGTATACACAGCTAGTACTAGTCATCTTATCTGCATGCGTACATAACTAGACATTATTTATGACAGCTTATCTTGCAGCTTTCGTGGCTGATGTCCTATAGCTTACCTAGAGCAGATGTGTACGATGCAGACACCTTCTCACAGACTCCTTATTCAGCACTGAAGCCTAGTTCACAACCCATTGAAAGTATAGTCACATCTTTCTCAACATTTTCTGTTGTTCCACCTACAAAGAGCTGACATCATACATTATGACTGCTAGTCATACATGTCAAGCTCTGTTCTCACAATCATTGCCTCTCATAGGCAGAACATTCTCAAGGCCTACAGTTTACTGGTCTAATAGAAACAAAGTGAGTAAGCATTTATACTTCTATGCAGTAAAATAAAAAGAAGCAATATACACCAATATTATACCACACAGATGAACTGAAAGGAACTTATTTGCTATTTATACAGTGAAGTACCTATCACAGCCTCCAATGGAGAATTACAATAAATAATGAGGCTGCCTCTTACCGACAGGATCCAAGATTCAAATATGGCTTCACTATGTCTTCTGCCATAAGATTACATATTCAGACTTTGCCTGTCAGTTATCTCTATGTCCTCTGGGACTCTGACAAATAAAGTTTCGTAGTTTGATCATCTGCTTAACAGCTGCTATTCTACATTCCAAAGATTTCTTCTCTCACTTGTCCTTATAAACATAATAGAATAAATGAAAACCCTGAGAGGCAGTACAACTGTGATAACCAACATAACAGCAGATGTACTGGTAACAAAATTACTGCAGTAAGATTAATATAAATGGGATGTCTGCCAAAGCAAGCATAAGTCCTTGGTCTCATCACTCAGACATCCTCTACTGTGTGAGATTCCATTATTGAGCCAGAATCATTAGATGCCAGCCCAGCATAAAGAAATCAGTCTGCATACTGACTTATTTTTTGTTACCTTTACAAGGCAAATATGTAAACTGCATCAGTTAATGGCTTTTGGCAAGCCAAAATCCAGGAAATATAAAAACAGCTAAAAAGTCAGGAAATATAAGTCAGACTCCTATAACCAATATAAAACAATGCTAATATAAAAAGAATGTCAGCAGAAAGATGCATGCAACCTCCAAGTACTTCTTATACACAGAACATCAAATATAATAGCGGCACTTTCTTGAATTTTAACCATTTAAAAGTATAATTCAAAAAGCATCAAATCACAAAAATTAAGTTTCAGAAGGGTGGCAACTCCCCCCATCTGCACGCGCACACACACACACACACACACACACACACACACACACACACACACACACACACACACACACACACACACACTAGCAGACATACACACCCATACCTTGAGTGCACTGCAAGTTTGCACAAAATAAACCATTGCAGTCTAACAAATCTTACAGGACAAAAAGAAAACCCACTGGAGCCACCATGACTGGTTAAAACTTTATTTAACACACAGATAAGCACTTTTGAGCATTAGCTCTTCATCAGATCTAAAAAACAGTTAAAATCAACCATATCTAAGCAAATAACCAGTTAGAATCAATACCAGAACCTATGCCCCTTCAATAAGGGTTTTAAAGGCATACAAGCATTTAACCCAGGTGTATGGTTAGCATGCATTCAGCTATCCATCTTAACTCAGTTAATTCACTGCTGTGTACAATGTCACCCCCTCATACTCACTTGTTGAATGTATAACACCATAAACTGAAATCTATGCTCTTTATTTATCTCAGTATGCTAATATAGAGCATTACTTCTCAAACATAATCTGATGTCGCTGATATGCTGCAGTATATGTTGTTTTAACATTCCATTAGTCTTCCCAACATAGAATGCTTGGCATCATATGCACTCAGCTATATACATCATGTTTTTAGTTCTGCAGTCTGCATGTAATCTAGATATATACTTCCTACCTGACACAGGGTGTACAAAGATGTTATTTTCTTTAATGTATTCACATGCCTTGATTTACATTTAAAAGTTCCCAACTTCTTCTTCCTATGTGTTGTGGACCTGTTGGTAAGTATGTTCTTACATAAAAAGAACTTGGATAATGATGTGTATTTTGCAAGGCTAGACACTCTGTTTCGTTCTTTCAATACTTATGATGAAAAGCTTCAGCATATTCTGCCCCAACTCCCATTAGGGAAACCACCGTAAAAAATTTCTCCAAAGCCAACCTCATGCTTCTTAAGACAGAAGTAGCAAACTTCACGGCACCCATTCAGATGGACAATAGAGGTACGACTGCTGAATCCTACACAAATGCACTTTATAAGCACTTACACAAGTGCATGGATCATGCTATCCCTAACAGAATCAAGATGCTATCCTCCAAAAAAAGGAAGCCAATCTGGTGACCCCTGCCATAAACAAATTCTACAACAGAAGAAAGAAACTGTTGCAAAAAAAGTAAAATCCCACGATTGGAGGAACTCACTGGTCAGCCTCAGTAAGAAGCTGAGATCCCTCATAAAATCCACCAAAGCTAGTTACGAAAACAAATTTGCCGCTGATTCTAAAGATAACCACAACGCATTCTATAGCTATGTCAAGCATCTCAATGGCAACACTCAGATCTGCTCTGAGTTACAGCACAATGCCACTAAATATACAGAACGAACTGATATTGCCAACATCCTGGCAGATAGGTTAATTGCTAACTTTACCCCCCCACCACCCCCTAAAGGGCCCATCTCTATACTGGAAGAATGCAAAGTTCCTGTATTCAAGGCTGCACAGGCAAAAACCACAGTCTCCAAAGCCAAGAGCACAGCATCCATGGGACCTGACAACATCCCAGGCTGCATTCTACATGAACTACAGAATGAACTGGCACCCCACCTAAGTAACATAGGTTCATAGGCTGGTACTAGGCTATCAGCCCTAGGGCCTATAAAAGTCTAGCCATAACAATTCCCTGGCTATTTCTTCCCACACTATTTACTTCCCTGGACCCCTGTCTAGCAGGGCAACTGACGTAATCCCCGGGGTGAATTTCATTTCTCCATCCAGTCGTCAAGGTCCCTTTTGAATAGGGCCAAAGAGGTGCTCTCCTTGATATGTATGGGCAGTCTATTTCAGAGTCTGAGGAGTCTCTGTGTCAGGAACCTATCCCTCCAGCATGTTGTGTTTATTGTGATGACAAAGTTTAGATCTCTGGAGATTGTGGCTCTGAGGAACTGGGATTTCTTTAAGTGCAGCATGTCCAACAGCTCTGCGTTTGACATGGCCTTGTATGTTAAGCATTCCATAAGTAGACAATATTTGACAGATTATAGCTGGAGTTTTTTAAGGTGGTCAGCATAGGGCATCTGCTTTAGGCTTGTGATTCTTTTAGTGATGTTCAATCATAGCCTCACCTCAGGCTTTGTGCCCACTGAATGATGCACAGTGACGGTCATCCCACTCCACAAATGGGGGAGCCACCATGAACTCTGGAACTACCACCCCATTAGCCTGACAAGCCTGATCTGCAAGGCCATGGAATGTATCATCATGGAACTTATAAACAAAGACATTGGTAATCTCCAAACTCTGGACCCCACCCAGTTTGGGTTTGTAAAAGGCAGATCATGTCTCCTAAACCTGATAGACTTCTTTGAAACAGTCACCAAAGCCAAAGACGAGGGTAAGGTGGTTCACACAGCCTATCTAGATCTCGCCAAGGCTTTTGACACCATCCCCCACTCTGGAATTATGGATAAACTCACTAAACTAGGTATAAATCCCTATGTCACAAGATGGGTTGCCAAATGGCTCACTGACAGAACCCACACTGTGAAAGTAGCAGACTCCAAATCCAACTTCAGACCAGTAACAAGTGGAGTACCACAAGGTTCAGTCCTGGGTCCTCTCCTGTTTGGTATCTACTTTTCTGAATTACAGGCTAACACAGAAGGTCTTTGGCTAATGACGTTCACAGATGACTGCAAACTAGGAGCCATAATTGAAACTCCTAATAATGTGGACATCCTACAAAAGGGCCTCACTGAGACAGATGCATGGTGTCAAAGCCATGGCCTCAAGCTCAATGCCAAAAAAGTGCATTGTCATCCCCTTTGGTAAAAACTCTGTACCCATGAACTACTACCTAGGCGGTAGTCTACTTAACACTGAAAGTGTGATAATAGACCTTGAGACACAGGTGGACAGTAGCCTCTCCTTTGATAATCACATTACCACATTAGTCAGGAAATCCTTCTATGTGGCACACCTCATCACAAAAGGGTTCTCATCCAGGAAAAAAGAAGTCATTGTTTCCCTGTACTCGTCACTCATTAGACCCATTATAGAGTACAACGCCCCTTTTGGTATGTACCTCACAAGACATCTACAACAACTGGAAAGGCCACAGAAATAGCTGACAAAGAGGATTACCAGCCTCAAACAGATGCCCTACGCAGACTGTCTCAAAAAAACTCCAGCTTTACTCCGTTGCATATCACCTATTCAGAGGTGATCTCTGCCTAACATACAAAGCTATGTTAAACCAAGAGCTGTTGGACATGCTCCACTTAAAGAAATCCCAATCCCTCTGAGCTACATGCTCTAGGGACCTAAACCTTGTCACCACAATAAACAGAACATGCTGGAGGGATACATTCCTGTTCCAGAAACTTCCCATACTCTGGAGCAAACTACCTATCTATGTCAAACAAAGCTCCTCATTAGCACTCTTCAAGAAAAATCTTGATGATTGGATGGGAAATAGGAAATTCACCCCAGAGATCACTTCTGTGGCTCTGATCAACAGGGGCACAGGAAAATAATTTTCTTGGGTGGCGAAAGCTAGAGTACCTTTTTGGCTAGGCTTATATATGGCCTAGGGCCAATAGCCTAGTACCTACCTATGAACCTATGAACCTGTATTAAAATACGGAAGTTACAAAGAGATGATACTGATTTTTGTAAGTGTAATGTCTTTGTTTGGCCTAGATTTAACTCTGGTACTACAAATATGAATGAAAATGCAACTGAGGTTGAACATTCAGAGGGAAGGATTCAACCGAAAGTGAAATGACCTAGCACTTCTGGTTTGGCGGCAACAGTCCGAGATGTACCAGCAATTTTTAACAACACAGTGGTGAATGAAAATGAGTTGCAAAATGAAAATTTAAGTAAAAATACTGTATATTGCAGTTCCAATGTGATACAGCCAGAAACAATGATAAAAGCTCACATACAGAACTGGGAGCCAGACTGAAAGTGATGCCTTTGATTGGTCCAGGTTTTCCTAGTCTTCTAGTCCCCATGAGGATGAAAAACACACAGTGGAAAGAAAGATCACCCAGCAGAGGCAGGAAAAGAAGAAAAGCGATGGGATAAAAGGTATGGTAGTTCATACTGATGAGAATATTGTTTACAGTCTTTCTAAATATGTTGAACAGAGGTATGTCTTTTATACCAGCACAAAGTGCCAGAACACATCAAGTTTTTTCTGACTTACACTTATTTGGTAGAAAAGTTCTCCTTAAATTACCATTTGGCCAATAGGACAATGATAATACTGAGATACCTTTGAAGAAACCAAGGTCATGTATACCACCTGCACATCCTGTTATGGACACTTTTTTGAATTTATGTACAATGAAAATTTCTGATATGTTAACTACAAAGAAGAGACATGGATATTATAATTTAGCTGAGTGTGAACTGAAAGCTCTTAACAATTTGAAGAACAATTTTGATGTTAATTTCAGACCAGCTGATAAGGAGGGGTGGAATTGTTATACTTTAGAGGAGATTACTTACAAGACATGCTGAAAATGCTTAGAGAAAATGTTACTTATCAGAATATAACATACAAACAAGTGAGTGATTTTATTGCACATGTAAAACATACTTTAGATGATTTATTGCAGTCTAATGTTATAACTGAAGACATATATAGGTTTGTGATAGTTGAACAACATGTTATACCTGTATTGAAAGGTTTACCCAAGATTCATAAGAATCTTTTCAAACACCCCTATGGACCAATAGTATCTGGCAGGGTTGGGTTACTGAGTTCATCTCCATATGGGTGGAGAAAAAACTTAAAATAATGTTATCTTATGTGCCAGCAGTGATAAATGAGACTTCCTGTTTCTTACGATCACTGAGCGATTCTTATGAATCTATAACTGGTCATGAAAGTTACATATTTGTGACTTTAGATGTAAATAATTCATTTACTGTGATTCTGAATTCTTATGAAATCACAGCTGTTAAAGATTTTATTCTAACTCATGCAACATTTGATGAAAAGAAAGTTACACAGATATGTGCTTTTCTTGAATTGATCTTGGGCAATCATTTATTCATGTTTTATGATCAATATTATTGGCAGAGAGATGGTGTAGCCATGGGTACCCCTGTGCCAACACCTATGCCAACTTGGTGTTGGCACAGTGGAAGGGTACCTATGTTTTATCTAGTACTTGTGCATGGAAGGCAAATTTGAAAATATACCATCATTTTGTGGATAACATATTTATTTTATGGAGTGGTACAACTGAAGAATTATTGTCATCTGTTAGTTACTTGGAAAACACAACAGATTTCTTACGTTTTACTTTGAGCTATTCTGCTGAATCAATAGATTTTTTTAGATGTGAAAATTTATAAAGATTTGATTGGCAAACTACAAACTAGAGTATATAGGAAAAGTTGTTCGATAAATAACATGTTAATGTATGACAGTATGCACCCAAGGAACATTTTTGATAATGTAATGAGTGGCCAGGGCTAAGACACTCTAGGCTGTGCACTGAAGATAGTATATATGAAAGTGAGTTAGACAACATGCATTATATGTTTGCTAGTTGTGGCTATCCAACACAAAGAGTTGAGAGTACAATAGCTAGGACAAAGAGTTGGAGAAGGAATAGAGGCCAACCATGGTTTGAATGCAATATGGGCAATTTTGACAATGGGACTATTGTTAATGAACAGAAGCTAAAGAAAATAACCCGTTTGTGAGAATAAATTTACATTATAATAGTGATATTGATGCCATTTCCCAGGTGATAAAAATAGAACTGGAAGATTTTACACACTGATGACAAGCTGAAAGCACTAGTAGGTCCCCAC
This sequence comes from Protopterus annectens, assembly GCF_019279795.1. NCBI lineage: Eukaryota > Metazoa > Chordata > Ceratodontiformes > Protopteridae > Protopterus > Protopterus annectens. The sequence goes on from NC_056745.1 coordinate 1,007,997,213, forward strand.
CCCAGATTTGCTTATGCTAGCGGCCGAAATATGAAGCAGATCTTATGTAAGAACATACTTCCCAACAGGTCCATAACACATAGGAAGAAGTTGGGGAACTTTTAAATGCAAGAAATGCAAGGCATGTCAATATATTAAAGAAAATAACATCTTTGCACACCAGGGGTGGCTCGTGCTATAGGACTGTGGGACTGCAGCCCTCCCATCTGTAAAATGAGTCCCCCACCCCCACCTGTAGAATGCATAAAATAAAGTAGTACACTCTGTGCCAGGTAGGAAGTATATATCTAGATTACATGCAAACTGCAGAACTAAAAATGTGGTGTATTTAGCTGAGTGCATATCATGCCAAGCATTCTATGTTGGGAAGACTAATAGAATGTTCAAACAATGTACACTGCAACATATGAGTGACATCAGACTATGTTTGAGAAGTAATGCTCTAAATTAGCATACTGAAACAAATAAAGAGCATAGATTTCAGTTTATGGTGTTATACATTCAACAAGTGAGTATGGGGGGTGACATTGAGCACAGCACTGAATTAACTGAGTTAAGATGGATAGCTGAATTGCAAGCTAACCATACACCTGGGTAAAATGTTTGTATGCCTTTAAAACCTTTATTGAAAGGGCGTAGGTTCTGCTATCGATTCAAATTGGTTGTTGTTTGCTTAAATATGGTTGATTTTAACTGTTTTTTTTAGATTTGATGAAGAGCTAATGCTTGAAAGTGCTTATCTGTGTGTTAAATAAAGTTTTAACTGGTCGTGGTAGCTCCAGTGGGTTTTCTTTTTATCCTGTATGATATATGTTACCACTGTGGACTTTTACTTCTTCTTTGGCTGTTTTGGATTTTTATTGCTATCTAACAAATCTTGATAACATAAAATCATACAAAAGTTGCTATAAGAAAGTCTAGATACACCACACAAAAGTAATCTGTTTAAAAAAAAATCAAAATGCAAATAGAAATTCAAAGGTTGCAGTACAGGGTATACTGATTACCAGACCCGATATTTACACAACTGCATGGAGAAGAAGGTAGGGAGTCTACCCTAATGCAGTAAATCTATCATTTGTACATCTGGTCTTATGGTGAGTTATCACACAGCTGTATTATGTGTAATATAAGGGTCATTGCTGAAAGAGTCACAGTACTTGAGTGAAGCTTTACAAAGCGATGCAAGTTATAATGTTCATAATGATACTGGACTTTACCATTCCATGGAGTTTTGAGTAAGAAAATGTCCCGTCTCTGTTTATTGGGCATCAAATTTGTAATACTTCCAGAATGCATGAACTGATAATGTGACATCCTTAGAAATACTCCAAGCAGAATAATTGTTGAAAAAACGTGTAATAATAGCTGACAAAAATATAGAGAAACTCAAAAACTCATCGGCTTTACAAAAGGATTCTATCTCCATCCAGAGTTCTGTGAACATCAGTGATTTTTTTTTTTTCCTTTGGAATAGAAAACTGTAAATTCAATAGACTGAATCATGGAAGATTCAGAAACTATATTAGGTATTAAGGAAGAACTTATTCTTAAAGATATTAATTAATTGTGGAAAACTGTATAAGGTTCTTTACACATTAATGTGTATAACACAGATATACTGGTAATTGAAATTCAGTCAACTTAAAACATATCTGAAGTCAAAATAACTGATGGTTTCAGAGTGAGTTACTCTCCTTAGAACAAAGTTTAGATTCCAGACAGGAACCATTTGATGTCTATTAAGCCATATATGCAGATAATCATTTAAGGCCTATTTTAGCTTTACTGTTTTTAACTACAGAGTTGTCTTCATTCAAAGATGCAAAATGGCTGAAAAGTATGCTTTGACAATGTTGTACTAAGGAAAAGCAATAAGCCCTATACTGTTGTCAGACTAAAACTGCTTTTCCATTAAAGACATGTTTATACAGCAAACTGAAAATCAAGTCTATATGCAGTCAAAGTATTTTTGGTGCAGTGACCCATTTTTACCATGAGCCCTTGCTCACAATGATCCACATAAACAGCACATACAGAATACCTAATAAATATAAATTTAAATATAAATACAGATTAATAATAAGAATCACGGAAACCTCAACAGCATGTTAATTAAATATACCAGTAAAAGAAAAAAAAACACTCTGAAATGCAAACAGGTCAGCACGAACAGTGTATAATAAAAACTGAACACATTCACCTCTTACATCTTTTTGACACTTCATCAGAATGAAAATACATATTAGATCCCCAGTTTTTAAAAACTTGATCACAAGTCATGTTGTGTTAATTAACTAATCCAAAGTCTGATCCTATTAAATATATTATAAAACCATAAATCTAAATAAAATATATTCATCAAAATGAACTATATGTCTTATAAGAAAGTATATTTAATGAAAATAAAACTAGACAGGTTTGTACATTGTACATAAACAGATGTGATTCATGAAAGACCACATATTTATTAAAAATTATTGTTAAAAAATTACATATTTTTTATAGTTTGCCTGACCTCAATTTTAGTATACTTGATAAAGGGACATTGTCATTTAGACTTGACAACTTAGTTGCATTAAGTCTCAGCTGTCCATCTGACTCCTTAAATTCCAGCCTACTTTCCAAGCAACTCCCCTAAAATTGTTATTCCCCTTTTCAAGGATAAAAAATAAAACTCATTTTAAATAACCAAAGAATGTTTATACAACACATTCTCACATCTGTGTTCTGTATCATAAATGTGTTTATAAATCCTATTTTTCATTTGTCTCTCAGTTTTCCCTACATGAAATCCATCACATGTGCAACACACACCCAGATGTATCTGCCACTAGTTTCACTATCAAAATGTCTCTGACAACCTAAGAATTTTTTTCAAATCCAGCCATAGTAACTTAAAGGCTGTTCAAAATGAACCTGCAATATTTACAGTTGCAACATTTTATCATTCTTTTGATGTTCTCAGTAGATGTAGCTTTGTTCTCTAAAATGTATTTAATGTTTCTCCCCTTCCTGAAATCTATCAATGGTTCATACCCTAGTTTGTTTTTTAATTCTATACTGAAAAACAATTCCCAGTTCCTCTTAATTGCATATCTAATCTTATTTGCATCAGAAGAAAAAGGTAAAGTCATGGCTTTAGGCTTATACCTAAACCTATTGGTAGTATTTCCCACTCTTGACTTTTGGTTGTTATATAAAATAGTTTTGATCTACGAGTACCTATTTTCCACCATCTCAGTTTTTACTTTATCTAAAACTTTTTTTAGTAACTCCTATCAGAAAAACTTTTTAATTATTTGTTTACCTCAGTTTCAAAATCTTTGTCCTGAGAAATAATAGAAGAAAAGCAAACAAGTTACGCATTACCAAAGGACTTCTTTTGAAAATAAGGGCGATTGCTGTTAAAATGAAGGGTAGGACATTTGAAGGTTAAATATTTGCCCTTATGTAGTGACTTCAATTCTCAATGATTTGGCAGAGAACAACACATTTAATGAGGCAAAGATCAAAAATTTGAAACAAAGATCTGGAAATTCTGCAAAACTCTGGACATTTAAGAGATATGTACAACTCCACAATCAGCAGTGA
>NC_056745.1:1008008306-1008193306 GCF_019279795.1 Protopterus annectens
ATAAATACGGAGTAAGAATATAAAGAAAAAGAATACCTGTCATTAAAAGGATAACAGAAGGACAAGCAGCTAGTCAGCCAATCACAGGAACTCTAAAACACTTTTATTTAATCAAAATACAACGTTAAAGTGAAGGACTTTCGTCTATTAAAAAGACATCATCAGAAGAGTTCTTCTATTATTTGATTTTGTTTCTACCAGGTCCAGAAACTTGCTTGTGTTTGGTTTTGTCATTAAAGAGGCTATTAAAAATCAATGCATTATACTAGACTGTAGAGTTGGTCTCACAATTTGTATCAGGATTTAATTTATATTACATGCCAAGCAAATGATAATCTAAAGGTATTCTGAGAAAAATGGAAGAAAAAGGGAACCTAAGATAAAGCCTACCATAAAAAATGCAAGGAAACATTAAGTTATTTAGGAAAAATACATATTTCAGCTGTTCTTTGCAATAGAAACTTGGTTTTGAAAGTAGAGTAAGGTAATCAGGAGACAGATTAACAGAATTCTGGTGATACTTGAATTTTAAAGGCTGTAAAATTACCTTAAATAGCACTCATTTATTTCAAGATATGCCTGGGTTGAGGGTACCCCATCAAGTGACTGAATGCCATTTCAGCAAAGCATATTGACACAAACATTCATTCATTTTCCGACCATTCTCATAATCCATTTAAGTGTCATAGGGAGCTTGTGCCTAAAAAACACAGGGAAAATGAATATAAATTCTTCAGTGTGTCTACAGTCTGGAGAAGTGATTCTATCTTCAAGTTTGAACAACTCAAGAAATAATTATAACTAACTGAAGAACACCGATGCCCCCATTACAGGTGCTATAGGTATTGGACCATTATGTAAACTTTTCTGTATATATTCTGTGCATTACTCATTCAGTGCTGTTTGGATTATTGTATTTCAATGAAACATCATTCCTCAAAACCATTTTGAAAAGCTGACCCAAGATATACTGATTAAAATAGTTTGATTAAGGACAAATATGGCAAATGAGGTTTGGCAACAAACCAATTTGTCCTGGGACATCTTCAGAAAGGGGTTAGATAGATATATTAGTGGAAGCTAAGTGGGTTAGGGAGATGAAAGGGTTAAATGGAAGGAGGGATGATTGGGAGGAATTGAGATAAAGGTGGGAGGGGCTTAAGGGGTTTAGACAAGTGTAGCTAGGTAAGTAATCACATTTTGCCCCACCCTCCCTTTTATGTTGGCTTGTTGTGTTTGCAGTCATGTGTAATTAGTTAGAGGCAGGAAAATATCTTTTCTACAGGGGTTGGGTGAATGATTGGTAATTATTAACTCTAAGAATAAATCAGCTTATTTCATCAGATTTTAGACTATGTAGTGATAAACATGAATATTATAATAACGGGGCTGGCCAAGATGCCAGTCTCCTAGCAGCATTGTATTTTAGCTCTGCTTATAATATATTATTCTGACAAGAATTTTAACTTAATTCTGAAGAAAACTATTCAAAAGTGTGTGAGTAGAGGCATAACTACTTAGTAGAAGTGGTGATGAAAAGGATTAACTGTTTTATGGAAGGGGCCTTTGGTGGTGGTGTTGCTTGGTGAGTTTAGTGCTGTTAACTATTAGTTGAGCTACAGGGGTGAGGAGTGTAGGAATAGATTAAGGGTTTTTATAGAACTTTTTCAGGTGGGGGGTTGCTCTGGTTCCTGCTACTTGCAGTTATCAGACTTGGCTAATACCCAGAAGTGGCAGATTTTTCAAGAGGTTGAGAAGTAGGCAAATGTTGGCAGGAGAATACAGTAGGTTTGTTGCTAACTTTGCTCTTAAATGTGGGAATTATGGGCAGCAGAAGTGGGAGGACATGCAGTTTAAGGGGGTAGGGGGTTTCAGTAGTGACTGCATATTTTCTGATAACTTGGCCAGTGTGCTGGGAGTCCTGGTTAGAGTGGAGCAATGGTGTTTTTCCCTCGTTGCTGGTGGGAGTGCTGCTGTGTATGCACACTTCATGTCATTCATTTTAGTTGGGGGGCATTGGAGACTATTACACATAAGTTGCTGTTGTACATACTGCAATGCTTTACCTGCAAATGTCAAGACAGGACATTAATTGTGCACAGCATCTGTGATTTAAACAGCCCCTGTTACCAATTGATTCAGTGATCCTGTGGGGTAATTTGGTACGTTGATTAAATAAATGATTTAGAGACTATAAAGAGACAAGCTTACTGGGCATATGCTGTGCTGTATAGGTTTTAGAGGGAAATCAAGAGGTGACCCAGGTAAGGTATACTGATATTTAAGTTATGCTTTTACAGTGATTAATCACCACACCTCTGTTATTATAACACAAAGTGAAATGGAACTGAGGGTCGTTGATTCTGTTGCATGTTCTTGCCTTGGCTGGGAAAGGATTGATGGTGGTAAGGAGGTATCAGGTTGAGGTAGGGGAGCCAGGGCAATTTAGCTGGGGCAGTTTAGGGGCAGGGTGTGCTTTGACATTGCCTAAAGTCATTAAGAAAGTTTGATTGATATGCAAAGATTTTACAGTGTCATTTATTTTGTAGGTGTTAGCAGTTGAGGCCTGAAGGAAGTTGCTTTAGAAGGTGATAGAGTTAACAGGGTGGATGTTCCTGCTGTTCTGATTATATCAGTTGCAGAAGACACCTTGGTCACTGGAGTGGTGCAATGGGGCCACAGAGCACAGTTAACAGAGCGAGCAATGGCTAGTGACTTGAAAGAAGAGGAGTGAAAGGGAATGCATTCTTTTGGAGTGGATCTTCTGGTGTATCACAGTAGGGTCACAGGTAATCCTAATTTATTTAGGTTCATTAAAGCTAGTTTCAGTGCTGGCATGTCGGGGCTTTTGGTTTTGATGACAGGGATTTAAGTTAGTTTATAGAAGATGGGTACACTGAATGATGTTTGGCTTAACTCTTCCTGTTATGGGGAGTAGGTGGTTGGAAAATTTTGATAGGGAGGTAGAACAGTCTGGTCAGGCTGGTTGGCAGAGAAGAGGGACAGGCTTGCCCTCTTCTGTTCCCCCTCTGGTGTTTGGATGTTCATTTTAAGGATTTGGGAAAGGAAAGTTATCAGCTGGAGGGTGCTTGCTAAATAAATAAGCAAGCAGAGGAAAGGACGCTGATTATTTGGTTGGAAGGTAATTCAATTAATGTTTTATGAAGTGCGTTGGGGAAGCAGCTTCATAAGTAAAGTAAGTGGATGGGTAATTCAATAAACGGGATATGAAGTGAGATTTTGGACGCTGCTTCATAAATAAAGTAAGCGAGCAGAGGTATGGATGCTGCTTACTGGGCAGGATGAGTAGGTACTCTGTCCTGATTAACATTACAAGGATGTTTATGCTGTGCTTAAAATCAACTATACTATGTTCAGTTATAATTAATAAATGTTGGTTATCAAAGTTATGTTATGGAAGTTTAATAAAGGTCATCAAATGTCATTCAGTGTGATGTGTTTATTGAAGGGGACCAGGACAAATGAGGTTTGGCAACAAACCAATTTGTCCTGGGACATCTTCAGAAAGGGGTTAGATAAATATATTAGTGGAAGCTAAGTGGGTTGTGGAGTTGAAAGGGTTAAATGGCAGGAGGAATGATTGGGAGGAAATGAGGTAAGGGTGGGGAGGGCCTTAAGGGGTTTAGACAAGTGTAGCTGGGTAAGTATTCACATTTTGACATGAACTTGCTACCCACCCTTCCTCCCTTTCTTTTGTGGATTGGTGGGGATTGTAGTTATTTTATCAGTCAGGATAAGGAGGAGAAGAGGGACAGGCTTGCCCTCTTCTGTTCCCCCTCTGGTGTTTGGATGTTCATTTCAAGGATTTGGGAAAGGAAAGTCAGCAGCTGGAGGATGCTTGCTAAATAAATAAACAAGCAGAGGTAAGGAAGCTGATTATTTGTTTGGAAGGTAATTCAATTAATGGTTTATGAAGTGCGTTGGGGATGCTGCTTCATAAGTAAAGTAAGTGGATGGATAATTCAATAAGTGAGATATGAAGTGAGATCTTGGACACTGCTTCATAAGTAAAGTAAGTAAGCAGAGGTATGGACGCTGCTTACTGGGCAAGATGAGTGGGTACTCTGTCCTGATTAACATTACAAGGATGTTTATCCTGTGCTTAAAATCAACTATACTATGTTCAGTTGTAATTAATAACTGCAGTGGTGGTGCTGCGGTAGCGTTGTCGCCTCACAGTTAGACATTGCTCATTCAATTCTCAGTTAGAGCGTCTTCTGTGTGGCGACATGCATGAATGGGCATTCCTTCATTGAAGGTTGTGCATTAGGCCCGGCAAGCCAGCATGTAAAAATCTACTGCCAATCATTAGCGGACCGGAGTTCCACTGTGGTGACCCCTAACCGGGAAAAGCCGAAAGACAAACAACAACAACAACAACATCAGAGCTATGTTATGGAAGTTTAATAAAGGTCATCAAATGTCATTCGGTGTGATGTGTTTATTGAAGGGGACCAGGACAAATATGAATTTATTTGGTGATGATGTGTTTCAACCAGTTACTATAGCTATGAAGAATTTGATACATCCATTAATTAAGAAAATAAAAAGATGACGGGGGTTGGAAGTTTTTGGAAGTTAAATGCTTCAACTAATAAATATGTATTTATATTTGTCTGCATTACATGGGACTAGTATCAGCTATGTTGTTTGTGCAATTGCTAGCAGCATGTGTGATTGCTATCACTTTTTTTCATCTGTGTATCTTTCACGGGTCTCCTTTCTAGGAGATTTAAGGAATTATATTGTGATGACTCTGGTCTTCCTGGTTCTTTTCATTGTTGTTGACTATTTGGCTTTTTTGTGTGGCCATTTTTCCTGTTGTTTTATTTCTTATTTGAGATATTTTGCAGTCACGCTAACATAATGGATATGTAGCGTATTTATAAACTGGTTTTCAGAGAATGCCCAAACTAACTGTTTATGCTGCACTTATGAGCCCGTAAGATGGCAAAGCATGTCACGACAACAGCTAGTGGGGTTTGGTTTTACTAGTCTTGCTGCATTAATAAAGACTTTGTAAAATGCCAGTTGGCATGCCCTTTGCATATATCTCATATGCCTCCTTTTAAGGAGGATTAAAATATTACACAGAGGTTCTGTTTTGCCTAGGTCTTTTATTGCCTATTTAGCTTTTGTGTGCAGTCTTTTTACCTGATGCTTAGTCTTTTTTTTAATTGTGTTAATAACTAATGCAAAATAACATGGGACTTTAATGCAGTCTCTGTGTCAAGCCAATTACATTCAAGGTAAGAATAAGACTCCATCAAAGTTGTGACTGGAGCCCCCCCCACCTGTTTGTGATTTTGATTGTCAGTACATCACACTTTTGGAGATATGAGGGTTACAGCATTTTTATTTTCACAAGTTATCACAGTCCTCTCCTGGGAAAGAGTGAATAGGTCTCTGCAGATGATAGAAAGAATCTACCATGGATATATGAACTCTCATCCATATGTTAAGACACAGGGTGACCAAAGAAGGACCACAGAATAGGTGCATTGATAGCAAAATTGCAAGTATAGTACTGGACCGTGATGTTGAGACATGAACTAAGTCATGAATAAGCCATCTGTTTATTACTCAGTCAATGTCTCTGTGTTCACATAGAGTCATAATCTTTGGCTAGTTGCCAAAAGACTGAGACTGAACATAGATAAAGCAAAATTGAGACACTTTCACTGGTTAGCTGGATTTACTCTGTGTGATATATTGAGGAGTTCAGTAACCAGGAAAAATCTTGAAGTACAACCATTGCCCACTCAGGTTGTGAAGAGTCAGTGGATACTTTACAAGAATTGCCCAGTTCATTTCTTACCAGAGGGGTACCAGACACATTCCACTCGAAGGAGGTGCCAAAGCAGACAGACCCACGACATGTCTGAGTGATTTTTACCTCTCAAATTGCCTACAAATTGCTGCAAATCTCACCAACTGAGCTGGGGTCAGTTTCTTTGTGGAAGTCTGGTCTACCAAGCAGTTTAAGACATGGATGATAGATACAGCTTTCAGTAATATATATTTAGATTAGTACTGTTTGAAGCAACAATGACTAATGTAGGAAAATTCATGGAGATGGTACAGAAATTGCATGCAACGTGGCAACATTTTTTAATTAAGTGGATCTTTTTGGTTAGTTAACATATAAAATAAGCTACCACTATCCCTGTTTGAGTAATTGGCATCTACAAGGCTGCTTCTAAATGCTTATTTACTTATCTGTTTACTTATTTGTTTGTGAGTTTGTTTATATATATATATATATATATATATATATATATATATATATATATATATATATATTTCCTTTGTTAGCCAGGATAGGCCAACTAGTTTATGCAGTGGCCACTCTTCATTGATGGCCAAGCTCCACAAATTAGTTAATAGACCAATACAGGAATACAGGAAATGGAACATAAACAAAGAACATTACAAAGTGCAATTAAACATTGGACAGATATTATGCATCAGTTTAGAACAAATTATATAACAAAGTGGTATAACATACATTCAGCAGTAATAGTAAAAAAATAAGATATATACAAAATGTAGGTAACTGATACTGTAGATTAACTGAATGTATGCTGGTGTAAGATTAGAAGTCTTTAGTTTTGTGAAAATATGTTACTACTGGAAATGTAATGCAGAAAATAAATGTATTGGGGGATTATAGCAAGTGTTCTTAGTAACGCAGACTTGCCTTTGCTTCTTACTCACTAACATTTCTTACTTAGTGTGCCATTATATTATTATTTTTTATTCCATATTATGAATACCTATGTGTCACAGCACTGCATTTTACTGTCATGGTTTAAGCAGTTTCATTTCTACCTATATGTGCCATTTTACTATTCATAATCCTGTTTATATTTAGCAGTTGACATAGTGCTGTTGGAAAAGTTATTATCTGTTTCATGTGCCTATTACTCCAGCTTACTTGGACTCTTGCTCGTCATTCCACACACATCACCAGCTGCTGAGCAAGTTATTAATATTTCTTCAGACAAGGGCTATTGTTAAATGGATTATAAGAAGATGAGAAGTACAAGGCAAGTAAGATTGAAGAACAGATGCATATTGCCAAATGCTACCAACAAGATGTAGCCACCACTTCCAGGATGGAAACACATGTCATACCAGGGATCAACTTGTTGGTGCTCAGCCAGTCATCAAGATTAGTCTTGAAGAAGTAAGGGTGTCACTCTACTTAACATGCTGGGGCAATTTATTCCAGAGATAGAGCCATCATTTGTAATGAATCTAGCCCTCCAATATGTTTTATTTATGTGTTTTCTAACTTCTAGCACATATCTCACTGTCCCTATCATTCACATTCATGTTTCCTAATAACATCTTCTCAACAGTTTTCTTATATCTTTTCTCTTCTTTTGCTATCTTTTTCTTCTCTGTCATAGCACACCAATTACCAGTCACAACCAACTCTGACCACTCATTTCAGATCACCCAGACCTCAGACTCATATATTCATATGACTCAATGGTTTTCCGCTCATAGGAGTAAGGGTCTCCCAATTGCAACCATCATCAAATAGAACCTTCTAAACAAGCTGTCTAGCTGTAAGGGTTACCTATTCTCTCATGAGTATGGTACAGTGGCTTTTAATGAATGCAGGCTTCAAAACAGCCATTGTCTGCCATCCTCATTAAGCAAAACCTACCACTTATTTCTTAGTTTTAGGCATAGAAAGCATATTGGAGAACAGTAGTCCTTCCTGTAGTTTGGTCACTGCAATGCAATGCAATAGCCTTTTCTTCCAGTATGAATCATTAGGATTGTAACAGGAGCTTTGTGAACATTTACTGTTAATTACCATAAGCTTACTGTAGTCACACTTTTCTTACCTTTACTAGTATCACCAAAGAAAGCCAACAAATCAAGTGTTTTAAACCTTAAAAAGTTTTATAGATAGAAGTTTTAAATATATTTTTTTTATTATTGTATTAAATTATATACTTTGGGGGTTGCTTAATATGCTTTATGTTCTTTGTCTTTAAGGTAGTAATTAGATTATTTATGAATTGCCATATTAGGTGTATTTAATAAGTGCTTTTACTCTGATTCTTTGTCTGAAGAAGGTTGGACGTTCTAACCAAAAGCGCTTACCAATAAAGTCTATTTGGATTATCTTCTTAGTACCTTCTGGCATACGTTTCTAGTATCAGTCAAGCAAAGAGTATTCTGCAGACTATGTGTCTCCTTATCTAATGGCTCATAATTCCAACTTGCTTGGTAACTTCAGTGTTCATTAGTATCCTAGAATCCAAGACTCATTTACCACTTACTGCTTAAAATATTTGTTTCACCAAATAGTAAATACACACAGCCCTAATGGGTCATCTTAATATTCCTCCCAGATGCGCCGCTCCAGGCACTCCTCTACATAACCATTTTCAGTAACTATTGCCAAGACCACGAAAGCTCGCCAACAACACTATCTAAGGTTCCATGTCAGGTTCCCATGTATTATATGTTATAAATGTTGAAAACAGGAAATTATTTATCTCTGCTGTGCTTTCTTGAATACTGTCATGATTTGTCAGCCTCTGTAGAAAGTGATTAGAATGCAGCACTCAAAAAAATTCTAAATATTATCCTTACTTCATAAGATATTTCTTTTCTTTCTTTTTCCTTTCAGCAGACATTCAGGTCAGCATAAAATGTGCACCCTGGCTTATTCTACAAAGCTGCTGTTTTCAAACCATGTAATAGAGTATGGGATACCTAAAGGAATTCTTGGTCCTTGAAGAATCAGCAGTTTCCAGAACAAGCAGAGAGATGAAAGAAAGTCACAATGTTAAACAACTGAAATAAATATGCCTGCCTTTTCTAACAGACAGCAGCATAAAACTTTAACATTTCCTGAAATATTAGTTGGAAAATGTATCATTGCAACATAGCTGAAAGGAAAGTGTGGTGCAACTTGTCCCTTTATCTTTGCTCAATAGTATTATTTTATAAGCTTCTTGGTCAGCCATTTTTCCAGTTCCCTACATTACCCCAAACATGCTTTTCTGGGTGAACATTAAGTAGAGAGATTGTTCTGGTAATAAGTTACTCTGGCAAATAATTGTTAATTTACCTTGCCCACATTGCCTTCTGATTTTGGTTTGTGATACTGCATTGTTGTTGTGTTGTATTTTTATATAATTAGGTCATTACTGAAGAAGGGCTGTGTGTTTCATTCAACCTACAGCCATCTCACAGATACATATATAAATAAACAAATAAACTGATATTGACAGTATGCTCTTGATTTCTGCAAGACAAACTACTTTTCAAAACAATTACAACAAGGTTTAATAAACTGAAAGTTTTAAACTTCTCCTTTACGAGTCATCCTTACAGCAAGAAAATGTATACAAACGTAGACGAATACATATGCTTCAATTACTTTAAAATATGTCAGAGTACTGTTTATGAAATATATATAACATACTGGAATGTGTATGTGCTATTCTATTTATAAATCCAAAGCGTAATGGTGATTTACTACTGTTTGTATAAAGTGATTCAATGTAAGGAAACATTGATCTAGCACACTTAGTAAAATATATTGGCAAAATTAAAAAATGTACTGCTTTTACTGCAAAGTAACTAATAAGGCTGTATCCTGAGAACTGTATAACGATTCCCAGGCCATGAGTTCTGAAAAAGCCAACTTGAATATGGTACAAAGCAGGTGGAAATAGTGGTATAGGACTGCATTTTACCCCTTCAGAGGAAATAATAAATTTGCATTAACTGGTAAACAATAAAGAAATAGAGTCAGATATGTAACTAGAAAGCCAGAGAAAGAGACAGACAGAAAGAAAAAATACTGAGAAGCAGCAAAAAAATATATATATCAGAAGAACAGACGGCAGCAAAATCCTTTTTTCTAGGTTGAAAAAAAGAAGGTGTTGCAAGAGAACATTATACAAGAAACTCGTCTATGAACAGGGCGGAGATGAATGATATTTTTACAGAAACTGATCACTGCAATTGTGTTGGTGAATTTAGAAAAATAAATTCTGCTTTAAGTTTTAAAACTTTATGACTGAGTGATGACAATAATTTTTTAAGAGTAAGAGTAGGGAAACAGAATTGATTTATGTAAAGATACCACATGACATATAAGAAATCAGTTGTAAAGGAAATGTTTATAAATTCATAGAAAGCAGTGCTTTATTGCAACATAGCATGCACCATTCCTGTCATTCCTATGTAAACAAGCCAGTGCATAGCATAAAATTAAATGTATACTCTCCACAGTATATAACATGACAATTGCTACAATGATGCCTGAAGAGAAGTCGGTAAGTATGAACCTATAAAGGGGTTGGGAGGGTGGCCTAATGGTTAAGGTGTTTGCCTTACAAACACAAGGTGCAGGGTTGGAGTTTCACAAGGGATAATTGGCTAGGCTTAAAATGGCTCGCAAGGGTAGTTAGTCTAGTACTAATCTATGAACCTATAAAGAAATAGCAGTTAAGATAAAACTACACAGAAATGCCACTTTATATATCTATACTAAGCAACTGTATATTATATATCAAATATAAAGCACAAACTGCTAACGATGTTTGACTTGACACTACTTGTCCTGATTAGTAAGCCCTGTGGACATCCTATTCAGAGAATCATACAACACTTGCAGTGTTAATTTCGAATTTTTGATGTTACATTGTGACTGTTTGCATATATGACTGTCTGAAAGCCATGCAGTTCTTTTTCTGAGATTGTGGCTCCTCCAGGATACCTTGAAACTTATTCTTCAAGGCTATAACTACTGAATAACTATTTCTTGAAACTGTTGTCTCACGTATTACATAACTAAGCATCTCATCTCATGAGCAAAATAGCTGTGTGTAAAGAACTACCTCCTAGTAAAAGCATTAAGATTTTTTTTCCAGAAAGACACATCTCCCTACATATTTATTCATATTTCAAGGCTAATGCAGCAAAACATTCATCACAAAAAACAAAGTAAATTAAAAAGTGTATGCCTCCTCTGCGATGATATGGTCCTGAATAGCAACATGTGGTAAGTAACCGGATATGAGCAAACACAATATCAACCAACCATGCTTAAGGTATCAAATACTTAACCATGTAGAGTTAAGCACATGAATGGCAACACTGAACATTTAACCTCAGACTAAGACTATATTTTAGGCTGTGTTACTGAAGTGCCATACTTCACACACATTGGGGATGAATTAGGGCAAGATCCTGCAAAAGTACAGTTCTACTTTTCTGTTAACTTAGCTGTTTAGTTTAATTGCTAATTTTCATTGTTTTTTTATTATGAAGAGCTTTTAATTTTTCATTTGCTTCAACTTCATTTGCCAGTGTTTCAAAACAAATATAGACCTTGTGCATGTATATGCACACACTCATAGACACACAGACTTACACACAATTTTTCATATATATACACACACACACACACACACACACACACACACACACACACACACACACACACACACACACACACACACACATACAGTGGATAGAAAAAGTGTAAACACCCCTGTTAAAATGTCAGTTTTTTGTCATATAAAATATGAGACCACAATAAATCATTTCTAAACTTTTCTCAACTTTAATGTGACCTATAACCTGCACAATTCAACTGAAAAACAAACAAATCTGATAGGGGAAAAAATATAAAAAAATAAAAAATGTACAATAAGCTGGTTGCATAAGTGTGCACAGCCTTAAACTAATACTTTGTTGAAGCACCTTTTGATTTAATTACAGCATTCAGTCTTCTTGGGTAGGAGTCTATCAGCATGGCACATCTTGACTTAGTAATATTTGCCCACTCTTCCTTGCAAAAGCCCTCCAAATCTGTCAGATTGCAAGGGCATCTCTTGTGCACAGCCCTCTTCAGGTCACCCCTCAGATTTTCTATTGGATTTAGGTCTGGGCTCTGGCTGGGCCATTCCAAAACTTTAATTTTCTTCTGGTGAAGCCATTCTTTTGTTGATTTGGATGTATACTTGGGATCATTGTCATGTTGAAAGGTGAAATTCCTCTTCATCTTCAGCTTCCTAGCAGATGCCTGAAGGTTTTGGGCCAAAAGTGACTGGTATATGGAACTGTTCATAATTCCCTCCACCTTGACTAAAACCCCAGTTCCAGCTGAAGAAAAGCAACCCCAAAGCATGATACTGCCACCACTATGCTTCACTGTGGGGATAATGTTCTTTTGGTGATGTGAAATATTGTTTTTGCGCCAAACGTACCTTTTGGAATTGTGGCCAAAAAGTTCAGCCTTGGTCTCATCTGTCCATAACACATTTTCCCACATGCTTTTGCGAGACATGATGTATTGTTTTGTAACTTTTAGCTGGATCTGGGTGTTTTTCTCTGTAAGAAAAGGCTTCCATCTTGCAACCCTACTCCATAGGCCAGACATATGCAGAAGATGCGTAATTGTTGTCACATGTAGTACACTACCAGTTTGTTTGTGTCTTTCAGCTTTTCCCGGTTAGGGGTCACCACAGCGGAACTCCAATCCGCTAATGATTGGTAGTTGATTTTTACATGCCGAGTTACCAGCCCTAACGCACAACCTTCAACGAAGGAATGCCCATTCACACATGTCTCCATGCAGAAGATGCTCTAGCTAGGAATCGAACCAGACAGCGTCTTACTGTGAGGCGACAATGCTACTGCAGCAGTAGTACACTACCAGTACTTGCCAGAAATTCCTGCAGCTCCTTCAGTGCTGCTGTAGGTCTCCTGGCAGCCTCCCTGACCAGTTTTCATCTTGTCCTTTCATCAATTTTGGAGGAACGTCTAGTTCTTTGCAATGTCACTGTTGTCCCATATTTTCTCCACTTTTTGATCACTGTCTTCACTGTGTTCCATGGTATATCCAATGTTGTAGAAATTTTTTTGTACCCTTCTCCTGACTGATACCTTTCAACAATGAGACCCCTTTGATGTTTTGTAAGCTCTCTGAGAACCATGGCATTTGCTGTAGCTGGCAACTGAGTAAATGTCAGGAAAATCCTAGTAGGACAGCTGAACTTTATTTGGGGTTATCAGAGTATCTTTAATTGATGGCAGGTGTGTACCCAAGAAGACTGAATGCTGTAATTAAAGCAAAAGATGCTTCAACAAAGTATTAGTTTAAGGGTGTGCACACTTATGCAACCAGCTTATTGTTCGTTTTTTATTTTTTATACTTTTTCCCTAATAGATTTGTTTATTTTTCAATTGAATTGTACAGGTTATAGGTCAGATTAAAGGTGGGAAAAGTTTTGAATTGATTTATTGTGGTCTCATTTTTTGTATCACAAAAACCTGGAATTTTAACAGGGGTATGCACACTTTTATAAATATATATATATATATATATATATATAGAATCAGGTCCCTCACCGCGCCACGCCACCCCTACCCGCCTCACTAACCCTAACTCTACTACCACTCCTAACTCTAACTCCACCCGGCATCCTCGGCGTTGGTGTTGTCATCCGTCCCCACCCGGTCTTCTGCATTATCGATGTCTAACCTCTTCTTGATTCCCCTATTCTTCTCCCTCGCTCTTCATATATATATATATATATATATATATATATATAAATATAGATATAGAGATATATGCCTCTTGCCTAGCCTGGAGATCCTTGTCTCCTGTCCCAACAGAACAAATGGACCAGTCCAGTTCATTGAAGACAGTGAAGTCTTTGGACAGGATCTCTTGGAGATAAGAAGACAGATATTAAAAATAAATGTCATGGACTTTCTCTGGAATTTTCAAAATAAATAAATAAATAAATAAACATTAACCTGAATTTCATCCCTGCAGCACAATGTATGACTATCATAAATACAGTTCCCAAAAAAATCAAAAGATGAAAGGTGGCATGCAAAAATTACCTTACAAATTCTGACAAGATGTATCTGTCTCAGTGAGACTTGTCTGGAAAACAACTGCAATTTCAATTAGCCCCTTCTAGGCCAAGTGTTGCTACTTACTCTTACCAAACTACTGGCCTCTGTAGCCTAGGACTTTCTATGATGCTGAAAAAAAGGCCAACTCTGGTACAGTAATCCTGTCTAAATGACTCCACTGAGAGTCTCCAAATCTTTTCTATGTCTTTGTCTCCCTGTCTAGCAGCTGCCAATCATACTCTAACTGAACATGATCAGTTTCTTTCCTTATCTAGGAAATCCCCTGGGATCAGGCTGTGAGCTCCAGGGAAGGAGCCATAAGTGTGCTTTATGCACTAACATATATCCTGGCAATTATGACCTTTTTTGAAATTTCCTAATTCCACAACTGAGTGGAGAACATGCAATTCAGATCATGCCAGAGTCCTATAATACCTTCCTCTAGATAAGTACAAGGTTCAGCGTACCTGAAAATATGACTTAGGGTTTCCCACTCTCCTAGCAGAGCATTTGCATTGCAACTCCTTCTCTATTTGGGGGTTGCAGCAGTTTGCAACCGGTAATAGCTGCCCACTCTCCCTCCCGGAATCAACATGCCCATCCTTCCTTGCAACCTCCATCAGGTGGTTGAGTTGCTAACCAAATTTATGTCACCTGGGTTATAGTTATACCTTTACCCTATAAGCTACCAACTCATAAATACAGAACAATAGGGTTCTCCAGAGGATCACACATCACACAGTGCATCCTGTCCACATTTTATTTATTTATTTATTGATTTATCAGGGTAGTCCGACTGGGCAGATGCCCATTTTCAGCAGACCCCCAGGGTGAAAAGCTCTATTAGATACAAAATGTATTTAAACATGTCAAGTATAAAGTACAGCAATTGAACATACATATGAATGGATATTGTACATAAAAAATAGTTATAAATATATACTAAGCATCAGCATACAGTGAATTATATCGGATTTGCTTAGAGTGCTGTGAGTTAGCTATATATACCAATCTATTGCATAAAACTAAACGCTGTCTAAGGTGTTGTAGAGGGTTAAACATAGTTGAATATTTATTTGTTGCATAGATCCAAGGAGAAAAATTCGGATGAGAGTAAGTGGAGTAAGTACAGAGTCTGAAGATAGAAAGTAGAATATAGCTATGAAGGAAATAATAAGTGAGATGAGTTAGGTTTACCTCAGATAGAGAGAATAAGCATCTGATGAGGGGGTAATAAATGTGTATATGTGAAGTCTATAATCCAGAGGGGTGATAATCAGCCATGTGGTAGATAAGAGAAGGGCTAAAATTTAGTTAGGTGAGACTTACGCTAATCTGTGAGGGAGTAGCAGTGGCTGCAATTTGCTGGCTGGTTTCAGTTCTAAGTCCAGGAGATCCCAATGGAGTTTAGAGACTCTCCAGAACTGTTATTACCTTTTTTGACATGTAGTAGGACTTTGTCAGAAGATCTCAGGTGTCTTTTACTAGACTGAGGTTGTAGTATGTTATAGAGAGCTGGGCATTTGCCGCTTTGGTATACTATGCCATGGGCCGATATAAGTTGGGTGTATGTTAGGAGATTTGGTAACTCTAGCCAGTTTAGCTGGTGTAGAGCAGTAGAGTGATGGGCTCTATACAGGGAATTAGTAGCAAATCTGGATATCTTGTTGTAACAGGCATCTAGTTTTGCAAGGTCTGTTTTCATCAAGTTGGTGAAGATAGGTGATGCCTATAGTAAAGTAGAGAGTAGGTGAGCCCTAGCAATAGATTGTCTTGTGAAGTTGGTGAAGAGGGTTTGATTCTGTATAGTATAAGGACAGCATGAGAGAGGCATGAAATTCATGTATTTTATTTGTTGGCATCTGAGATTCATAATTAGAAGTAAAAGGGAATTTGATTGGTATTAGAGTAGATGTGTGGAAGGGATTGTGTGTTTATCCTTGCTGATTGATTTTGGGGTCCAGGTTTGGGTGGATGTCACCTCTATATTTCTGGTTTGATTGTGAGTATAGTAATGGCTTTGAGTGCCTGAGTGTTAGTTTAGTAAATTTATGGAGTAATGGGGGTGCAGTAAGTTGACGTACATATCTACATGTGTAAAAAGCCACTTTGGTAGAGTTAAAGAAGGTTGGGGCTATGTTGAAGTGTATGACTTTAGTGTAGAGTGGAAAGGGACAGAAGACAGTAAGGGGATGGTATACTGTAAGTAGGTGACGGTAATAGGATGTTAGATCAGAGGCCAGGAAGAGAAAAAGTATGAGAGAAGTGTGGAAGAGCAACATTGTGGAATTTGGGATGGTGACAGTTGTATGGGGTTTATGGGAGTTAGGCTAGGTGGGGAGGTACTGGTTAGTTTTGTTGGAGTTTCAAGTGAGGAGCGAGATATATTTTTAAATAAAGTGAGTTTAGATAGTGGTAGTATAATAGAGTTAGGGGGAGGAGTACTGTTAGGGAATAATGAGGAGGGAGATGTTTAGTGAGGAATGGATGGATAACTATGCAAAGAGGTTGCTGATTGGAGAATCGCAAGTGATAGACATAGTTAGGAGGGACTAAATTTATGAGTGGTTGTAGTGGGTGGGAAATGGGGGTAGGGCAGGGGAGCAGAGTTACCCCAATTGAAGTGAGGGTGAATGGACTGAGTAGAACCTGGTCACACAGATCACCAAAAACTATCACTAAACAAATGGACAGTAAGTGGGTATCAGAATTCTAAAGACGCAATAGCACTCAGGCAAAGTAGCTGAGAGAAACTACATGCAGAGTCACTGTATATGTGATGTGTTAAAAACTACAAATAGTTATTGAGCAAGCTGTGGAGAACTAGGTGGAATATGTGTGCTGGCATTTGTAATGCTGATGCTCCAACCAGCTTAGCTTGGCTAAACAATACTAACCACAACAATAACTGCTAAGGGATGTGTGGAATTTTGTTAGAGGTGGGGGGGTCAAGCTACTAACATTCCTGGGAGTGTGTGCCCATTCCTAGTTACTTTAGATACAGAGATAAAGTAAAAAAAAAACAGCAGAATTTCTGGAGTGGAAAAATCTGCACATCACAACTTGAACTGTACAGTCTCTTTCTGTTTAAATGTTCTTATAAGTCCCATTTGCATGATTGAAGGGAGCTTTCTGCATGATGCAGTCCTGACTGAGGGAGGAGAGCACAGAGAATGCAGTGTGCAGGATGTAAGGAGAACTCTAAAAAAGAGTATAAATTCAGGTATTAAAGAGTAAGACAGTGGACAGTGAGCAAGAATTATTTAAAATTAGGTTGGTTAAATGACTTCAGTACATTGACGAGAACACAGTTACTATATTCCTCGGTTGTCATGCAGTTATCACAAGTACAGCACAAGCCAAGTGTCCTATCTTAGACCTGCCTTCAAGAACAGTTTACCAACTGTAAAGGACACAAAGTGATTTTCATTAATAAATATACAATAGCATTCTAAATCTGGTAAACTAAGCATAAATGGAAAATTACACACAGCACTACAAACAGTTATCATCAGTACACAAGTAGCATACAAACTCACCATATACCATGTAAAATCACTAGGTTGTTGTTGTTGTTGTGCCTTTCGGCTTTTCCCGGTTAGGGGTCGCCACAGCAAAACTCCGTTCCGCTAATGATTGGCAGTGGATTTTTACTTGCCGAGTTGCCAGCCCTGATGCACAACCTTCAATGAAGGTACGCCCATTCATGCATGTCTCCTCACAGAAGTCGCTCTAGCTGAGAATCGAACGGGACAACGTCTTGCTGTGAGGCGACAATGCTACCGCAGCACCACCCTGCAGGTCAATCACTAGGTACATATTTTTAATATCTGGTCTTTTATACTTGTAAAATCATACTCACATTTTTCAGAACTTTGTTCATATTTATGGTCGATCCATTTTAAAATATCATACCAGCTCAACTTCCACTTTAATCACACTTTCAGCACCCTGCTTCTTCAGCAGAAGCTTGTAACTTCCAAGCATCATCTGAGAATCTTATGAAATCATCAAAAATTATGATAATGTTGTCTTTTAGAGATACACTAATGTGAAATAGTACAGAAAATCAATTGCCATTATCCATCTCACTTTTTCTTTCAAACTGGTGTATCTCCTAAAGTGTCTTTCTAGCTCTGTGGTGTGTTACAATAATCCTACCTGTGCTTGAGCTTCTAACTCCTGCAGAAGTGGGGGGCACAAACCTCTAAAGCAACTGGAGCACAACCAGAGTCCTGTTGGTCTGTTTAAATGTCCTTATGCTCTACTCCTTTGCACATCTGAAAATAAGGAACAGTACATTGTGTAATAACATGACCAAGAGAACTAGGCCATTCTGCATACAACAGGAATCCCTTGGCATGTCTTAAACACAGTAAATTAAATATGTGCTATACATCAAGACTTGCAGTGTAGATAATCTGGAATCTTCCATTCTACAGCAAACAGATGTGGCACATCCAAACTTGTGTTTGGTCCAGACCCATTATTGAGTACAATGCACCAATTGGAATGTACCTGGCTAGACATCTCCAGCAGCTGGAGAGACCACAGAGGTACCTAACCAAGAGGATTACTGGCCTCAAACAGTTGCCCTATGCAGCACGATTGAAAAAGCTAAGACTGATCTCTGTTGCATACCGCTTTCTCAGAGACGATCTCTGTCTAACGTACAGAGCCATGCCCAACCCAGAATTGTTAAACATGCTCCATCTTAGTAAAACCAAATCTACTTGAGCTACATACTCTAGGGATATAAATCTCAACACAGCAATGAATAGAACATGCTGGAGGGATAGATTACCTTTGCAGAGACTTCCCTTACTATGGAACAGGGTCCCGATCTACATAAGACAGAGCCCCTCACTATCACGATTCAAGAGGAACCTTGATGAGTGGATGGGTAATAGAAAGTTCACACCGGGGATCACACCAACAGCACTACTAGATAGGGGTCAAGGGTACTAGCTGCTAGTACAAGGGTCTAGGGAACTACTAAAGGGGCAGTGAATACCGCACAACATGGCTGGGCTCATATATGCCTTCGGGCAGATAGCCCAGTACCAACCTATGAACCTATAAAAGCAGTGTAGTAATGCTCCAAATTTAAAAGCACGTCTTGCTTAGATATACTTAATTTGTGGAACTATATAGCAACAAATCCTGCTTGAAGTTTTGTAATAGAAATGCTGACAAGTCCTTCAGCAGATGCATGTCTGTAAACTGACAGTATAAATCTCATCTTCTCTCCGGCAAAGATGCAGAATTAAAAAACAAACATATACAAGTTTCAACAGAAATGTGTGTAAGTGATTGAATGTCTTGTAAAAGTTGCATAGCGTCTAAACACAAATGCTTGCCAGCAAAATTAATTTCTGCATGGTGGAAGTGCTGTTCAGCCCATTAGAAATTAAACAAAGAATATTACTCTTCTGAGTTGATAAAGGTGCAACAGGAGGAAAAAAAAACTAGTTTATAGCATGGAAACTACTACAAGTATTTTAATACTGTAAAGTATCATTCATATTCCCCATTTCAGTGATACTCTCCCTGGATTTATCCACTGCCATCCAGTACTTTTTATTTCACTGCCACAAAATCAAATAACAAAAGTTCATTGGTAACAGTCTTTTAAATTAAATCCCCTTTATGCTGTTTCAACCAAAGTAAATCAACTCAATGCCACATCCCAATAGCAACAACTAATGCTTTTTCAGGGTCTATGTTAGAACATCAAAGTTTCAAAACTTCGAATGTTCTAATATCAAACCCTATTCAGCGAAAGCTGAAAATATCGAAGCAACAGAAAACCAAATTTTTTCCTAGGGAAATAATTTGGTTGTCCATTTCTGTTGCTTCGGTATTTTCAGCGCTGTGGTGGAAAGTTGCAGGTCGGGTTCAGGTAAGTGTGCAATTGAGTGCGGGTTAGGTTAGTTAGTGTTAGGGTGCAGGTTAGTTATGTGTGCGATTGTGTGGACATGAGGGTTAGGGTAGGTTAGGTGAGTTAGGGTTAGGGTGCGGGTTAGGTATGTGTGCGATTGTGTGGATGTGAGGGTTAGGGTGGGTTAGGTGAGTTAGGGTTAGGGCACAGGTCAGGTAAGTGTGTGATTGTGTGGACGTGAGGGTTAGGTTGGGGTAGGTGTGTTAGGTTTAGGGTGCGGGTGAGGTGAGTGTGCAATAGTGACGGACCTTAGGGTTAGGGTTTGGGTTAAGGCAAGTGGATAATTAGTGGTGTGTGCATAGTTTAGTGTAGGGTTAGGTGTAAGATTTTAGGTGTATGTTTGTGGATTGCTGTTTGTTTGGTGCGCTTGTGTTATGTGTATGTGTTTTGGAACAGCAAATTTTTTCCCTAGGAAAAAATTCGCTGTTCTGTATGTTCGATGTTTTCAGCTTTCACTGAATAGAGTTCGATATTAGAACATTCAAAGTTTTGAAACTTCGACATTCTAATATAGACCAGCTTTTTCAAAATTAAGAACCCACTATTTACCATTATCAGTGACCTTGCAAGTACTAAAGTTCCCATGACAACCTACTCCTCTTCCAAGGGAAGTGGAAAGGAGTAAGGCAATTTTCAATGGTACACTGGCCAAACGTCACCAGTCTATTTAAAAGCCACCTTGGGTACCTTTGGAAAATTAGGTATAAGCCATGGCCAAGAAATCTGAATAAATAAACAAATAAATGCACAGCAGAATAAATAAATAAGTAAATACAAAGGAAAATAAATAAACAAATACATGTATACATACATCCATACATACCGTAGTATGTCATTTTGCTTGTAACAAAATTGTCAGTAGAACTAACTTTCTAGTTTAAAGCTCTTTTGCAATAAATATTCAAGCTTATTTACAACAAATAAACTACAAAAAAGAAGAAATTGCATTTCATATAAAATAGTTCAGTTTGCAGTCAGAGTAAATTATCTTCTCTGGTTCTTGCTCTCCATACTTTTTCACAGTTTATGTCAAAAGCAATATTTCTTAACATTTAGTTACAATATTTGTTATATACAGGGTTTTATGATATTAGCTGACAAAACAAATGAATAACTCTTACACAGACTTTACAACAACAGAATAGTTTTTGCTGTTCCACAGAAAAAAGATAAAGCAAAATATGCTGTTAAGACACAGGTAAAGATATATTCATCTGCCTTCTTCTCCAAAGGGTTCAGGTGTCTTTCTGTTTCATCTGGTAACCTAACTTCCTCTAGTGTCCTTTTAGGACCTTTTCAAATCCGGTGGTCATGAATCTGCTCCACATCAGGGCACTGTGGTATAAATGTCTTTGTATGTAACTGTCCCTCATTTACTCTAACCTCCTTGCCTTATTCTGCCTTAGTATCTTTAAAGCAACCATCCATCACTATATCACATGAACCTTCTGAGCTATCACATTTCAAAGGATCAGCCACCAATATATATATGTACATGCGGGCATGCACATGTTTGTACTGAAAATGGATCCCAGAAAGACAAAGACTTTCAGACAATCTTTTAGAATTTCATATAATATGTACAATACAAGTATAACTCAACAGCTGAGAATAATCTTGTCTCTTGGTCTCTGAGTGCAGCAAGTTTCTACTGCATTTGAAGTTGTTGCATCGATGCAGGCATGAAATATTACAAAATGTGTACATCTGGACATTTTGGTTTCTTTAAGTTATTATACTGTAGCTTCACAAACTCTCATTAAAATAGTTATCTTGTCAACAAACTTAAACAATATATGTTTAGTTCACAAGGCATGTAATATTGTGAATAATGAGTCATCAAATTGTTTCTTAACACATGTTCTAAAACTGAAAAGAGCTGTTTTAATGGATATAGCCTTTCTCTATAATAATACCAAAAGGAGCAAAATGTACTTTTTCTTCAAGAAGTGGCAGTCTTGGGACTGATTAAATGAAGTACAGTACATGTGGTGCATATAAACATAAATAGGACAGCTTGCAGAGGACAAAGTTGTTAATGTTTTCCTCAAGTATCCATCCTTAAGGTACAGTGCATTCTCAAGCAAATGACAACAATGAAAGATGCTGCAGATATATTGTTTTATGAATCATCATATTACAGACACCTGGACAGCTATCATTTTGAAAATTAAATGTTTACTTGTATTGTCTCTAATTGATGATAGGTTACAGAGGGATTTCTCCATCAGAAGTGACCCATTTGGTTTGCATTTAAGCAAAATGTTTCAACAGACAATCATGAATCAACAATTGTGATGATTACTTACTTATTAACATTGCAAACTGTGCTTTACTTGTTAAATATATTGTACTGCAAGCTTCATTATGAGAATTTCAGACTGAGCATTTGCTTGTCTTACTTGTTTTCTCACTAGCATCACTGTCCTTTGAATCCTACCGTTGTGTTAACCTGAATCATTTCTTCTTCAGAAACTCATGTGCTTGACTACTGAATTGCAATTTTTCTCTGTGCTTGCCAAAGAATGGCAGACACTTAAAATTCTGTGGAAAAACAAAAAAGTATTCATCTTTTTTCCCCCAGTTAATGGTGCATGGGTCTTGACTTTCCACATAAAAATAAATCTGGAGACATGCCCATTTTCAGTCTTCTTGGAACAATTTTCTACATTCTAGGATTTTATTTTTAGGGGGAACCTTAAATATTTGCTTTGTACAAGATTAACTTTGACATACTTTATTTAATTGTTTGAGCATGATATGCTTCCTCTGGATGTGATTTTTTTTTGTTCTACTTAGATGTTATTTTGTTCTGTAATGACTTTTACCAGCACTTAAAAGATAATTAAAATTTGGCATGCAACTCGATATAAGGAATTGATGCCTAACTTTTTCTTTGACATATTGTTTGGAAATGCCAATACAATTCTCTATCACTTTATTCAGATATTTATTGGTTATTATTATTGTGTTCTCTGCACTTCTAAACTGTACAAATGTTGCTACAGCTCTAATAATCCTGCTCTTCTTATATATATTTCTTTTTTACATCTGACTATAAAAGCACAGTAACATCCATCTGACAGTACAATCAGCACAACTAGGCCATCCTGGAAACTCCTTAGCTACTTTAAAGATTTGAGTTAGCAGTTACTCTGCATCAGCACTAGCAACTGCTGTAGCCTCAGACAAATGCAGTCAGATTGCGGCAGTATCACCTAAATGCACAGGAAGCATGGCATTTCTGCTTGGTCAAGCTGCAAGCCTTTGGTTTCAGATAAGGCAGAAGAACATAGCACTAAATAACCAGAATTTTTACTAGTGCAAACGGCTCCATGATGTTTTTGTTTCAGAATGTTATTATCCTACCCATGAAATAATAAAAGCAAGTCAAAGCATGTAAGAGTTTTACTGTTAAGAGATCTATTTGAATAGCTGAGTCTGTCCAAGATGAGTTTCAAAACATCACAACTATAACATCTAGAAGTACATAGAATCACAGCCCCCAAATAATCATCATGTACAGTATTGGCAAATAGTAAAAATAAAATAGTAAAAAAAAATCAGTTATGTAGGTGCATAGTCCTTTTCCCAGTATGAAAATATCTCCTGTTACAGCTCTAACATATATAGACAGATATACAGACAAATATATATATATATATATATATATATATATATATATATATATATATATATATATTAACTCTGACATTGCACCAGCTTGTAGAAAAATATACTTATATATTTATCTATTTATTTATTTATTTGACCCATTAGCCAGAGCGGAACATTGATCCAAGTGGTTAATTTTAAGGCCAGCCCAGACACTGTAGAGACAAGATTAAGTACGCAGAATAAAATGCAACAAAAATGACAAAATACTGGGAATGCTCATAATGCGTTGCTTGTTTTTTACAGTGAGAATATCAGAATAAATTATCATGAATGACATAATGTGCTCATATAATGTATACAATATCTGATGAATGACATAATGTGCTCATATAATTTATACAATATCTGATGAATGACATAATGTGCTCATATAATGTATACAATATCTGATGAATGACATAATGTGCTCATATAATTTATACAATATCTGATGAATGACATAATGGGCTCATATAATGTATACAATATCTGATGAATGACATAATGTGCTCATATAATGTATACAATATCTGATGAATTGCATAATGTGCTCATATAATGTATACAATATCTGATGAATGACATAATGTGCTCATATAATTTATACAATATCCGATGAATGACATAATGTGCTCATATAATGTATACAATATCTGATGAATGACATAATGTGCTCATATAATGTATTCAATATCTGATGAATGACATAATGTGTATACAATATCTGATGAATGACATAATGTGCTCATATAATGTATACAATATCTGATGGATGACATAATTTGCTCATATAATGTATACAATATCTGATGGATGACATAATGTGCTCATATAATGTATACAATATCTGATGGATGTCATAATGTGCTCATATAATGTATACAATATCTGATGAATGATACAATGTGCTCATATAATGTATACAATATCTGATGAATGACACAGTGTGCTCATATAATGTATACAATATCTGATGAATGACATAATGTGCTCATATAATGTATACAATATCTGATGAATGACATAATGTGCTCATATAATGTATTCAATATCTGATGAATGACATAATGTGCTCATATAATGTATACAATATCTAATGAATGACATAATGTGCTCATATAATGTATACAATATCTGATGAATGACATAATGTGCTCATATAATGTATACAATATCTGATGAATGACATAATGTGCTCATATAATGTATACAATATCTGTTGTAAGGATGTGGATGCTAAGATGGATGCTAAGAAGCATACCCACTACACAGAGTCAGTAGGTAGATGAAGGGGGGAGAAAGGAAAGGAGGGAGTCATAGGATAAAAGAGCATAAAGAAAGAGGAATACTGAAGTCGATCATTAGAAGGTGCATTAGAAATGGCAAAATAGGCCTACACACCATAGTGACTGTATCAGTTATCGGGCTATGTTGAAAGCATGAACGCTTTATCTCTGAGATATTTTATCACATTTAAGTGAACAGTGAATATGAGTAAAGCAATGTTAATCTGTGATGGAGTGATTACCAAAATCTGGGCCCGACCAGAAAAAAGCTATGACCCCTACAGTAAAACATGTTGTCAGGTTTGTATACTACATTATTGATGGAGGGAAAGAGTTGAGGTGATACTTAAAGGTTTGAGTTGTAAGTTGGCTAGCAAGAAATAGAAATAATTCTAAATGTAGAAGTTTACATAAATGTGAGCAAAATAAAAGTTGTGATATCTGTTCAACAGTTAGCCATTTAGCATTAACAAGGGCTAGGCCAGAGCTTTCTCATTTTAATAGAGAGTTATGCATCTAAAGATCTGAATGGACATTTCTGTAATATGCTTACGACTGTCTTGGAAGCTGCTAATTTTATAAGGAGACTGTCTTCAACCTTTCCCAGCTGAATGACTTCTCCAATTGAATTTTCTCCAATTGGATAAAGGAAATATGATATGTTTGGGCCAGAAAAGGTGATTGTTAACTTTTTTTCATATTAAAGTGGTTTAGGTAATAATGCACACAAAATGGAAGTAACTGGCATGTTTAACGGGATGAAGTATTTTCTGAACTATTTGCTACTTTGGTGGGATGATGGAAAGTTTTTTTTATGGGGGGGATCAGTACATTATTTTTATGCTGAGGAGCAAGTTCTTTCTTTGAGGCCATTCAAAAAGTTAGTTTATGCTGGAGAGAAAATGCCTAGATCTGTAGATAACCATGTCATTTGCATAAGATATGATGGCGAGGTGGTACTTCAAAGGGGAGACTGTTAACAAAGATTGAAAACAACTGAGACAGAGATTTATGGGAGACTTTTGGGTTGACTGACAGTGGGAGAGGTTTTAGAATGTATTCTGAACATGAAGAGTTTCCTTGATAAAACTGAATCATCGAAGGATGCTAAAAGCAACATCAGTGGCTGTGGCGACCAGAGTGAGAAATAGTAGTCCACTAAATGAAAGGCCTTTGTGAAGTCAATTAAAACTATTCCAGTCAATTTAAAGTTTATATGTTGCATCTATTCCAGTTAATTTACTTTTTATATGTTGCATCATCTGCATCTGCATCTGGTATATTGATAAGTACATATTTTAATATGCAATTGGCTTGCTGTAAGTAAACTAGTTTTTGGAAAACTTTCCTAAGTGTAAGAAGGCTGGAGACTGGCCTAATGTTATTGGGTGACTTTGATTTTGAATTTTTGCAGAGCGACAACTCCTTGTTTACAGATGGTTGATATGACTTTAATTCAGAGGTTACAGTTATAGATGTGGTGTAGAAAGTGGCCTGTGGTTTTACTGCACATAATAAACCAAAGCATAAAACCATCTGAACAAAGTAAGTGGTCATCTGTATGAATCTGTTCAAATAATTTTATAAGACTCTAAACTTTTATTAAGGAGAAGTAGAAGAGGGAAGTACAAGGTGGAAGTTGATGAAATGGAAGGAATGGGCATATAAAGGATTCTTTTTTCCTGTTCCTCAGCCTAATTACTAAGCAGATCATTGGTCAAAAATTATGCTTTAACTCATTCAAACCTAAAATGCCTTTCTAGTACTTTTTCAGTTCATACCTTATGATGTCTAGAACTTTTTGGGTCTGGATTCTTTAACTAAGTGACTTACCAGCTAATAATAGGCAGTATTAGAAAGGGCAAGGAGTTATTAACAAAGTGATAGTCTAGGATGTCCTACGGTGGGGAAATTGATCTTTGCCATTTATTATTCATATTTTCATATGTATGTTCATATTTTCATAACTGATAGACCAACATTTTATTGAGATGTATGATGTGAAATACCAATGTGGGAGATGGGACAATTCAGTTAAAATTCTGGTCTTTATAACACTGCTCTGGAAATATTGCTAGTTGGTTGTTAGCAATATTGAAAATTAGTAATATTTCCATATGTACTTAAAACTTCAGAAAACAACTGACTTACAAACTGTTGAATGACATTAGGGGAAACCTTAGATGCTGTTGAAGAAAACTGTCTTTAATATTTGTACTGTAAGTTGCACATCTTGAGAGATATCAGTATTACTTGTATTGCTAATTATACAATTAAAAATACTGTTTTCATATTCCTGTAAATATCTCAGTAAACGTGTACTTAACAGACAGATTTCTTGTTGTAATGTGAATGCCTATGACTGGATAACAAAGATTTTCTAGTAATGTATGTCTAAGTTTTATAGTTTTCGAGATTTGAAAATTTATTTGGGAAAATTAAAAAAATGTATATAGTTTGGGGTTTGTGGTGCATTATAATATATTACAGTATTTATGGAATTCTGAATGCCCTGACCTTCATCATTGCAAATAGTGCCCTTTTACTGGTAACATTATTTGTACAGTTTTAATAACTTTTACTTTTCACAACCTATTTACATGTGTTTATCTTATGCTTTCTAAGTTCAATTTTTTCGAAAATGCTCCGGAATGGAAAATGTTTGTAGGCTCCTAGAGGTGTGACATTCCACACCACCTAGTTGGTAATCAGTTATTATACAACGACCTCCCATTAATATTCCAAAATGTGCACGCTGATTGGTCAGTGTGCCCATTATAAATCAGACTTATACTAATGGAAAAAGGTCCGGTCGCCTGAACTTTTTCCATTAGTATAAGTCTTTTTTTGTGTGATATGCATATTTCAGTCTTTAGAATGATGAAACAAGTCATGGGCATTCATTATTGCTAATAAGCTGAAACACCTGATGTTCATAAAGCTCATTTGCATATATCCCATGTGCCTCTGATACAAGAGATTTGGGAGGTCACTCAGTGGAAGTTCTAGCTTTGCTGGAGTTTTCATTTTTATCTTTACTGGTTGGTTTTTCAGTGACCTTCTCACTCATTGTTTTAGTTTGTTGTTTGGGATATTTTTGAAGTGACCCTAATGATAATGGACATAAGCTGGGTATAATAGCCCTGTGTTTCTAATACTTAGCCAAACACTTTGCTTATCCTGTGCTGATGAGGTCATAACAAGGCCAAAATATGCATATCCACAGCTAGTGGGGTTTGGCTTTATTGGCCTGAAATTGGCCATTAAAATGATGAAACAAGTCATGGGCATTCATTATTGCCAATAAGCTGAAACACCTGATGTTCATAAGGCTCATTTGTATATATCCCATGTGCCTCTGATACAAGAGGTTTGGGAGGTCACTCAGTGGAAGTTCTAGCTTTGATGGAGTTTTCATTTTTGTTTTTAAACTTAGCAGGGGCAAAATGTTCTACTTTTACAAAAAATAAATAAATAATCAGTAGTAAAAGGTCTGCCTTGTGTTCTATTGTCAATAAGTTATGTTTTATCTTTGCTGTGAAATGACAGTAACCCTACACTTGACAATTTAAAATGAGCAGGTCAAAAAGGCATATAATACATAAAGAAGGAATGCAGGTATTGTGCCAAGGGAATATCCTTCATTCTCACATATCTCTTTGGTCATTTAGAAGACTCCAATGATGTTATACTAAAATACATTAGAAAAAAATGAAGTGCTTTCCATCAATTAGTATTCTTAATAAAACAGCAACATTTATGAATACAGAATGTTAACTTTATAGTATTATTAATTTATTTCAGATGTCTGGCTCATTTTTCTGTTTCTGGGAATACTGGTATAAACATACAATAGGTAATACCCTCTAGAATGTAACTGGACTCCTAATCACAATTTTGGTTATGAGAACCCCTCCTCCTAGCATTTTCTTGACACAAACAGAGTCCAGAAAATGTTATTACCTATGACTATTATTTTTTGTCATTTATATAATGAAAATATTACTTAAATAATGTCACTTAGGCTGTATGGGTTACTGGAAACACAGACAGCGTTAATACATCCATCTTGAATTTCATAGATTCATAGAACAATTGATGTTCCAAGGCGAGTAAGTATCTTGACCATTCACACCTTACTATTACCTTCGCTCAGGCCACAATTTCTTTCTACAGGAAGGCAATACCAGTAAAGCACAGAGTAAATTTGTGGATACCCATCCAGTCATGTATGTTATGTTTAAAGGACAATAGTGAGTCCCACTGCTTAAGATGCAGGGGGGGATATATTGCAGAAAATTGTAAATGTGTCCCTTGGCTGAGGTTTATTTTTCTTTTGGTGAATATTTAGGACCCTGATTCAACTATTTCTGGGGATATTGGACTTGCAGTGATGCAGGAGGTCCAGGACAAATGGGTCACTAATGATGCAGATGTTCAAAAGTCTATTTTTTTTTTGGATAGGATCTTTAGGGTCTTTCTAACTTTTTGATATTTTTAGAGAAATACATCACAAAGGGGCATTATCCTCAATAACTGTCCCTCTCAATGCTGTATAAGGGAGTGATTACCTGTTTATACATTGAATTAGCTGAGCTAAGTAAAATGATTTCTTGGCAACTGCTGCTACATGATGGACATAGAGAGGGAACTATCAACTCAGTTACTAAGGTCCCTGACTACATTTTCATTTTGTAGTGGAGTGCTGTCTATACAGTACAATGAGGGTCGGGACTGTGTATTAAAATGATAGTAGTGCACTTTTTGGCATTTGGTTTGAGCCTGTTTCAATACTTCAAGAGCTTATGAGCACCAATTCATTCTGAAGGGTTTGGTTGTCAGATGGTGATTTAAAAACAACCTCAGTAGTTGTCTGCAGACTTTGTTATCCAGAGGTATTGGTTATTTGCTTGGAGATCTCTGGTTTTCAGACCTGAGATTGAAGATACCACACAGTCACTTAGAAATGATTCAACAGGTGCAGTAAGGATGTTTGCTAGCATTGCCTGATCAAACAATAATGTTTAATGAAGGGAAACATGGAGATCTTATACTCACTGAAATGAATTACTGTAAACTGCCATGAGCAAAACTGATACAATGTAGTATCACACCGATGGCCATAATAAACACAAACCAGAAACTTCTTTTTGTTACTTAATTGTTCTCTCAGCTGACCATTAACTTCTGGGCTGCTGTTCATGTTACTCCTGTTTCATGGTCTTAGTATTATCCAGTGGGTAAACAGCCTATATTAGAGGGAAGGCAAATGAAACAGAGTCTTACACTTGGTATAACTGGAGGTATTACTTCAGCTGAGGCCTTCATACTAAGGTAGAAAGGGTAGGCAAATGCACAGAAAAAGTGCCTCATGTGCTGTCCTACACACCAAGACACCCCCAATGTGTAGGTATATAATGAAGCATGACCTGCAAAGACATTAATGCTCTGGACCCTGAAGCAACCACATCCCTTTTGTCTTCCCACTCTCCTAGCATAGTAATTGTTTATGTCCTAGCCTTTACCAGGACTTAATCAGTATTCCAGCTTTTCCAACATGGTTCCT
Source organism: Protopterus annectens (assembly GCF_019279795.1). Lineage (NCBI taxonomy): Eukaryota > Metazoa > Chordata > Ceratodontiformes > Protopteridae > Protopterus > Protopterus annectens. The sequence goes on from NC_056745.1 coordinate 1,008,038,692, forward strand.
CCACATAATATGTATTCCTACTCTCCCTGTCAGCTACATCATTTGTCTAAGTTCATATGTTCATTGGCATATACTAGGCTAATCACCACTAGGGCCTTTATAAGCCTAGTTGTGCAACCCAACCCAGTTGTGTCTCTGTGTATTGCAGGTGTTTATTAGGAGGAAATATGTTAGTTATGAAGTTTATAGAGTTTATGTGGGAGAGGGGTATGTTAGTTAGAGTATTATTACCTGCCACTGTCTATCAGAGACATAGGGGTCAGACCCAGGGTGAATTTCCAATTTCTCATCCATTGGTCACTAATCAGTCCTGGGTTACATATGCTATCATCAAGGCTTTATCAGTCTTCATCACCAGAGCTGCTTAAGGACAAATCAAAATCCTTGAAAACACCTTAGTTTATGCAGGTACTGTTGTGTGAAGCTGTATGGAAATTACTTGGATTAGAAAAAAAGTTGAGACAGTTCTCTACTATATCAGCACAACTTATTTTGGATTTTTTATGTATATGTAAATACATTGCTGCAATTGTCCCCAAAAATTACATGCATATCTCTATTGATTCTCTCCCTCCACACATGTACACAGGGACCAATTATGCATACATGTATGTGTGCTAATTAAATTATGTCTCACTGAATTAAAAGGGCTTGTGTTTTGTGTCCTGTCTTACTTGCCTTGGCACTTTAAGATACATGTCATGAATGCATTAGGTTAAAGAAATGCACAGATCTATACTGAAATGTGTGCAAGAGGGTGACTTATTTATTAAATGACTCTTCTAAAGGTGAATTAGGAAATTAAAAAAATGCAAAAAGACAATGTCAGGCATTTTATTTAGAAACTAAAATGTCATTAAACATAAATGCATTCTGAATAAAATACAGCATTATATCAGGAAAAAACTGGAGGCTAACTAGGCCGACTTTACATCTTTCATAAAAAGCAGTGATACACATTATAATGAAATGCCATTAGTACATTATATAATTATGGAATATGTGTATGACAAGGAAAGAAAAGAAGTAAGCAACAAAGTTAGGTGAAGAAGACTGGGAAGACAAACATACCTTGCAGTGACTGAAGCCAGATGCCCATTAATTTAATACCTACAACAAAAAAATGAGTGAGGCCTGCTTTCAAGTCTCAGTAAGAGCATAAACATGTAATGTGCCTTTACTTCTCTTTATACAAAGAAGTAGCCAAATGCCACTTCCATCTAAAAACAGTAAATTTCATATCAATATTGTTTTTAATCAACCAGTATGAAATGTTTTAAAACATACTTCCTATCATGAATAATAAAGTAGTTATATACCTGACTAGCATACTTTTATTCCTGCATTTTATATTGCTTTGCACATTTTCTAATAGCTACATTGTAAGTTTTTGGAAAATATTACGACAATTTCCTCACTATAAGAAAATATATTTTTGGAATCCTTACTTGATACTTTACATTGCTGTTCTAAATGTCTCTGTCAATCATTTCTTAGATTTCTTTAATGCACCTGAACATTGTAACACGTCTTCTTTATGATACATTGAACAGTACATGTATTCAAACTACATACTGGGACCATACATAATGATCTATGCATCTGAATGTGATTTTTGAATTTATTTAAAATATTTTTCATACATCTGTGATATAAATCATCAATTTCTACTTTAGTCATTTTGTCAGTAACAGTTGTTCTGCTAGTTCTAATCATTTGACTTTTTATAATGTTCTTTTTTTTTAAACATAGAGTGCTCAATTTTGCTGCATGTTTAGGTAACTGCACCTTTTCACACTTAGTATTCAAGCCCCATATTTGCTAATATTGTCTCTGCATTTGGGGGCATCTTATCTATATTACTACTAAATGTTTTTTTTTATGAATACAATATTGCGGAATACCATGTTTGGTGAGAATCCAGTTTGCAGATGCATGGGCTACATAGATGTTATTTATCAATGAAATAATTCACTTCTTTTCAAGTGTCTCTTATAGTCAATGTGCATTTGAGTAGAACTATTCCGTTTGAAGTGAATGATACAGCAATTGAGAACAGTCATTTTAACCCAGCCATCTCTAGTGGCAATCAGTTTCATATAAACATGAAGCATAATCTGGGGTCATTCAACCATTAAAGCTGCTATACTGAATTATATAGTAAAAGTGTGAGAACTTTTCAACCCTACCTTTAAAGACAGATGCCGTTTTAAAAAATGTGTGCATACAGTTTTTAATGAAGTGGGTTATTTTTAGAGACAAACTGAGTTACTTTAACTCTGGAAAACCAGCTCCTATAAATCAGAATCCATGGTACTCCCCATGAAAAGAGTGAGAGCTCTTCAAAGAAGAAGAAAGAGAGGTGCTCTGTGTGGAGGCTATGAGAAGACAGCTTCTGTAAGTGAAGGACTTTAATGAGAAAGAGAAGAGACAGTCTGCAGGTAATAGCACTGATAGGTATAGTGATAGCAATACTATAGGTGTTGCACTAGCCTCTGATGCTGATAGGGCAGCCAAGTCATAGGATGACACTTTCAGTTTAAGGGTTACTCCATGTCCCCATCCTCACCTATCACCATAAGCTTTTGATATTGACTAAAGTATGAAATCATGGATGCAAGCAGCAGAAATTAGGTTCAATCCATCATTTACAGCACTATGAGAAAGCAAGAAGCTTGTCAGTCTAGAAGGATTGCTGAGAACTGCTATTGTTGTTCCTGGGAAATGGGAGTCAGCCAAAGTAGTATGTGTAGCTTGGAAGAATGCCACTGACACCTGCCACAAGAGGTGAAATGAGAACACAGTATAGAGGAGCTAGTAGAATGCAAAATCAAATTAAATGTATTTTGGATAGTTTAAAACTTAAGCCAGAAATCATGAAGATCCTCACATTCCTTGAGTTTCAAAACTTGAAACCTTGAAACATGTCTTGCAGCTTCCTGTATCAAGGGCATCACTAGAACACTGTCACTGATGCAATGTGAATTTGGTGCTTGTGTATAACTAAGTCTTTTTCCCTTAGGGGTTTAAGTGTAGTTCACTGCTGAATTTAACCCCACCACTTTATATGGTTCAAACAGTGGCATTTGAGTCACTTGTTATAATTAAAATGTATCTTTATTCAAACGAAATATGTAGACTATTTACTTTTTATTTAATAACAACTTAAAATGTATTCTAGACTAGTACTATCTTCTTCTTCCTTTGCATTTATGTATAAAAAAGATAAATATTTGCTTCTTTTGTGATTTTCTTAAAAACTTTCAGGCAGTAACAAAAGGATCTTCAGCCACAAACTGTACCAAGATCTGATATTCTTATCTTAGGGATTTTGGTGCTACTCATTTTTATATGTAACCCCAACACTTTAGCTGCTTCATACCATGGTGTTTTACCCGCAAGTCATTATAATTGAAAAAAATCTATCTTTTTTTTCTTCTGGTGAAATGTATAGGACATTGCTTCTGAGGAATGAAAATATAGTAAAGATTTATTGTACAGCAGTACTTATTTTGGATGCTGAGCAAAAGTCATACATGACTTTAATTCCTTAAAATGAAACCTTTTCTCCATCACCAAATAATCTCCCAGCAGAATATCTCAAATTAGCCACCAGTTCCATAGCCAATCCTCTGCCAGTCCTAATTAACAGATCTATCCTGGAATCATATCTTCCTTCTGTATGGAAAAAAGTTCTTCATCATTCAGCTTCATAAAGGAGGAATCTCATCTGGTATAACCAATTTCAGATATATTGCCATATTCCCCTTTGTCAAAATTTCTGGAGAAATGCATTCACAAACAACTTCCTAAGTACAACCTTCAGGAGATGTTCATGGCCCTATACAACATGGTTTTAGACCCACCCACAACTTTATTAACCTTCACAGATAATATTATCCAAGCCAGAGTCAAAAGCAAACCCATTTCCTCTGTATTCCTTGATCTCTCTAAATCTTTTGATCTAGTCTCTCACCAAAAACTCCTCTATCAACTGTCTTCCCTAGGGCTATCACAATCCACACTGCTATGGTTTAACAACTACTTAACTTCCTAACCCATAGATACCAGTCTGTTAAATGGTTCTCCATGTTTTGTCCCCTCCTTACTTCCTTTCTTTTTGTCAATACTGGTGTGCCACAGTGCTCCATTCTCAGCTTTCAACTCTTCAATATATTCGCTAACAATCTATATAAATCCAATCAGCAAGGTTCCCTCAAACAATATACTGATGGTTGTTCCCTAATATGCACTTCAGATAATCTCATAAATCTTCATAGAATTCCGCAAGAAGTCTTTAACTCTGTTGAAAGTTGGCTATAGGCTATTCACTTGCTACTAAATCACCAAAAACTAAATTACTTCTCTTTTTCCAAAAATCCCATTTCCATGATAAAAAAAAAAACAACTTTAACAATTCTTCCTTAAATAGTACCATGATTAAAGTTACCTCACATAGAAAACTAGCTGGAATGACATTTGATGACAATATTAAATTTGATTTACATATCTAGAGCAGCATCAAGAAGACCCATTAAAAACTAGGTAGCTTTCATATAGTAATTTCATTATACACTGTGCCAATGAAACTCTACCTACCCCTTGCCTCTTACCTTCTCTCCTACATGGAGCGCCAATCATGACCAATCTACAAGCTTCACTTAGTTCTAAACTTGAAAAATGCTATAGCAAATTTGCTAGATTTGTTTGAAAAAAAAAAAAATACCAGACCCACCACAGTTTAGTATTAAAAACAATTAACTGGCTCAAACTTCCTTAACACTTATCTTATGCCCATCTTATTTTCTCCCGCAAAATTGTCTATGCACCATTTGCCTGTACAACAATTAGCTCTCCAATTTTCTTTACCAAACCATCTGCTTCAATCAAATGGTAAACAGCTGCTTACCATCTGCAAACCACAAAGGGCTGCTGGAGTCAGTCTCTGTTCTAGTAATGTACGTAAAACCTGTAATGAAATTTCAATATCAGTCAGATCTATCTCACACCTGCATCTTTTCAAACCATAACTAAAAGATTTTATCTTTGCTTCCTGGCTTTGCCCCTGTTTAGCATCTGGGACATAGCTTCTCCTAACTTTAATCACCTTCTTAAACCTCCCTTTAAAGCATTAAACCACTTAACATGCTTACCCCCTTCTAATACTTGACTTTACTGCAGTCCTTAAAGTATCACAGCTACTTCTAATTATTATCATTCTATTTTTAGTTCTTAACACATGAACTTGATTATCTCCTCTCATACATTTTATATACAGGTCAGGCATATTTTTATCAAACAGAGGAAAAGCTGTGGAGAGTAGTTAATAACAAAGTTGAAGGAATTTATGGTAGGAGTTAAGTATTGTAAGATGATCCTTCCAATAGAGCAATGTGGTTTAGGATTATCTGATTTGAAGGGATATTTAGAGCCACACTGTTAAAGCTCATATAATAGAAGCAGAAGGTTATAAAAATGGAAATGGATGATGATGAAGCAGGGGAGATGTTCTTGAAATAGAGAGTAGGATTTTGGATGCAGATCCTTAAGGAGAATAATAACATTAATAATAATAAGGACAGAGATTTTATGACCCACAAAGAAGCCAGCTAAGCAGAAGGGGAAGAGTAAAAGACAATGAATGCCAGAGATAAATGAATAATTTCTACCACAGTTGTCACTAATTTACACATTGGCAGTACTTGTGAGATTTTATTCTATTAATGTATTACTTCATTATCTAACAAACACACAGACTTTTTATAAAAATGTTTCTTTTTTCTACCAGCATGGTGTACACAACTAGTATGTACAATAACAGACTTACATTTCTATGCAAGGATACTTAATCTGAAACACATATCGCATGGCACCATATCAGCTACATCTTTAATAGATAACAGTTTGCATAAAAACACTATTATTCCACCCTTTCCATGTAGGCCAGCAACATTTTAAAGAGCATATAAGTGGATATCAGAGATTTGGAAAAGAAAGCAAAACACACTTTTGTAATGTAAGTTATCAAAAAAGTGTGATTCTGAAGTAGCTCACATCTCAATATATGACATGAAAGCAAATTAGGAGTGGGTTCTTTAACATTGATACAAACATATTTAATATACGAAAGTTGAAGTTTCTAGCATTCACAGATGAATGTCACAAGGCAACCATGACTGCCTGCATATAATCACACAGATGGCTTTTAAAACAATATGTTGATAAAAAATGTTGACAGACAGTGGTACTTGTCAGTTTTTTCAAGTGTAAATGGCTGTATTAAGTGTATTACGAAAAATCCACAGGGATATTCCACAGCATCATTTCCACCCCATTTTAGAGATGGAAACTCTCAAGCAGAACCACCTTACATGTATCAGGATGATAAATTGAACCCAGTATTAGCTGCCTCTGACTCTTATATTAAAGATAGTGCCAATTTATTAACTTGGTTAAAATTGTCAAACTGCGTTTTTGACAACAGTAGATGCTGTAGTTTATCTGCACAAATTAGATATACTGGAGATGAAAAAGTTATGCTTTCTCTTTCCAACATTTCAGAGCAAATAGACAAACATATTATGTTTATGTGTATGTTATGGGAACTAGTTTTATAAAATATTTTTTCTTGTTCAATGACAAATGCTTTCACCAGAAGAAGAGAGTAGCCATGGGATAGAATGGCTCCAACATTTCCAAATTTAGTCAAGGGACAAAGCCAAATAGTTTTTGTGTACAATTCACCATAATTCACAAATATTCTTTTTGTATCAGTATTTCCCTGATGATCTTTTTTGATGGGCTGGGTATGAATGAGATTTGTAAACTTGTTAATGGAATCAAATCATACAGACTTTCTTAAATTCACTGGTAATACATCAGGACAGAGTATCAGCTGTGTAAATGTTCATATTAGTCTTGTTGACAATCATGACTACTAATCAAATTTTTAGAGGAAACCAATATTTCAGAATATGTTTTCACACCAGGGAAACCATCAACCAATATACAAGAAGAGAAATGCAGCAAAAGGACAGTTGATCAGCTTTCCCAAGTCAGTTCTTTATGATTATTGTTTTCATAAAGGAACTGTAGAATTTATACACTTTTTAAGTAGACTTCAATAATGTAATAAGCAAAGTACAGAGTGAGTGATGTAAAGAATATACCTCTATTTTAAAATGTGTTGAAACTAATCAAGCAATGAAATACTGTCTTAATACAAACTACATCCATTTTTTTACAAACTTTTCAGTGGATCAGGAATATTGTATGTGATATCTGTAAATTTCTAAAAGGAAATAAGGTTTTCAAAGTGGTGAGTGGAGGGTCAAAGTTTGTCCATGAAGATTAAACATATAACCTAACAAATCATGTTTAATCTCAGAGGTCCCAAAACACTAAATAATCTGCGCCACTTTGTGTTGTACTAAAATACTTTAATAAGCAAAATAATAACATTGAATACCACAGTAAAGGCATATAGTGTTTTGTCACCCAAAATAACAAGACTTCATCACAACTAGTCATCATACTCTATTTCCCTCCTAATATATTTCCCTGTTCATGAATAATTAAATAGCATGATGAAAATGAATTTAAAGAAATCCACATTCAAAATAATTTCATTAAAGAACTTAGAATAATTGAACAAATAAACAAATACCATATATGAAGACAATCTCATTCTAAACTTCTTGGTGATTTTTCGATATCATTAGATTAGTCAACCAGTGCATAGCCATTGATTGAAACAATATGTTTAAAATTCCTTACGATTCAGTGAAAAATATAAAAATAAACATGTAAATGAACTATTGAATGAAAAATGAAATAAGTAACTATTTGTATAAAACCTTTATGAATGAATGGCTATAAATATATTCAAATAATTTAAAAGTAATTAATTTACTCTTAATTTCAATATGTCTATAAAGACTGGCTACCTGAGGAAACTGGTGGTAGACATAGCAAATGTGACTATTACCAAAAGGAGTGTAACATATTTCCCACTTTTGTGGTCAAACTCTAGAGAACCTTTAAGATTGGGAAGAAATAATAGACTATCACAACCCCCTAATTATGAGACAGCTTTAGTCTTACAGTATAAAGTATGTTCTAATATGATTAAAATAGTTGCTAGGAACAGCTGCAATATATTTAAAGTTAATCAGACAGTTTTAAAAGTACTGGGGACAAGCCACACCAAACAGTTAACAATGTGAAAAATGTACTGGAAAAAAAACTGGTTCAGTAGCATCTAGTGGGGAGATAATTATTCCAAGACTCAAGGGACCAAAGCAGTGTGGCAATTGTAGATATTGTTCAGATATCTGCAAAGGTGACTCTATGACCCTCATGAACAACAATGAAATGGTCATAAAACTGAAATATGAATACTGGCTATCCAAGAGGGTAACATATATTGCTAAATGTTCAACATTTTTTAGTTTTTATGTTGGTAAGACTGATGGACATCCATGGTGGTGCAGCAGTAGAGTTGTTGCCTCACAGCAAGAGGTTCTCCCATTTGATTATCAGCTGGAGTGCGGAGAGTGCCTTCTGTGTGGAGTCTGCATGTCCTCCCCGCGGTTGGGTGGGCATTCAAAAGGCATGCGTAAATTGGCGTGTCTTTGTTGAAGGTTGAACGATGAGCTGGCACCTCGGCATTCGTGAAAATCTACTGCCAATCATTAGCAGACTGGAGTTCCGCTATGGCGACCCCTAACCGGGAAAAGCCGAAAGACAAACAACAACAACATGCTGGTAAGACTGACAATGAATTGGAAGAGGAATTTACAAACACAAGTACGACATTAAGAACATATGTGCCACAATTGCTTTATATAAGTATTCAGAAAATGTAAGTTTTAAAAATTCCAAATTTGCCATTGTAGATTGGGTAGAGATTGATCCCAGGGGGATTGTTGGGAAACCAGATTAGGATATAACTTATTATTTAGGCAGAGGAAATTAAATGTTGCAACTCCCCCACCCATGGATAAACAAAAATGTATTTATTATACTTGTAATGAAATTAGGAGTGGCTATGTTATGCTAAAAATGAATTACTTTTGAATTATTTGACTATATTTCTAGCCATTCATTCATAATGGTTTTGTTTATTTAATTATTCATTCAATAACCCATTCAGACATTTGTTTTATATTTTTAATGGAACTGTGCAAAGATTGTTACATGTACTATTTTAATCAATGCCCATATACTTGTTGACTAATCTGGTGATACAGAAAATGTGTTTGATGTTATCTACCAAGTGTAGGATGAAATTGTTTTCTTATAAGGTATTTGTTTTCATATAACAATTTTTTTATCTGTTCAATTATTTAAAGTTTTTTTAATGAACTTATTTTGAATGTGGGTTCCTTTAGAATACATTTCATCATGCTAATTAATTATTCTTGAATAGGGAAGTATATTAGGATAGGAAATTATAAGTGATGACTAGATCTGATGAAGTCTTGTTATTTTGAGAGATGAAAACACTATATGCTTTAACTGTGGTTGTTGTTTGTCTTTTTGTCTTTTCCCGGTTAGGGGTCGCCACAGTGGAACTCCGGTCCGCTAATGATTGGCAGTAGATTTTTTATGGTACCAAGTTGCCAGCCTGATGCCCAACCTTCAGCAAAGGCATGCCCATTCACGCATGTCTTTCAGAGGCCACTCAACTGTGGGGAGGACATGCAGACTCCACACAGAAGGCACTCCAGCTGAGAATCGAACAGGAGAACCTCTTGCTATGAGGCAACAGCTCTACCGCTGTACCATATGCTTTTACTGTGGTGTTAAACATTATAATTTTGCTTATTAAAACATTTTAATATAACCCAAAGTGCTGCAAATCATTATGTTTTTCTGGGCCTCTGAGATAGCACACAATTTTCTTGATTATCAGTTTGTGGTATGTGTGCTTTGCAAATTTCTTTTGGTTATTTATTTTATAACATAGTGTTAAATGTAGTAGCCTTGCAGGAATGTACAAATGCATTTTTCCCTGTTATTGCAGGTATTCTCTTGGTACACATAGAAAGGACCATAATAATATAAGAGAATTAGCATTGTAATCCTATAGGTTTGTCCTGTATAGGTACGTGTTATGGCTGTGTTAACGTCTATGGTAGCAAGTCCATGTGGATACTGTCACAGCATATATGAGTGCTATCATGTTATTATAACCAAGAATACATATAACCAAATAGTACCTTTTAAGCCCAGTGTGTCCAACAGCAGCTATAAAATCTAGGTAAATCTGCAGTACTAAATGGCAAAACAGGTTTCAAACCAAACAAGTTTTGGAAGCAATTTTCTAAATGAAGTAAAATGACATTTGTATTTTGCTCTGAAGTCAGTTTTTTTTTCCTCTCTCAAGAAAACAGATGAAATGATTATGTATATATTAATATTAGTTTGATGCATTTAAGAACACTAAATACTTTAATCCTTCCCTTAGAACTGAGGTAATTTAGATACTCTTATAACTAATGACCAGAGATCACAATATCATTAATAAAGTTGGTTTCTTACATAATATCAGCTTCATTCTTGTTATCAGATGATTTTCATGGTTAATATTCAAACAACTAAAGTGAATTACACTTTCTCCGAATACTCTTATCACAGACAGTCAATGCTTATTTGTTAGTGAAGTCAAATCACACAAACTTTCTTAAATTCATTGGTAATAGAGCAGTACTACATATTTTATAATGTATGTAAAAAAGCTGCCTGCTGTGGGAGGTGTTAGCACCTGTACATACATCATATTGTTTGGAATATTTAGATATCAGTAATAATGTGTGACAAGGACTCAGAAAGTATGTTCATCATTGCTTTGACCATTTAATGTGAACTGGATACTTTGCATCTATGTTTGTTTTTTTGAAAATGTTAATAATAACATGTGTTGCAGTCTCTTCCTCCTACAATATCTAGGTCCCTAAGTAAACTTTGAAAGAACATAGTTAATTGCATTACCTTACACTGGCAAGACACTGTGAGAAACTACAAAATCTCACTGAATACTTAAAGGTTTTGATTATTTTACTTTATTCTGCAAGGACACATAAATGAGCACCAAGAAAGACAAACATATGTTTGACATGCAAATGTTAAACTGACGATTAGTCCTGAACTAACACTGGGAACAACTTATTGTGTTAGAAAGTGGAGAAGATATGTTTCTAATAGGATAGTAGACTTCCCATAGGACAAAAGCTAAAAATGTTGAAACGCAATGCATTTGATTACATTCATGTAATACAGTCAATCCTAAGAAGCACCATAGTGCCCAAAATACCATTGTAAGAAAAGATTATTATTCACACTAAACACATAAATTACCTTTTATTGACATAACTAATTATGATCAATCTCCTAAACAGCATGATAAACTGCAGTAGAAAAATATTTAAATTTAAAACAGAAAATCACCTGTGGAATGAATCCATTTGTGTACATAAGCACCTCACTAAGGGCAGGCAAAACCCCAGGATGTAGTTATATCTTTAACCATTCAGTATTTGTGTCACTATATATGCATCACCTTTAGACAATATGGAAGACTTCATAAGTCCTAAGGTATAAATCAGTACCTCAGTCTAAATAGAAAAACTATAACATTTACTATAAATGTAGTTCTATAGAACCAGAAAAGCCTTAATGAATATGTTACTGATAGCACATCATTATGGGTATCTGTTAGCAGTATTTAGCTACACACATCAATTTAACACTGATATTTTTTTATTTTTATAGTATTTGGTTAAAAATCTCCAGTGATTTCATTATCAATTCTCCATCGAGTAGAAGCATATCATAGCACTAAAAAATTAAGTGCTTACCTCATCAAGGTACATTTTACAATGAACAGAATCTTCTGTCTGCATTGAATAAATGTATCTAGTCATCTTCCACAAGTCATGTAAAGCCTGACTACTACAACTTAAGAAACAAATTGAACTTCAAAGGGATACTTTACTTAAGTAAACAACAAACTGCCGAGTATTAAGATACATTTGCATTGTTGTTTTTATGCTGAGTCTGTCAAATGCAATAGTGGTCTCTTAATTCATTATTAATATTCAAGAATACATGTGAAAAGAGCCAAAGCAGTGGGTTCCTTTTTTCTTTTTTGTTTTTGAGAAAGGCATTAAACCCTGACATTAAAGAAACCACATTAAGACTCATTCTAAAAACATAACTGACAATGTCATAAAATGCTTGTGCTTGCTAGCAGTCCTTCATCTAGCAATCTACAGCAAACCACACCTCTTTCTTGCAAAAAAAAATTGATGTCCAATGACACACATGCAGCTCAGGTTTGCAGCAGCTTTGCAAAGTGCAGTTTCCAAAGATATTATTACACAAAGATAAAGGCACTAATTCAATCACTTTGGCAAACACTGTGATCAACACATTCAACTTAATCAAAGCTAAGTCAGGATGAATTGTGTTTGCAAAAGTCTGACATCTCTTTTGTACCTCAGGGAAAGAGTCCTTTTTGTGAAAAGTACAAATGTCCTAAAATATAATGAAGTATGTAATATATATGCAACAGCTAATTAAAATAAGAAATCAAACTCGAGCAGGGTGGTGATTCACCTATGTTTATTTCCATACTACCAGTGGCAAGATATGTCATCTAAGAAAATGTTACAGAGACAACATGATTTAAATTATTATTATGATTTAAATTAGAAGCAGTATATAATTATTGACCATTGGATGGGTAAGAACAATCTCTAACCAAATGAGGTAGGTTATGTTGAGCACAAAAAGAGAAACTTGCTCGGCTTAAAACGGCCTGCAAGAGCAGCTAGCCTAATATTTACCTAGGAGCCTATGAACCTATACATGAGAAATAGTATTCTTCAGAACTAAACATAACACCAATCATATTCAGCAGATCAGTGTGGGCATACCAAATTAAAAGACTCATTTTCCAGAATGAGAAGATGAGGCAACTCCAGAAAACCCGAAAGCAGTTTTGTTAATATATGAGACTTCTTCAAATGCATTTTATGCATTTTGAAGATAGCATTTGAAATTAGAAATCATATGTGTGTGTTTTGTGTGTGTGTGTGTGTGTGTGTGTGTGTGTGTGTGTGTGTGTGTGTGTATATATATATATATATATATATATATATATATATATATATATATATATATATATATATACACACACACATACATATGCCTTCTAACAGCATAAACATGGATTTACTTTATACCTGTTGCCATGCAGGAAGGGTACAAGTGTATGCAATATTACTCAAGTTTTGTTATTGTTTTATGTTATACTCCCTCTCTTCTCCCATTGAGGTGTAACTACTTCACATAGAGGAGGGAATGTACCAGAGAATTAATTACATTGATCATTCATTTTTCAAGTCTTTTCTTTGATTCTGCCAAATGAAAATCTATTTATTGCTGCACTATACAGTTTTTTATTAATTTATTTATTTATATATTTATTTGTTTACTGATTGATTGTTTGATTGATTTTGTGTGATGCTGACTTTATCAAGAAGGCAGCTTGCAACTCTTGTCCAAGCTTAAATATATCCTTTAAAATAACATCTAAGGAGCATAAACCTGCAAGATACAATTGGGATGCTTGGCTAGGCTTATAAGGGTCCCTGTGGTTGTTAGCCAAGAATACATATATGTTCCACATTCTCCAGGAAGGTGGCATACATTGCTGAGTCTCCAAATCTGGAGTTTCTGCAGACCCATTATGTTTACAGCATCCAGTGTTTCATTCTTGATGAATTATTTCATTGTCTGTCAATACGTTTCCTGTATACAAGCTATTTTAACAAATAATTGGAAAAAAATCATTACTGTATTGAAACATACATATCATCCTAATTTGGAAAGAGAACACCCCAACACATACAAACACACACACACACACACACACACACACACACTTTCTTGCTGCAATAACATAGAAAATCGTTGTAGTTTTATTCCTAATTCTGTATTTAAGAGGCATAGAGCTATAGAGCACACTCTGCTTACAGTAATGTAAAAAGTACCTGCGAATAGTGTAACATTGAGAGGTGCGAATAAAGCGACCAGACGATACGAATATGTACATATATGTATTTATTTAGTTCGGTAGTTAGTTATTGATTGGCTGATTTCTTTACTTTATGTCTTGGTCACTTTAACAAGAAAGTTCCATGTGGTACGCCATTCGGCTCTTCTTGGTAGAGGAGTGGAATTCATCAGTGTGTGTGTGTGTGTGTGTGTGTGGTGGGGGGGGGGGGGGGGCAGCTTTACAGTTTTTCTGCATTCTAGCTTGCATCGCACATCTCCGGTTCCTATTTTCACAGCAGTTCCCCACAGCCTTTTGCAAGACATTATATTGTGGGCACTAATGTTATCCCTGATAAATATTAACTCATTGGTGGAAGCTGTTAAAATGCTCAGTCCGCATCCGTATTTGCTCCATCACATTTCTGTTTAGAAAAAGCAGTGTATGGCGGTAGTAGTTGCGGTGGTCTAGCCAGGCATACCATAAAATCTGAGGAAGCTATAGTGTGACCAAATCAAAGGCACTGAAGTGCCAAGTCCTCCATCATGCAAAAAGAAGCAAAAAGGCTACAGGTTTATCCGGTGTCCACGGTTACTGATAAGTTTATTTTAAGAACTACGCAAATAAAGCGATCTTTTATGAAAATATTTCTGTCTGTGGTGCATTTCTAAGTGCATATTTATAAAATATGCTAGAGAAATTTGACATTTTAGAGGAAGGCAGTATTTCTCTGAATTTGATGTACAATTCGGAAATTCCTGGGTACAACAGTGCTTGACGTTTAGTAGTATTAATGATCGCTATGTTAGGGATTTGTACTTTTGTATTAATTGCATTTCACATTTAAGATCTATTTCAAGGGTCATAATAACTCGTTAAAAGGGATATCAGGAGTATTTAAAAGTTGCCAACCCTCTCCCGCCTCCTACACATAAGAGGTGTTATAATAGCTTATTTATTCATAATTGCTGCAGTTCATATCTTGTAAAAGAATGCAGACAGACGGGAAAGACATATACGACTGCAGTTTATTAAATTGTTTTTTGTGCTCTATTTATGTTTTAGTGTGTTAGTTAACATTGAGCAACCTATGTTCCAGCTATTTGCTGTTTTGTCACAAGGAGGTTTCAGGGGAGATTGTAATTGGTTGTGAAAAAAAGGGTGTCAATAGGCGAACAGTTGAACTGTGAAGTGAAAACATAGTTTTAATGTCACTGTCAAATGTAAAGGTTACTGTCTACTAGTTTTAAGTGTTACACCAGTGTTACGGCAAACTGCCACTATATCAAGGCACCGCTTTTCATTTAATGTGGCTTTCTTCCCTACTAATTATGCATACTTGCTATTAACACTGCCAATAAACGTCTAGGGCTGGGTTATGGTCAATGCGCCTATAATGAACAACCTTGACTGTTAGAATATAGGTAATTTTATTATAAACACACACACTACGCGCCATTCCGCTAGGGGTGCTAGTGTGCGGTTGTATTTTCTTGCAAGTACTGGGTGCAACTTTTTCCCCACATAGTGGTTTGATGCAGTTAGTGTGTCTGCTCAAGTCTATCCTGTGTGTTTGCAAATATAAAAACACCATGATCAGTGAGCACGTTGTCAAGACACACACGTACGAATCAGTACCAAAAATGTGTGGCTATTAGCCTATGCAATTTCACCACTGCAATCTGACACTGAGAGTTATGATCTTGAGAGTACTAAGACTCCTGCTATCGGGTTTAGGGAATTCTACATCAGACAATTCACATACATATAATAACTGCGCCTTGCACAAAAAAATGTGCACAAATCATTATATCTAAAGGTAATTTGCATAGAAATATTACATTACGGGCAGTAAATTATCACATCAGAATCCTACAGTGCTGTAAAACGGATTCTATAACAGAGCGAAATTTCATTCCAAGTCAGAAAAATAACAAACCCGTAAGTGTTTCTTGACATTTGCAGTGCTACTGTTTATTCTTTGGATTCTAACAGAAAGGACACTGGCTTGCCAGATGCCGAGATAGTCAGTAACTAGATTAGTTGTAGGGGTAGACAGACGTATACGTGTATGCATACATATCTAATACGCATAATGGGAGACAGACAGACATTATGATTCTTACAGTGATGGAGATGTAGACAGGAAGGAGACAGTGAGATGGGGGCGCAGTTAAGTGTAGCTTATATCATCATACTGATATTCTAAATACAACATTGTCAACTCATGGTGTGTGTGTGTGTGTGGGTGTGTGTTTTATTAAACGGTGGATTGTAGAAAGCATCCCTAAGATTTTTCACTGAGACATCCAACAGTACAAGTGAGTACTTACTGCAGTAGGCGATAAGGAGACTAACCAGAATCATCACTGCCCAAAAAGTTGAGGGCATGCTTAGCAAAGTGTGGGCATCCTTTCGATTATTTATCCTAGAACAAGAAGCCATTTGAGCTGGTTTCCTAAACCAAAAATAATTGAGTCAGTTTTGCCAGCCAACTCTCCTGCTGAATGATCGCCTGTCTCCACGTGAAATCCTTAGGAAAAACATATTCTGCCAAAGCCAGAGTCCCTCAGCACCGGTGCCACGCTTCGGTAGTCATTGTCCTCCCCAAATTAAGAAGCCCAAATTGTTGATTAGCCTTAGATTCCTGGATAGATTTAGAAAACTTGGCGGTAAAGCAGGACTGATTTTGTTGTTGTTATACGCAATTTTTATCACGTAAAGATTGAAACCACTACATGACAACTGGTTCTGTCAAGTTCTTCAGTGTAGTGCAGTCAAGCATTCACTCTAGAACACTGAAAAAAATAGATCCACGGTTTGTAAATTGACGACAGAAATGCACAATTCACCTCCAAGCGAAGGGTAACACCATTTATATAGAGGTCCCTGGTATATTCCGGTACAATTGATGTTGGAAATAACAATGCATGCTGGTGTCGCTCCAAGTGACAGTGTGCGTAAACAAAAAACAAATGTCTCAAAACATTCTCATCACAGCAGTGGTGAATTATAAAGGTGGACTCACTGGTTTAGATTTAAAAAAGAAGAAAACATTAGGCCAGCGTTCAGAAAGTCTATATCAGAAGGAACTACCTTCATGTAGCTCAGTAGCTGCACTGCTATAGTATGTTAATACTGCAGCCTAAAAAAGTCTTGCACATTCCTTTTTTCTGCCAAAATCCATCCAGCAGATTGAAGAAATGTTGAGAAGTTTCAGACGCTCTTCTGCTGTCCTACCAGTTGTTGACAGTGTAGTCCGCAAGTCACGCAGAATGTAACATTTGCACACCATTTGATGCCTCAAGCAGCCTCTCTGACGCAGTGTCTAGCTCTTAAAGCTGAAACAAGCAAGAATAACGCTTACAAGTACTCAAGAGAGGCTTGTCATTGGTAGGCAGCTGGACCTTACTGACACAAACCGGGTTAAGAAGGAAGACCACCACACATAATTAACGTTAACTGGTATGAGAATGTGAATGGTCGACTGTTAGTACGCCTAAATCTTTCTCCAGTACTATCGTTTAGTCAATGTATTGTGTGTGTGTGTGTGTGCACGACCGCACTTCACACACACGTCTATACACACAGCCAAATTGTGCCTGTGTGTGTGTGTGTGTGTGTGTGTGTGTGTGTGTGTGTATATATATATATATATATATATATGTGTGCGCGTGTGTGTATTACTTTATAATATATGTATATGTGTGTGCTACATGCACACACATATATATATATATATATATATATATATATATATATATATATATATATGTAGACATATGCATATAAAATATACACAAACACACAAGCACACACGTAATGAGCATATAAAGAGAGAGCAGAAACGGAGGAACACGTATGCATACATAGATACGGGTGAATGTGTGGTTTAGCTCCAGTGGGACTGCGAGGATCGTATCTCTGAAGTGTACCTCAGTATGAGGAACGTTCATCATTTTGAGACATTAAAAAGTCCATGTTCCTCGCTGCTCAACATTGAAAGGGTCTGTCACACTTTACTGTCAATCGTTTTTAACTAACATCACGATAAATAAGTCATAATCATATTCATAAACAGTTTTATAAGGATAAAGTTACATATTTAAATATTCTGTGAGCTTCCCAGTTGAAATTGCTCATAAGCTGTTAGTACGTGCTCCACATTTTGTCCATTTGTTCCACATTTTAGAGTTGGAAGGTTGGTAACTATGACGAGGGGGGGTTATAAAGATTAGGACTCATTTGTTACCCTTGCCCACAAATGGTGCGACTCTGGAGGATGGTTATATTAATTGAAGGGAGGGAGGGTGGTGCAGGCCTCCACATACTCATGCCACTGTGGAGAAAATCCTTTGCAAACCAGGAAGGCAACATCGGCAATTGTAGGTGAATTCTAATCTTCACAGTCGTTGATGGAGGTTCAAGAGAAGCCCAACCCCCCCGCCCTCCGCGCGCGCACACACACACACACACCACATCTCCCCCTATATGTAACCTGTGGTTTGGAGTTTGACTGCTCCCCCCTCTCTGTTGTAAATTACAATATTCTGAAAAGGTTGCAGTATTGATTTATACCTCTCAACTTCTTAGTGCAAGAAATCTGGACAAAGACAAAAAATTATGGGGCGGACAAAGGCCCAAGAATAGGGCCTGATTTTAAGTATTTCTCTTATAAACTTAGAAAGTTGTCATAATAACAGGTTTTGTATTAGCATGCATTAAAAGTCTAAAAGTCAGATGTGTATCGTTATTTTATTTGCCAGAAAACCACAAATTCTACGAGGAACAGACCAAAAATATGAGGCTAAAATCTGGACTTTCTGCAAAAATCTGGACAGTTGAGCAGTAACTGTGTTGCTCTCAGCCTTCTTGCATAAGTGAATGCAGATTGCCTTGTTTTCCTCTTTAGGTAGTGTTAGGCATGCATTCTAATAAACAGTGGCAAACTGAGTTTATAATCTTAGCAACTGCAGTGCAAATACACCAAGATCTAATCAATAGTGATTGCTCCAATTATCTTTTTTTTTTAAAGTGTAACTAGGACATAGTTAAAGAGTGTAGGAAATGTTAACATTAGTGACTTAGTTGTATGTTGACCCTCTTTTTCTGATAAAGGTTGCAGTGATGGCTTCAAAAATTAGTCTGTGAACTTGACAAACTTGACACAGCTATAAATTTGTGACAATGAAAATGAAAATTCCTTGACCTTTCTAGGCACATACACGCACACAGCAGCCCCCCCCCCCACACACTTTTGAAAGTGACCCTGCAAAATAGTGTGGAAAGCATCAGAGCATCAGTGAACTTAATTTTTGTTGTTGAGTTAAAAAATAAATTATATTCATTTAAGATAGTTAAAATAATTTTATTCTCAAGAAATCAATTTATTGTTTTCATGACTGGTTTAGAAATGTTTTCTTGTTGAAATGTTTGTTCAGGATTAAAAATAACAAGTGTTGAAATTAAACTGAATCCCGATGCCTGTTTTTCCACTATTTGGCTGTTGCATTTAAATAACTATGTCACCCGTCTCCAGCTGGTGATCATGTCAAAGCATATTAATTGCATTTCAGTTACTCTTCCATTAATAACTTCAACAGAGAAAGACTGAGGACTCATTATTTTATATTAACCTTACTGATTTACTTTTGCAGATTCCCACTCTGAGTTTAACTTAACAATGCATCCATGTGTGTGTGTGTGTGTGTGTGTGTGTGTGTGTGTGTGTGTGTGCACGTGTGTGTGTGCGTGCATGTGTGTGTGTGTGTGTGTGTGTGTGTGTGTGTGTGTGTGTGTGTGTGTGTGTGTGGGTGACTAAAGGAGTAAACATTTTATTTTTGTTAGTTTTTATTTTGTTTACTTTGTTAGTTTTCTGGATTGAAAGTTATCGCCAATGGTTTGTTCCCTGTTTCACATAAAGTGGATAGATACCTTAAATTCAAATTAAGTTATAAAAAATTATTTTTTATATGGTATAATGTGAAATGGATGATAAGGAGAAGCTGATGTTGGGGGGGGGGGGCTTCAGATAGCCAGTTAGTGATCTGAAAAGGGCATTTTTTCCTTATCATCTGCTACAGTGACAGAAGGTTTACTATCATAACCTGGAAATGCACTTGGTTGAGTCATCATGTTGTCAAACTTAATTAACAAAAATGAAAACATTTTTCAGCCCCCATCTCGAACCATGGTAATGTCGAGAGTTCGATATTCGCCATTTTGAAAATGTGCCTGTTGACCTGCATGTGCCATCCGGATGACAGTATTCATGCTTTGGTACACTAAGTGTCGATGTATAGCCTCTTTAATTGTCTACTTTTGATGTTCCGTTACTCAACTGAGTGCATTTCCAGGTTATGATAGTAAACCATGACGGTTTACTATCATAACCTGGAAATGCACTTGGTCGAGTCATCACATCATTGAATTTCAATAGAATCATATATGTGATGAGTTGTATCTTCTGAGTCAGTTGGAGTTGCATTACAAATTAATTTCCCAGCAATTGAATGCAAAAGTATAAAATTAAGCTTGTGCTGGAGTTTCATGCAGTATCAATCAAAGTACTGCTTGTCAAGCATACCACTGCAAACTAAACATTTCTTTTCCCTGGTCAAAAATCTGTGCGAGAAAACTACTTTCACCTGAGTGTATCGTCTTTGATTGTACAGTTCAAACACATGACTATAAGAAAGGGTGAGGTAACTATTAGCTAGAAACAGAAGTGAAGTAAACCACCTCATGTGTGGAATTTGTTATGTGTGCTATCTCAACTCAAAGGATATACTGGCAGATAACAATTGCAATATCTGTGTTGCATGGACTCTGTGGTTTCAGCACATTTCTGACCATAGTCATGGGAGCACAATACACACATTATATTGTGATCCAACTTCACAATACACATTGTACAGTGGATTATGAGGACTATAACCAGAAATAGACTGACTTCAAAGAATCTATGCTTTTGCTTTGCCTTGTATGTTTTGGCAAGCTGAGTACAAAGGTTAGAAGGTGGGCAAGGGTTACAGTGTTTGGATCCACTCTGATGCCTAACACAAAATGTATCTTCAAATCTGAAAATCTTAAAATCTTAAATTTGACAAGAACCTAGTATGGTTTATCAAAGCATACAACTGCCACTAAACAAACTAATGGATAAGAAGGGCACAGAGATATGAATCACCAAGTCCAGCACTAAGTTCAGCTTGCCTCAGAAGCATGCAGGAAAAAACACCACTGCCCTGGCTATGGGCTTGCACCATTCATGCCCCACAATAAGCTTTGTACTGAATGTCCTTCTAGGGGGAATCTTTGGCAAAGTGCTCAAGACCTCTTTGCACTCACTCTATGTTTTAATGATTTCCAATGCTCACTTACCCATAGTAGTTGTACTTTGAATAAACTCTTAGATTTACACACACATAGTGTGTGCGCATGCAAACACACACACACACACACACACACACACACACACACACACACACACACACACATACACACACATTATATGTATCTTCTTGTCAGTTCACAAATAAGGAAACACATTACCATCCACAAGCTTTCTAAAAATGAGCACTTTACTTAAGAAATCGTGAGTTAAGCAATACAGTTAACAGTTATAATTACAGAAAAGTATAACATTGCTCATGTAAATATAAAACAATTCCTTTGAGCAAATAGATCTCAAGAAAGAAAAATGTCTATCTACAGATAGTTTTTACTGTAATTACATTCATAACTGAAAGATTTAATGCCCTAGTCTAAACTGGCTGAATTTTTAAAATACGTCAGTCCAAGGGAACGTGCAGAGAACTCGCTAGGCACAAGCTGCAAGGTAATCATTCTCTCTTTCATTATCTTCTCTTTCTATTTCATTTATATCTTTTGTCAAACAGAAACCGCAGATGTATGTGAGCAGAGTTTTACATTTACATAATGAGTTTATTTCCTTTCTATTGGATAGCAGAATTTATTTATTTATTTTACATTTGTTTACCGTGGATTTCCAACTGGGCCAGAGGCCCTTTTTGAATGGAGGCCGAGGGAGAAAATCTCCATTACAAAAATACATTACAAACAATACAAGAAATCGATAACAATCAAGAATACATAACATTGAAATATAGGTAGTAAATAGTTTATACATAAACAGTACAAACTGCGAGTTTAATATAAAGTGGAAAAAAAATAAAGTTAACAAATAAACTAGCATAAAACAGCTTGTGCCATCATAGAGAAATGACTGATTAATAGATCAATATCATGGTTTTGGTGGTAAATATTTATCAGATACATGTACGGTATATGAACAAGAATATGTCTGATTGTTGCTATGCTAGTGTTACTTGTTCTAAACAGTGATAGCTAAGATAATACTGAGGTGAATTACAAGAAGAAGGGAATATGATGAAACTGTAGAAGCTTGAGATAGTTAGATAAAAACAGGAGCAGTAGTGAGCCTCAGATAGGTGGACAGAAAATGAAAGTCTGTAAGAAGGCGGATGTTAGAAATTTTTAGTAAAGAATGAAATATTTTGGTTGTAAGAACAGGGAAGGACATAATGATCCACCTCGATTAGCGCAGGAGCAGCCAGTTTTTGGTTAGGTGTTCCTTAAGCAGTAGTTTAAATTTGGACATGCTACTAGAATTTAGTATTTTCTGAGGCATGGAATTCCAGGATTTAGATATTTAGTGGGAGAATAGAGTGTTACCATAACAATTATTAGCTTTAGTTACTTTGAGTAGTAGTTTGTTGGAGGATCTTAGTGGTCTGCCATTTGAGTAGGGCTGCACTAAACGTTTGAGTGCTGGACTGTGGTCTGGATGGTGTAAGATGAAATGAATGACACTGGGTAGTTCAATCCAATTTAGTTTATGAAGTGCTGTGCGGTGATGTGATCTGTAAGGAAGGTTAGTAGCGAATCTTTCGATTTTGTTATAGCAGGACTCCAGCTTGTTTAATCTGATTTTCTGGGATTAGTGAATATTGGTGAGGCATATAGAAGGGTGGAGAGCAGATGAGTCCTAGCTATGGAATGTCTAGTGGCCTTAGTTAGGTATGGCTTGGCTCTGTATAGTGAGCCTAGCTTAATGTGGACCTTTTTTGATAGTTAGAGCAAGGTGTTTGCCAAATTTTAGGTTGCTGTCAATTGTGACTCAAGGAATTTGGTGTGGTGGACAGGTTCAATTTTAATTTTATTGGCTGAGTAGATTGTGAAAGGGTGAGAGTTATCAGGTACTTTGCTATTAGTGAAGAGCACAAGTTTTTTTTAATTTGGACTGAGTATGAGTTAAGAGTCTGAGAGGTATTTTTCAATGTCTTAGAAAGATTGTTGGGTTGTTTGTAGGAGTTCTGGTAGGGAGGGAGCAGAACATATGAGGGAGGAGTCGTCTGCATATTGTATGCATATTGAATGCTTAACAGAACTGTCTAATTGCTCCTTTACAACCATTTAGTTCACTGGTCTAGGAATAGTCACAGATCTTGCAAACACAGTGCATAATAATTACATTATCATGACCTTTGTATATGGCTATAGTGCTCAGTAGAAGTAACTTGAGTCTTCAATTCCAAATGCCATTTTTTATAATTTTTTATAAATTTTATACATTTTTTCTATAAATTTCATAGAAAATGTTCACAGATTCATTTATGTTTTCTAGTCACTGGATAATACACGTCAGATTAAATGACATATTTTTGTTTACCTGCTACAGTTTTTATAAGACATAAATGCAGTTCAGATATCTGTTATATGCTGATATAGAAAGCAGTGGCACATTTATTTACAGATATCACACAGGACAATAGAATGTTGTTTTCTGATTAAAAGGACAAATATGCACACAGACTATATAAATAAAGTTCAGTAGCAGCATTCAGAAACGAGTGCTGATGCTTCATTTATGACTAGAGATGAAGCACTTATTATTCTGTGTGTGTTATTTATCTGTAGCAATCCACTTGTCACATTTGTAAAAGTTTCTTTTTGCAGTTTAAAGTGGACATTTTTTTGGGCCCTCAACATAGACGGAGGGGGGGGGGGCAGAACACGAAACTGCACAAGACACTAGAAGACCTAGCTAGGGCACTGCCAACAGTTAAATGTAGAAAGCAGAGCAAAATGTAATATAAACTTGCATGCTAACATCTTGGGTTGCAGAAACAAGTCATATAAATCAATAATTTAAAATAGTTATTGTCTAAACAAGAAGATAGTCTGGACATTTCATAGTGTCAAACGTGTATTAATGTTGCACGCCTTTTGTGAAGCTGCAGATTCACTTATCTGCAACTTAAAAAAATACATTTGAATGTACTTGCCACCACAGCAGAACCCATGCTAGCACTCATTTGCTAGGACTGAGTTTTGCTGATTTCTCTAATATACAGCTAAACTTCCGTCAAACTAGCAATTTAAACAGAAACAACATTCGTGTAGCACTCTGCAAAGCACTTCACTTTCATGCTTCATAACCAGTCTGACACCAAAATCATACAGTATGCTGCTAAATCTAGTATTATATACATAGTACACTTAAATTAAAAACAAAATAAGTTGTCCAATCTAATCTATAATTATCTTTTTACAGGTAGCAGCAATGACTTTATGACTGCAACCTTTGTCTAAACAGAACAAAAACAGTCAATACTAACCATCAGTAATGCAGCCATGTCAGATTGTTCAAGCTAACAGTACCAGATCACAAAATTTAAAAATGGGGATAGCTACAGATATTTGGGCAGAAAATTGTGAGAATGGCATGCATTCCATTAAGTAACACAAACTTGTTGCAATTAAAAGCAATCATCTATCAGGCCATTTATACTAACTAAAATATTTTAATGACTTAAGACCCAGAAAAATTTACAGCTTCTCTGCCTTTTATGCTCAACTTATGAAAGACTTGGTTACAATCACCTGCATTAGAAGCTGAAATTAAGTACAAACTTGCAGTTTTAAAAGTACTGTATTTCATTTTTCCTGTTGCCTAATTGTGTGCATCACTGAATGTAGTGTGCTGTGTGTCTCTCTGCTATAAGTGGGGGTGGTGGTTGTCTCACTTCTTTGTTATCTGATATTTAGCAGCCTAGAGGACTTCCTCTGTACTTTAACTGCTAGCCACAAAGTTTGAGAATTTATTTTATGCTCAACTTCTGAGAGACTTGGTTGGCTACAATCACCTACATTAGAATCTGAAGTTAAGTACAAACATGCAGTTTTAAAAGTACTGTATTTCATTTTTTCTGTTACCTCTGTGTTTCACTGAATATAGTGTGCTGTGTGTCTCCCTGCTATAAGACGGGTGGTGGTCTTCTCACGTCTTTGTTATCTGATATTTAACTGTTAGCCTAGAGGGCTTGCTCTGTACTTTAAGTGCTAGCCGCAAAGTTTAAGAATTCATTTTATGCTCAACTTCTGAGAGACTTGGTTGGCTAAAATCACCTGCATTAGAAGCTGAAGTACAAACTTGTAGTTTTAAAAGTACTGTGTTTCATTTTTTTCTGTTACCTAATTGTGTGTTTCACTGAATATAGTGTGCTGTGTGTCTCTCTGCTATAAGAGGGGTGGTGGTCTTCCCACCTCTTTTTTATCTGATATTTAACTGATAGCCTAGAGGGTTTCCTCTTTACGTTAAGTGCTAGTCACAAAGTTTGAGAATTCATTTTATGCTCAACTTCTGAGAGACTTGGTTGGCTACAATCACCTACATTAGAAGCTGAAGTTAAGTACAAACTTGCAGTTTTAAAAGTACTGCATTTCATTTTTTTTCTGTTACTTAATTGTGTGCTTCACTGAATATCATCTGCTGTGTGTCTCGCTGCTATAAGAGGGGGTGGTGGTCTTCTCACTTCTTTGTTATCTGGTATTTAACAGTTCGCCTAGATGGCTTCCTCTGTACTTTAAGTGCTAGCCACAAAGTTTGAGAATTCATTTTATGTTCAACTTCTGAGAGACTTGGTTGGCTGCAGTCACTTGCATCAGAAGCTGAAGTTAAGTGCAAACTTGCAGTTTTAAAAGTACTGTATTTCATTTGTTCTGTTACCTAATTGTGTGTTTCACTGAATATAGTGTGCTGTGGGTCACTCTGCTATAAGAGGGTGTTGGTGGTCTTTTCACTTCTTTGTTATCTGGTATTTAACAGTTCGCCTAGATGGCTTCCTCTGTACTTTAATTGCTTGCCACAAAGTTTGAGAATTCATTTTATACTCAACTTCTGAGAGACTTGGTTGGCTACAATTACCTGCATTAGAAGCTGAAGTTAAGTACAAACATTCAGTTTTAAAAGGACTGTATTTAATTTTTTCTGTTACTTAATTGTGTGTTTCACTGAATATAGTGTGCTGTGTGTGTCTCTCTGCTATAAGAGGGGTTCTGGTCTCACTTCTTTGTTATCTGATATTTGTTTGTTAGCCTAGAGGGCTTCCTCTGTACTTTACGTTCTAGCCACAAAGTTTGAGAATTCATTTTATGCTCAATGTCTGAGAGACTTGGTTGGCTACAATGACCTTCATAAGAAGCTGAAGTTAAGTACAAACTTGAGGTTTTAAAAGTACTGTATTTCATTTTTTCTTTTACCTAATTGTGTGTTTCACTGAATATAGTGTGCTCTATGTCTTCCTGCTATAAGAGGGGCTGGTGGTCTTTTCACTTCTTTGTTATCTGATATTTAACTGTTAGCCTAGAGGGCTTCCTCTGTACTTCAAGTTCTAGGCACAAAGTTTGAGAATTTATTTTATGCTCAACGTCTGAGAGGCTTGGTTGGCTACAATCACCTGCATCAGAAGCTGAAGTTAAGTATAAATTTGCTGTTTTAAAAGTACTTTATTTCATTTTTTTCTGTTACCAAATTGTGTGTTTCACTGAATATTGTGTGCTGTGTGTCTCTCTGCAGTTAGTTCCCCACCCACCCTCCCTGTTCTTGTTCTGGTGTTAGTGTTGGTGACTCTGGAATTGCCTGCCCCTCCTGTAAGTCTGTATTTAAACAGTCTTCCTGAGTCTCATTTGCTCACTTAACTGAGTACAGTGAGATCATATTCTGAGTCTAGTGTTCACTTTAATACAGAAAGAAGATTTCAGAAGGCAACCCACTTAGGTTCATCCTTCTTTTCTCCTTGCACTTTACTAACAAAAATAAATAAATAAAAAAAATTGCACTTTATTCATCTGCTTTTACTGTTTTTGTGTTTCCTCCTACTTTATTTTGCTTTTGCCTCTTCTTAAAAGTACTCAACTTTATTTATTCTGCTGCATTTATTACTGCTTGGTAGTAGCCTGATTAAATTGTAACTGTTATTCTATGTCTTTTGGTTTAGGGCAGCCACAGTGGTGCAGCGGTTAGCGTTACCACCTCACAGCAAGAGGTTCTGCGGTTCGATTCTCAGCTTAGGTGCCTTCTGTGCAGAGTCTGCATGTCCTCCCTGTGGTCGCGTGGGTTTCCTCCAGGTGCTCCAGTTTCCTCCCACAAGCAAAGACATGTTGTAGGTGGATTGGACACTATAAATTGGCCCTGGGAATGAGTGTGTGCCTTCTGTGGAAGGTTGGGGACTGGGCTGGCAACTCAACACCGTAAAACTCCACTGCCAATCATGAGTGGACAGGTGATCTGTTGTGGTAATCCCTAACTGGGAAAAGCTGAAAGAAGAAGATTCTATGTCTTTTGGTTTAAGCACTTTGGCTTCATACCGGTTGTTTTACATTAAGAAGGTTTGTGGTGTGCACTGTTATGGCAGGACAGGTAGTTTACATCCTTCTAGGCTGGGAATTGCTGATTGAAGGCTCAGTGTCTGCTATTCTAAAAGTGTATTAGTTCTGGTTTAAGCACTTGGGCATCAGGCCAGTTATTCTACATTAAGAAGGTTTGTGGTCTGCACTCTTGTTTGAGGAGAGGCTGGATTATGCCCTACTGAGCTGGGAATTTCTGGTCACAGACTTATTGTGCCTGCTTATCTGAACTGTTTCTTTCTGAAATTGGCATGCCTTGTTGCTGTAGCATAGACCAGATTCAGGCCTGTTGAATCTAGCTTTGTTTGTATAACTTGAGCACTGATCCAGGCTATCTTATTTGGAAAAAGTTCCACTGCACACTTGTAGCAGGAGTGTGCAGTTAGAACTAGTCTGATTGAAGACTGCTGGAACAGGGCTCAGTTTTGAGCTTTTTTTTTGGTTACTTGGGTAGCTTGTTTAAATCACTTTGTTCGTTTTCTATTGTTTTATATATAAAAAATGCACTTTGTTCATCTGCTTTTACTGTATTTGTGTTTCTTCCTACTTTATTACTAGGGGCATTGACTACAACTCTGATCTGAGATATATAACAATAAGTATAATTTTCTGTGCATTTGAAGTGTTTTAAACTCCCTCAAATCGCACCTTCTTAGTACATGGTTATGCCCTTGTATCACATAACCCTACCCATACTACTATTAACTCCCCAAATTCCTCTCTGATCACATGCTGGAGCTCTGATCCCCTGTAGGCTTGGTCATCTGAAAGGGTACTTTTAACTGTAGAATCTTACTTGATATATTTTCTTTTCTTACCAAAGTATGACTGACATTGTCTTTTTACCCATGTTCTATATCTTTTACCTGGAGTGTTTTTATTAATTCTTGTTATATTACTATGCTCAGCATACATGATGTAACCTGTTTTGTGTATTATGCTGGATGTACTGTATTTGTATAACTTGATGTTGGAGCTTTTCTCCCCGGGCCTCCGCTGAAAATGGACCTGGTCCAGTTGGAATTTCCCGGTTAACAAATGTAAAATAAAATAAAATAAATAAATAAATAAATATTTTCTGAAAAAAAATACTTGTTTCCCGCCTTCATAAGCTAGTATAGTCCGGTTTTCAGGTTAGTGCTGAATTCAGGGCTGTGTTACAAATATCTGTATTTGCCCATACCTTACTTGGATAGAAGGAAGCTTCTCTGTTCAGCTGTGAGAGAGGGGAGTTTTGAGCAGCCTATCTGTCCCTGGAGGAGTGGTTTCAGCCCATAGATTAGTAACTTATTGGGCATTTTGGGCTAATTTCTCTTTTATTTACTTGCTATAAAAACTGCATTTGCCTGGTTTTGTGCACCAGGCAGTGCCAGTTAGCTAGGGTATAACTATTCCCGTCTCCACAAAGTCTCCTCTTCAATGTTTCCCTTGGAACTAGACAAACTTTCAACTTAAGCACTCAAGAGATTAATTTCACAACCCGGCACTTGCTCAAAACTCATAGCAAGCACTTATAAATCCTAGCACTAGACCCCCCATACTGTACAGAAGGACAAGGATCTCTATTCAACCTTACCTGCCATTCAGTAAAAAAGTTCACTGTACCTATCCAGGCATGTCCAAAAGGCAGTTTCAGGTGTACTCTCCAGTCCAGCTGGTGAATCTGGGCATTTTGAGGCAATGTTACAACTGCCTCATGTACACAGACAACCCTCTCCTCCTACCACCAAACACTAATACATGCAAGAGATGCAATTATACAGCAAAACTGGAGGCTAAGCTCTCTCAACTCAAGACTGGCCCAGACAGTCAAGAGGAGAAGGGAAATACTTTCATCACACTACCAGTCTCACATAGACCCATTAAACCAGCCCTGGCAAAAAACACACATAAATACACAAAAACATACTCGGAGGCTCTAAATAAAAATCTGCAAAAGTAACAGAGACTTCCAAAGCAGACATCCAAGCAAGCTCCACCTGCCAACACAAACCATGAAACACATACTTCACAAAACCAGTGTGCCACGCAATCATAGCCCTTAAGACAAAATAACATACCCAACATACTAGTAATAGGTGACTCTATAGTCAGGCACACTGATGTCACACTCACTAGGCTGAATGAGGAGAAGGTTACTGTTAGCTGCTGTCGGGTGCCAAGATCCATCACATAACACAAGCACTCAGGTCACTCCAGAGCAAGTACAAATATGACTTTGTCATTGTCCATGTTAGTGTGAATGACCTGAGCCTTACCTCCACTGGACTACATGAAAAGAGACATGGAAGAGCTCTCTCATCACGTAGCCCAGGCCGGTATGACTCTGACCCCTAGTAGCATCCTGACCTCACCAAGAATTATACTATGGTATAAAGAAACAAATATCAATTTCAACAATTGGCTAAGTTTCTGGTGTCATTCAAAAGGGATCCAGTGTCTGTCCACCTGGGATGACATCTCGACAAGCCACACTGCTTCACTAGAGACAGCTTGCACATGTCACCCTTAGGCTTTTGAATACTGGCCAAGGCTCTTGCCACCCCCATAGTGCCATTTTTAGGCAAGGCTCAAAAGACAAACCCACCACCGTAAATAGTACAAATAACAAAAAACTGAGGGTAATGCTACTCAATGCCAGAAGTCTAAACCTCAAAATGCACACACTCGAGGCACTCCTCATTATGGAGAAAATCAATATATGTGCAGTAACAGAAATCTGGTTTAAGGCTCCAGAGAGCACCCCAGCACTACCAGGCTGCAACTCATACCATACATTTCGGCCACAGAACCCAAACCAAAATACAAAAGTCGGGGGCGTATCCATATTCATCAAGGATACCCACACCTCCAAGTTAGTGGCATAGCACGATGCTTCAGAGATCATCCAAGTGCAACTAACAATGGGAAAACTGCAAGTCAAATTGTAGCTTGCTACAGATCACCCACCATGTCCCAGGATCCCCATTCCACATTTCTGGAAACACTGGGAAACATAAAGGTCCTACCAAACACCCTACTATTGGGTGATTTCAATTACCCAAACATTAACTGGGAGAAATACTCAAGTACTAGCTCCCTTGCCCAACATTTCCTAGAATTTATAAACTCAAACACCCTGAATCAACTGGTCAACACTCCCACCAGAGGTGACAACATATTGGACCTGGTCATCACCAACATGGGCAACCGGTGTTCCACACCAAAGGTCAACCCCTCACTGGTTAGATCTGACCATAAACAAATCACTTTGGATATCCACATTCCACCCCACCCCCAGACAAGGAAACCACCGTGAAAACTTTTCAAAAACAAACTTCACGTTACTTAAGACCATGGTGGAAAGTTTCAAAGCCCCCATGCTAAAGGATAATGCTGTCCAAGCTGCAAAATCCTTTATTAATGCATTCTGTGGGCACCTACATGAATGCATGGATTGTGCTATCCCTAGCAAAGCCA
The DNA here is from genome assembly GCF_019279795.1 of Protopterus annectens. Taxonomy (NCBI): domain Eukaryota; kingdom Metazoa; phylum Chordata; order Ceratodontiformes; family Protopteridae; genus Protopterus; species Protopterus annectens. Next base: position 1,008,069,947 of record NC_056745.1, read on the forward strand.
AGACTCACTCCTCCAAGAAAAGGAAACCAGTCTGGTGGACCCCTGCCATAAACAAGCTATACAATCAAAGGAGGAAACTAGTACAGAAAAGAGTAAAATCCCAAGAAAGGAAGACATCCCTGATCAGTATCAGCAAGAAACTACGATCCCTCATAAAATCATCCAAGGGGAGCTTTGAAAGAAAAATTGCCAAACACTCCAAAGATAACCACAAGGTATTTTTAGCTTGTCAAGAACCTAAGTGGCAATGCTCAGATCTGCTCAGAGTTAGTGCAGAATGGCACAAAATACACTGAACCGACCAATATTGCCAACATCCTGGCAGACAGGTTCAGTGCAAACTTCACCCCCTCTCACCCCCAAAGGGCCCATAGCCATACCAGAAGAATGTAGAGCCCCTGAAATCACAGACACTCAGGTTAAAACAGCCCTCTCCAAAGCCAAAAACACAGCATCAATGGGACCAGATGGTGTCCCAGGCTGCGTCCATATGAACTCAAAGATGAACTAACCTCTCACCTAAATACACGTTCAACTCAGCCTCTCCACAGCCTATGTACCCAAAGAGTTGTGATCAGCAACAATTATTCCGCTCCACAAAGGTGAAGCCACAATAGACCCCAGTAAATATCGCCCTATAAGCCTGACTAGCTTGGTCTGCAAGGCTATGGAGCACACCATCCTGGAACTCATTAGCAGAGACATTGGGAACCTCCATACACTGGACCCTACCCAGTCCGGCTTTGTTAAGGGAAGATCATGCCTCCTAAACCTGGTGGACTTCTTTGAGACAGTTACCAAGGCTATAGATGAGGAAAGGTGGTCCACACAGCCTACCTAGACCTTGCAAAGACCTTTGACACATTCCCCATTCTGGTAGTATAGACAAGCTCACCAGCCTGAACATAAATCCCTACATCACAAGATGGGTTGCCAACTGACTCATGGACAGAACCCACATGGTGAGAGTTGCAGGAGCTAGGTCTGACTCTAAACTGGTTACAAGTGGCGTTCCCCAGGGCTCAGTCCTAGGACCCCTCCTGTTCGGCATATATTTCTCAGAGGTACAGGCAAGCACAGGAGGACTATGACTGACCAAGTTCACAGACGACTGCAAACTAGGGGCTATAACTGACTCTTCAGCTGACACAGACATCCTCCAAAAGGGTCTCACTGAGACAGATACCTGGTGTCAAAATCATGGCCTCAAGCTAAATGCCAAAAAGTGCATAGTCATCCCCTTTGGAAATAACAAAGTACCCACAGACTACCACATAGGTGGTAGTCCCCTAAATGCAGAAAACATAATAAGGGATTTGGGGACCCAAGTAGATAGTAATCTCTCCTTTGAAAATCACATTGCCAAAGTGGTTAGAAACTCCTTCTATGTGGCCCACCTAATCACAAAAGGGTTTGCATCCAGATCAAAAGAGGTCATTGTGCCCCTCTACTCATCACTAATCAGACCCATCATAGAGCACAATGCCCCATTTGGGATTTACCTTACAAGACACCTGCAACAGCTGGAAAGACCACAGAAGTACCTTACCAAGAGGATCACTGGCCTCAAACAGATGCCCTATGCAGCTCGACTGAAGAAACTCCAGCTGTACTTTGTTGCATACCACCTACTCAGAGGTGATCTCTGCCTGACATACAAGGCAATGTCCAACCCAGAATTGATGGACATGCTCCACCTAAAGAAAACCTTATCCCCTCGAGCCACACGCTCTAGGGATCTAAACCTCACCACAACAATAAATAGGACATGTTGGAGGGATAGATTACTGTCCCTGAGACTTCTCATGCTTTGTAACAAGATTCCAATCTACATTAGGCAGAGCTCCTCACTAACACTCTTCAAGAGAAACCTTGACTAGTGGATGGAAAACAGAAAGTTTACCCTGGGGATCACTTCAGTGGCTCTGCTGGACAGAGGCACAGGGAACTAATCTAAGGGGGCAGCAAAAGCCAACACATTCTGTCTAGGCTTATAAATGCCTTCGGGCAGATAGCCTAGTACCTACCTATGAACCTATACCTCATCTTCTGCCTAACTTCAGCCTTCTGTCTAACATGCACATTTTTATGCTGTGAAACTGTTACTCTTCTCATGCAAAATCATTGGCTGATTTGAAGCAACTCTTAGTTCTCCAGATTTACTGATGCTTCATACTTAAGCAAGTTGTAGTTATCTGAGCATCATATCTATATCTATATCTATTTTTATATCTATAGCTATATATGTGCGCACATGTGTGTGTGTGTGTGTGTGTGTGTGTGTGTGTGTGTGTGTGTGTGTGTGTGTGTGTGTGTGTGTGTGTGTGTGTGTGTGTGTAGCTATTTTTCTCAAAATTATTACTTTGCATATATTGTCATAAGAGGTATCATTTATTTGTTACAAATTTTGACTTTCATCCTCTTTGGAATGATATTATTTCTATTCAGCCTTACTTTACTTCACCATGATGGTGTGCTTCCCTAATTATTAACTTTATTAATTGAATTACCTTTCCTTACAGCTCTTGTCATGACTGAAAAGGCTCCCCAGACAAGCTGACCTACTTGGTTAACAAAAATAAATGGATAAACAAAAAAAAAAAACTGCTTTCGACTTTTAGAATTAATAACAAAATAAACAGCTGCTAAATAGTCTGTACATCAGCCATTAGGTCATAATAAGCTTTTGGCATTATAAGGCAAGGCTATGATTACTTGGTGTACTTTTGTAGGGAGGTTTCCTTGGCTTTTTCCTGCTGCAAAGACCTCATATTCTATCAGCCATCTCTCCTTCTGCACTCTTATTTTTATCTTTTCTCTCCTTTGATAACATGAACTATACATGCATAATATATACATCATACTTGTTACTGTTGTGATAACATGCACGAGAATATAGCCTTTAAAGAAAATTCCAGTAATATATATGTAAAGATATGCCACTTGCATCTATCTGTTATTTGTAAATTATCTTTACTGATTAATAGTATACACACTTCAAATATTTTTTTTCTCCACATTAATTGATATAATGGCTGGTATCATAGCTGGATGCTAAATAATAGACATAATAAACAATTATTATTGTTAGTACCTTTTCATGTGTCCCTTCCCTGTGTTTTTTGAAGTGCAGCTTTTAATTGTTTTTGCTCTTCAGTGAACTTCAACTTTTGTCTTTGCACTAAAAGTGCATTGTGTTGTAACTGGCTGTCCTTCCATTATAAGCTCCTATAAATGCTTAATGGTATTATTTAAACAAAATCTTGCTTGCCTTTTTATTTTAAAGTAGAACGGTTTGTTGCTTAGTGAGTATCTCAATACCTGATTTCAAATTTGCCACACTTAGACTTCGTAGGTTAAAAATGCCTCATGCCTTGCTTAAACCCTCTTCTTGTTTTACCACAGTGCCCAAGATTTTACCATATATAGTGCCATAGCCATGTTTATAATTGGCCTTACATTAATAGTGTAAGAATGAATTTTCAGTGAAGGCAAACTTAAGTGACAATTCTTGAGCTGCATAGCTTAGAAGTCTAGTCAGTACTCTGTTGCAGTTTTCTGAGTTTTTGGCTCCTTTGTTGCAATTATCTGAGTTTCTGCAAGTATAAGCCATCTCCTCACCCAGTGAAAGTGTACATCTAACATGCATGGACACAATTATTTACTCTTGATTTCTGTTTCATTATTTTAGGACACTTGAAAATGCCTCTAGCTATTTAAAAAAACTCTGTAAGCAAATTTTAGTATACCCTCTGCAAGCTGTTGAAAAGGGACAAAGGGCTCATAACTAGTGAGTTTACCAGTGATACCAGATCTCTCCTTACTTTTGTTAGCCATTAATTGTGTTTACTAAAGCCATAATACAACTATGCATTTAATTTCAGTGTGATAATGGCAGACAATAGAATTTAATATTACCATAATGGTACTGGGACCAATAAAGGAAAACACCCCATAGTGGATGGCTGGGTACTCTTGGATTTGGATTTTTTGGGGGTCTCAGCTGTGCCATCAATGGATTAGTCATTTATTTGTGTGTTTGTTGATGGTCATGGGAGCATCAGGAGTCTGAGGTAACATCCCTTCAAATGGAAAAGGAAACACCTTATTAGGTGAACTCACTAGACTAGTGCAAATGTTTTCACAGGGTGAAGTGTCAACATCAGTTAATACCGATTTAGATGTTTCTATTCCCTGCTTTCATCCCAGGCAGGATGATGTGACATCACTTCCCATTTCTCATCTGGGATCCTTTGGTGGTTTTATGACATCCTCCTTGGTGGTTAAGAGTTCTGTAGCAGCAAGATCAGATTTTAACATTTTACCTGGGTTCCAAACTGAAACGGGAGCTGCATCTACCAGGTACGGAGCTTATGACCAGTATGCTCATTTGGATATTAACACATGGTTAAGACAGACTGAAGTTGATATCAATGACAATAACAGGGACAGACATACCTCTTATCAAGGTATGATTTATAAATTGAAAGGCAAATTAACAAAATACAAATCACTGGTTTTGGACAATTGGTTTCTGGAGGAATGTATTGCTGGTAAAATGTGCCAAAAGGACTTAGGCTTATTAAATTTCATAACAATGGTCAGATTTTTTCAATGAAATAGTGCATATTTTAAATGACTGTGGTTTGTTATTGATGTGTGCTATTATTTAAAAAAAAATGAAAGAACTTTAGAGCGCTTACACAAAGACATTCTTTTTTAAGAACTTTTTAATTGAGCTTTAAGTAACAAGACCATTTAACCAATAAACATACAACAAAAATAGAAACAAACTATATGCACAGTCCATGACATAGGCAATTTCTATTATTTATATTTCTCTAAAAGATCTTTAAGTTAAAACCATGCAAGTTTCTTATGTGTAACATTTGTAGTTTTTACATTAGCAGTTTGAATTTCCCTATTACAAAACTTTTTTGCTATAGAAATAAAACCAGAGAATGAAAGGTTACTTTTACATTTCCAGTTTATTGTGATTACTTTCCTTGCAATAGCGAGAAGAAACCAGAGAAGATGCACTTATTTTCTTGGAATTACATTAATAATAATAAAGAATTTGTTATATCACAATTATCCGACTACAACCCTTTAGTGAAGTTCCTGAACTCTAACTAAAATGGGATTATAATTTTGCATTCTAAGAACATGTGGATCCAATTTACATTTAGAACTTCATCACATCTCCAACATTTAAAGTTGTCTTTTTTGTATATTATAGCAATTTTGTATGGAGTAAAAAGGTCTATATCACAACATCGAACTTCCAAAACATCGACCACTATAAGGTCGAACTTGGAAGTTCAAAATGTGATATGATCAAAAGCTCAAAACAGCGTTTTTTTCCCAGGGGAAAAAAAATTGCTGTTCCGAGAAACACACACACAACACATGCACAACACAAACCAGTTCTAATGTGGGGGGCTTTGCCCCCCACACCCCCTGATGTGGGGGGCTGTGCCCCGCACACCCTCTACTTAAATATACCAACTCTGAGACCGCACCACAGTGGAGGAAATAGCAAAGCCACAGAAATGGTTTACAGACTTCTTTCCCGGGGGAAAGAAGTCGATGTTCTGCGGCTTCGATATTTTCAGCTTTCGATCTTCATTCGACCTTATGGCAGTCAATGTTTTGGACATTCAATGTTCTGATATAGATCCAGTAAAAACATTTGTGTAAGTATTTCCACGTAAATATTTTCCAAAAGGAGAATGCAGCTGTATCCTGTATAGAGTTGAATATTAAAGTTTTATTTGCATCAGAAAACATTTCATTATTTATTATAGTGGAATAATTCAAAAGGATATATCTGCAGTCAAGAATTCAACTCTTACCATCTTATATATTTTCGATAAAGATGATTTGTGAGTAAATGCTGAATTATTGATTTGAAAAAGTAAACATAAGATCTTAGGAATATCTCTTGAGCTCATATTTGTTGATAGATGTAATTTATTACTTATGAATTCTATAAATATTTGGATATTTAGCCAATTATTTGTTTTGTATTGTATCTTGCAAAAGATGATTTGATTCATATACATTATCATTGTTCATAAATTGATGCCAATATTTCAAACCATTTTCTTCTATTTCTTTTATTCTATTTAAATTAAATGAATCTAAACACCATTCCATAAAAGCAATTGGAAACATCAAAAACAATAACATTTTTATGAGATAATTACTATGCATTATCTTCCTGAAGTTAGTTAGAATATAATTAATGAAAGGAGTAAAATTAGGATTTTTTTTTATATTAATGCTAAATTCTTTTATAATTAAATTTAGTTTATTTGTATCTGATATCACATTGCTATTTTTTTTCTTATTAGCTATATCAATCAATGTAAGAAGTTTGATGATGTTGTCCTGAACTTTCCTGTTTATAATGAAACCTGTCTGATCATCTTTATATTGTTTCAAGATGGGTGATATCATGGCATATGTCCATGAGAGAAAATTAATTGACTTATTTTTAAAACTTTCAAATGCATTTAATAAAATGTTTAAAGTACTGTCTTGGAATAATCGATATATCACAGGAATTAACCCATCTAATCCAGGAGTTTTATTGTTTTTCAGATTTTGGATTTGATCCTTTAACTCACTAAAATATATTTGTTTAATTTAATGTCTTGCTCTTTAGTCAATTTATTCTTTATGTTTTCTTTAAGGAACCTTTCTAACCTATCCAAATTTTTTGTAGTAGGACTGGTATTACTTATTGTTTCATAGTGTCTTCTGAAAGCTTCTAGAATATCCATTAAGTCTGTTACTCTTAATTTTATCTCCAACTTTATATTTAATTATAATATTATATATGTAATTCATTAATGTAATTGATATTTTTTAGTCCTTTGGATTTTACTGCTAGACTATGTAAAGTTTTTGGATTAAATGAGTATGATTGTAATCTATGTCTCTCTAAATTTATTGACACTTTATGGTTCAATATTTCAACATATTTTGATTTAAATCTTTCAATTCAGTGTTTGTATTAATCTCATTATTTTTTAAATTTAGCTTTAAAGTATTAATTTTGGCTTGCAGACTAATCAGTTCTGTGTCCCACTCCTTTCTTTTCTTTAAGTACCAACTTTTAATTCTTCCATATAGGTATGCTTTCAGTGTGTCCCACAAAATAACATCTGATGTTTCATTATTATTGTTAAACTCTAGGAACAAATTTAGTTCTTTTAAAACCAGTCTTTAAATCCATTGATTTTAATAATGTATGCAGGAATTCTTTGCCAATAAATTAGGTTGCTCGGTTTTAAGTTGAAATTAAAATATATGGTGTTGTGCTTAGATAAGGGGTAAGATGTTATTGAAACTTCCTCTACCTTAGAATATAATTTATCAGACATGAGAACTCTATCAATAGTAGCTTGAGTGCCAAACCTGTATGAGTAATGAGTATAATTTAGTGAACTTAGCAATTTCATATCATAAATATCTTTTACATTTGTAGAATCAATTAAATATTTCAGTTTTTTGTCAGTGGCTGATAAAGCTGGTTTCCAAACTTTAGAGGTATCTCTTAGGTTCATAGGTAAGTACTAGGCTATCTGCCCGAGGGCATTTATAAGCCTAGCCAGAGTGTGTCGGCTTTCATCACTCCATTGATTAATTAACTGAGCCTCTGTCAAGCAGAGCCAATGAAGTGATCCCAGGGGTGTATTTTCTGTTACCCATCCACTCGTCAAGGCTTCTCTTGAAGAGTGTTAGTGAGAGGCTCTGCCTAATGTAGTTAGGAATTTTGTTCCAAAACATGGGGAGTCTCTGTGACAGGAATCTATCCCTCCAGCATGTTCTATTTATTGTTGTGGTGAGGTTTAGCTCACTAGAGCATGTGGCTCACAGTAACTTGGATGTCTTTAGGTGGAGCATGTCCATCAATTCTGAGTTGGACATGGCTTTGTAAGTCAGGCAGAGATCACCTCTGAGTAAGCGATATGCTACTGAATCCAGCCAGAGTTTTTTCAGTCGGGCTGCATTGGACAAATGTTTGAGGCCTGTAATCCTCTTGGTGAGGTGCTTTTGTGGTCTTTCAAGCTGTTGGAAGTGTCTTGTGAGGTACATCCCAAATGGGGCATTGTACTCTATGATGGGTCTGATGAGTGACGAGTAGAGGGGCACTATAACCTCTTTATTTCTAGATGAGAACCGCTTAGTAATTAGATGGGCCACATAGAAGGATTTTCTAACTACTTTGGCAATATGATTGTCAAAGGTGAGATTACTATCTACCTGGGTCCCCAGATCTCTTATTACCTCTTCTGTATTAAGGGGGCTGCTGCCTATGTGGTAATTCATGGGTGTTTTGTTTTTTCCAAACGGGATGACTATGCATTTTTTGGCATTTAGCTTGAGGCCATGACTTTGACACCAGGTGTCTGTCTCAGTAAGGCATTCTTGGAGGATGTTCATGTCAGCCGGAGAGTCAATTATGGCTCCCAGTTTGCAGTCATCGGTGAACTTGGTTAGCCATAGTCCTCCTGTGTTTGCCTAAACTTCTGAGAAATATATTATATTATATATATTTCTTGAAGAAAGGATGCAGTTAAAGTCACCAGCAAAGATGATCTCACCCTTTGAATATGAGTAAATTGTATGAACTTGGTTAGTCATAGTCCTCCTGTGTTTGCCTGTACTTCTGAGAAATACATTATATTATATATATTTCTTGAAGAAAGGGTGCAGTTAAAGTCACCAGCCAAGATGATCTCACCCTTTGAATATGAAGAAATTATATTTAGATGCTTTGTTGCAGTTTTGGCACCTAAAGCAGAGATCCAGTATATATTAACAAAAGTAAAGTATTTTCTATTCAATTCCAAGACCACTAGACTCAGCATACCATTCTTGTCTGAGTAAGTATTAATTATTTTAGGCATTGTTAAAGATTTCTTCCATATGATTAACGTGCCTCTTCTCCTGGAGTGATAATGTGAATCTGCAAGTATATAATAATCATTGAAATTCAATCTATCCAAATCTTTATTAATTAGATAAGTCTCTTGTAAAAAAGTAATTTGAACTTTATTTATCTAAAAGTACTTAATTAAGCTACCTCTCTTTATATGGTCATTGAGGCCATTAACATTTAATAACATGCATTTATATGTAGACATTTTTGAGATTGCATTTGCAAACATTGATTATTGATATGAACATAAGAAACAACAAGTTTATTACCAATCCTATAAAAAACTATATACATCTCCTACCATGGAATAGATAATTCCTGGTTTAATGACATAGTCATTTAGACTGGGTCTATGACAATGGATCAACTGCACTACATATCAAACAGCCAGAAAATCAAAAATGCAGGTGATAAAAACTGATTTTGTGGGGTGGGTGCACCCCCACACCCCCGCTAAACATATATACTAACTCCAAGATTGCACTACATTGAGGAAAGGGCAAATATCCCAATTTTATGGTACCATGATCTCATAAAACAGGTTTCTATCACCAGCGTTTTCGATTTTCTGGCCATTCGATATTTAGTGAATTTGATCCATTGTCATAGACCCATTTAGACCACCTTCAACCATCATCGTACTCACTAGGCTATCTTTTTCTAGGTCTACTGCCTTAAGAAGAAATTAGAATTAATTGATTAATGACATATAGCTTCTCTCTTGAGACTATTTTAGATATATCCATTTACAGCTATAATTATCCATGTATGTGAATATATGAAAGTATGACACCAAATAACAAACTCATTATATCTGAGTGATGCCTTTAGGGCATCTGTAGTCAAATCCCACCAACGCCTCTAGGTATCCAACACGATCAGCCTGTATTTGCAACAATAATTCCAAAATCATGCTATGAACTAGGTCTTAAAAGATTACATCCTTAAAGTTTGCACAATAGCAAACTCCACTGCATTAACGCTTGACATCTGTGTTGTGCAGGTAAAAATATATTAATCACTGTTTTTGTGATGTTTATTTTATATATATATATATATATATATATATATATATATATATATATATAATGTCCACAATATTCTCAAAATCTTACCAACCAAGCATCACAGGCAGAACTACTTAGCATCCCCAGAAGGCTCTCAGTAGATGTGTGAAATGTTATTGATATACTACGTATATGTATAACTTTAGTGGTTGTTGAGATAATTCCAGTTGTCTCCAAAGTACCATAAACACAATAGTTACTGTGTTTACTGCAATACACAAAATCCAGGTCAAGACCCAGAACCCAAAAAATACCACCACTATAAAATAGTTTATGATGAAGAGTTTGCCGTTTATACCCCTTTCATAGCTCCCATGGTTCTAGAGATGTGGGATATCTGTTTGAAATGTGAGAACAAAATTTGACTCTGACAAAAGGCCCGGTGCCATAAATTGAAAGTTACCAGGCACACTTCTTGATTTCCACTGGAGTGAATAATATAAACAATATACAACTGATACCATTTACTCATATTATCATGCATGCTGTAAAAATTAGATTGGTGTCTTAGCCATGATGTGTGCACCTTTGTCTATTGACACTGAATTCTAGGTAAGACAAAATGTTTGAATGTATGTATAAAGTGTGTTAGGATGTTATTCAAAGTTTCTACTGAAAGCAGTCGCCAAAATTCTGATTCGTTTACATAAAAAACAATATGTCTCTAGTTGCAGGAATAGAATGCAAATTTCCTTGGAATCAGTATGTCTGAATTTGTTTATCTTGTTTAATAATTAAGAAAAACAAGTAATAAAGGTAAAGAAGACTTCCATGTCCATATGTCCTCTTGCAAATGCCTCATGTTATAGTTCTATAATCATGCCCCCCCCTTCTCCCTTTTTTCTCTTTTTTCTTTCCCCTCTCGTTTTTCCCTTTCTCCCCTTTCCCTTTACTTCATTCTTCCTTTATTTTTCTTTCCTTTTTTTAAATTAGATTCATGTATATGGTGTTCTAGATGGGAATTGGAGTTATTTGTTACTATGAACAGAGTATCAGATACAGTTACTAGCAAAAATTATTAGCCACTGTTAGCAATTAAATTTTATATGATTAAGCAAACGGTGACATTATGTTTATGTGGAGGGAATTTAAATGGCTTTATGTTGGACTCTTAATCAGAAGCTTACTTATGTTGGCTAATACACTAAACAATAATCTCCCTGGCACTACCCCCCACACCAATTATTATCCCATCATCTTATAGCACTCGTATCAATTAAAATTAAAAAGGCAGCTCTGCTAAAATTTAAATTCTAATATAGGTGTCATGTAAATTTGTGAAACAATGTTTTGAGACCAAAGATCTCCACTTTCCTGTATATATTGCAAAATGTTTTTAATTACACGTGAACAAGCCAACATATTATGTTGGTAAATGAGTATTGAAGGGCACACAGACATGAAAATCCCCCTGCATTAAGTAATATACAGCAATTTAATGGATGTTAGATGTAAGGTAGCAATCATGAGGATAGAGGACATCTGAAGGATCTAGTGGCTCTGATACAACCTTTCTTCTAAATTTCCAACATTTGAAAATATGTTATTATCACTGATATATATTATATTATCCCATTTAAGTATTACATTGAGTTACTATCAGCTTAATACATATTTGTTTGGAGCTCTTATGTCCAAGGTTAATGTCCATAAATTAGTACCAGATTAACTAAAAGAAAAACTGTAAGAAAAAAAAATGTGGGAAAAATTAAACTATCTTCTATTACTGTGATAAAACATGTGCCTACCAGGTACTGCTATCCTGCTGTTCAGAGGGTATATATGCTGTTTTGTAAGTAGGAAAGAGGGTACATGAGTTCCCACCACATGACATCCTCTCTGTTCTGCATGTTAACATTTCTAAGTACATTATTTATATACTAATCACTAAGAAATGTGATAAACCAGAGAGGTGATCTGATTCCTGCTGGTCATGAGAACAAAGCTTGAGAGTCTGGCATGAATGAAACACCAACTGATTTCATTCTACTTCTGACTATTGTGAACAGACTGTGACAGAGCAATTCAGATATTTGTTAAAAACAAACTTAAATTGTACAGTAGTGCAGCATAGTGCCTCACACCATCTTCATCAGGCATTTCAAATAACAATAACAAACAATATATTAAAACCTGGACAACTGGAATACATTGAACAGCTGCTATATTATACTGAGCAAGAAAATTTCAAGTGGCATTCCTGTATACCTTTTGTGTTCTACCATGCAAAACATCAATGAGAACGTTTAAAGTTTTACCATAATGAATGGCGATCGTGTATATATATATATATATATATATATATATATATATATATATATATATATATATATTCCCTATGTGTTTTATCATATTGTGTCTTCTGGCAGTCTTTTAAGTTTCCAATGTCCTCAAGTTCACCTTTGACTTTAATTTTCTCCTCAAAATATAGTAGAAACAGTTACATTTAACTCTATTGCAACATTTCAATGGAACTACATTTCAGAACGGTTAAAGGTCATGCTTTGTCAATGAGCTGCATCTCTGAGCTTCCAGGACTGCTGCAAGTAACTGAACAGTTGAAACAGTGCTCGTGGTCACTAGTTTTGAAGATTTTAAGATGTTCTAGTGGGAAACAGAGATATTTTGATCAAATTAATCAAAGGCTTATGCAGGACTCAACCAGATATGTGTATGCAAAACGCTCAAAGCAGTAAACATAGAAAAGAAAACAAAAAATATTAAATTCAAAATGTACACCATAAATAACATTACGTTTCCATGCCAGCAGTTTTCACTACTAAAGAAATAAAGTACCACTCCTACCAGGAACCGAGAACAACAAGAATCACATAACTCACATATAATGCCTAAATAGGCGCATACCTCTCAACTGTCCCTGATTTTCAGGGACGTCCCTGATTTTGACTCAAACTTTAACTCTGTCCCTCTTAATCCCTCCTAAAACTAGTGACTTTTGGAGGAAAGGTGGTGAATTACTCTTAATGAATAATGACAATAATTAAGAGTTATAAACTTCTTTTACTTCATAAAATGTGTATTAATTCATATGCTCTGATTCTGTCAATGTTTCAAGTTAATAGCACTAATATTTTAAAAATGTCCCTGATTGTCTCTGATTTTTTTCTTGACTTATTCCTGATTCTGTTGAAATTTGTCCCCAATTGGTTGAGAGGTCTGGATAGAGGAATCAATTACTAAAACATTCCCCAGGAGAAGCAGAATAGACTGAGCAAATAGAATATAGTCAAAACAGCAGACAAGACCTCAGAAGAACAGGGAAAAGCTGGCAGTACAACCAATGGTAGTATGCACCCATCCCACAAAGCCAACATACCAACTTTCGACTATATGAATACATAAACCCTCAGAGACAGCTTAATACACAAATTCTCTGCTCCAACCTCCGGTATATTAAAAAAAAAAAAAACAGGCAATGAACAAAGAGAGGGTAGAACATATATTAGAAATTACAGGAAATTACAAGTATTGAACTAATAAAGAGGGGTTATTGACATAGAACAAAGAACCAAAATATTCATTAAGTTATAAGAATGAGACTAATAATATATTAATATAATTTAGAAGGTATACATAACACATTAATGTGATAAGATAAATATTACCTTATGAGAAGATAATCCCTTGGTAGTTCAGAATTTCCATTCAGTGAGAAGAGATACCAAATAAACAGGAAACAAATTAATTTTCCTCTGAGCCTTTTACTGATTTTGTCTTTGGAAACTAGAGTATTTCCAGTAGCTTGTCTTTTCAGACTTGGTAAAGCTAAGTCCATTTCTTCAGTTTTATCCAGAATATTATTCTTTTGGACATAGTCTATGGCATCTTCAAGGTTTTTAAAGATCTTTTGCCCTTCTGGCAGGAAGATTTTGATCTTGGCTGGAAAGATGATTTGTGCTTTGATGTCCATTTTTTTAGATTATTGATTAAGGGAACACAAGCTTTTCTCTTAGATATAACTGTGGTTGTGTAATCGTTATCAAATCTGACGTTTCTCCCATTAATTTGAACTGGAATTCCTGACCAGGCAGTTTTTAGCACTAGATCCTTTGTCTTGTATTGATAGAAATTTTACAATAATGGACCTTATAGCCAATGAGTTTTTTTGAAGACGATGTATTTACCAAATACCTATGGGCTCTTTCAATCCCATACAATAGAGATTTAGGTAAGTTTAGAGCTTTGGGTAACCAAGATCATGTTGTTGACTTCTATCTTTTCTGAGACCTCATAAATCCATATGTTATTTCTTCTTGATCTGCTTTCCAGATCTTCCACCTTCCAGTAACATGTTTTGTTTTAACAGAAATTCTATCTGACATTCACTTTCTATCTGTCTTCCATCAATATCAATGACATATTCTTCTATACCAGCAAACTGGTCAGAATGCTTTGTAATTATTTCTTGAAGAATGTCAGAATTTTTTTATTGTCTTTTTTCATATTGTTCATAATACTTTCCAGATTGTCCATTTTAATGGAGAGGTCCTGTATGCTTGATATGATTGTCTGTAATTCCTTCTTCATTGTGCTATCTTGAAAAGAAGCTTTTGAATGTCTCATGTCTGTTATAGTCTATATAACTTTTGACAGGAAAAAGTAGCAAAAAGTGACTGTAGACTTGATATTTCTTCTCCAAATGATTTCTAAGTTATTGTATAAGTACTATGAAACTGATATATTCCAAGTTATTGATGAACAAGTAAAAAATCCTGTCAGAAAAATAGTTTTAGGGCAGAGCCAAAAATTTGTGCCATCTGCTTGGCATCTTGGCCATGCCACAAATACATTCTTGATCTTAACCGGGATATTGAAGAAGATTTACTACACTCAATACATGACTACAAATATTTAAAGATGTAGATAGGGCTGTGGATAAGATAAAAAAAAAAAACAGAAAACGTTTTAAATTAGAATGTGATAACAAGGATTACAATGAAGGTAGAGCATATTCTAATTATTTACCTAAGAGAAACCTTTTAAACAAACATCAGTTACCCCCAAAGGAACACAGGGACAATTGTGAACAACCATAATAATAATAATAATAATAATAATAATATTAATGAGAATATTAATAAATAGTATAGTAATAATAGGGCCCCTTTAGAGAAAACCTCTCAGAGGAGATCACAGAGGATTCAAAATTTAAGAACACGTCCTTCCTATGCTCAAGTGACCTGGAGATACCAAACAAGACAAAAGCAACATCTCAATTCTCCCAGGGGGCAGAGGGGCAGGAGGAGAGTATATTAAATTTACCAGATTCATTAAATTCACTTAGTTCATTAACCTCATCTAACCCTTCAACCTCTTTAATTTATTGCCATCAATTAAATTCTTCTAAGGAAATAATTGGCAGTTTTAGTGAAAATAACAGTGAGTACAACACACTGATACAGAGGGAGGGGCATGTGTTTGCACTCAATAACTTCCATGTTTTTAATTACAATGATTTTGATATAAACAATACACATTTTGGATTATTCCAGAAAGGATTTACCTACATCCCCATGAGGAAAGGTAGTTCTCTAATATCCTATTAGATGTGAAGATGTTTATTAGAAAATTAAACTTGGAAGTACTGTTTAGTGAGGTGTTTACAAATACCCCTGCCAGCAGGTTAAATAAGAAAAGTGTTATTAATCCACTCCTTCACCCTGTTTTGAACAATTTTGAAGTTTTAGTGGAAAGAGATAACAGGAGGATTTGAACACAAAAAGATGGTACACTAGTAACTTGACGCAGGATGAGAAGAGAATACTCTATGAGTTGAGTAGGAACAAAGATCTTAGAATATGAAACCTGATAGGGGGAGATAGGGTAGTTATCATGGAACAGTGGACTTATTTGAGTGAAATGTTACAGATACTGAATACTAAGGGTAAATACTTGCAGGTGTCACGTAATGAAATTGCACTTGCTTACAGAAATATAGACTTGATTTTGGAAGATAAAAAATGATATGATTTTTTTGATGGTTCTGTTATTCCTGGGATATTAGGTATCCCCAAAGTTCACAAAGATGCAGCCAACCTCCCTTTGAGACCGATAGTAGCATCAGCTGGTTCAAAAACACAATCCTTAGCTATCTTTGTAGATAAACTAAAACAATTTTACAAATTGTACCAGCATATTTTGATTGATTAATCAAAACTTATATTCATAAATGTTATCTTGTTATTCTGGTTGATATTTTATTTATCCATTTGACTCTTTACTGATTTCATGCTACTGGGTGTTTTCCTTTATTGATTCCAGTATTGCCTTGCTGGGTACTTTTGGATTTTTTTTGGCTCAGTTGTACTACCAGTGGATTGGTGATTGGTCTGTGTGTTACCATAATAGTGTATATGGATTACTTTGACACCCCAGCTTGTCCTTGCATGTGCACTTTCTTTACCCAGCTCCTTCCCTTTACTCTCCCAAGCCTTACACTATACTGTTGTTTTTTTCCTACACTAATTTAATAATGTATGAGCTGAAGCAGTAAAAATAAAGTTTAGGCAGGCCAAAACCAAGGTTTACAACACCTCAGCCGAGTGATAAAATTCATCATTTCACTCCTGGCTCACTCTGACTACCTTGCTGACATACCAGTTAGGTATGCTGCCCAGGCTGATGACTGTCTGTCTCTACTCTGTGTAGGAAGATCTCAGCTCTGTGAACTGCACCTTCTGTCCTACATTGCACAGACTCACAGTCAGGATGGGAAAAATATAGCAGACAGGGTAAAATAAAAGTTGGTAGTCATACCATATGATACCACAGTTACACCTGCAATACAGTCAATACTTTGATATTAAATTAACAGGGATTACTGTCTGTATTTTGAAATCTTCTGGTCTTCTGGTTTTCAACTCTTACAGTAGTGCCAAAAATAGCAATAAGAATGAAATGCATCCACCTCAGCCAATTAAATGTATTTATTTGCTTAAATTTGTTTACAAAGGATGAACACAAATCAAAATATAACTAGTTACAAACTCAAACCAGAATTATGACAGACATGGATGTTCTGCCCCTTTTTTCATTTGTATATGATTATTATTATTATTATTATTATTATTATTATTATTTGTCTCTTATTCAGCTATTGCTGCAGAATGGACTTCTGCTCACTTTCTCTATTGGATTATTATTTTAGTAGAACCAAGAGGGTATATCCACAAGAATTATTCAAAGTGTAGGAGGCTGCAACTTCCCTCCCACTATAGTTAGATACCTTTGACAGAGAAACTTTGAGGAATGCTCAGAATTAAGTATCACTTGTATAGTCGAAATCATTTATGAGGATTACAAACAAGTTAGCTATGCACTTCTGGCTTGATATACAGAGCTTTTGGCATCCGTAAAATAGAACTGGACTTCTCCACAAACTGAGGTTATTGGCATGCTTGGCAGAAAACATGTAAGCAGACCTCCTCATCTTCCATTCTTTTTTGTTGTAAGAATAGACAAGTCATCAGTCTGCTGGCCCTTCTAATTCAATTGCAGAGAAAGGTAAGGACTAATTTTTGAAAATCCTCTAATTTGAAGTTTTGCTAATCTTATGTTTTGCCTTCTTGTATTACAAATTGAAATTGATGCTGGTTTAATAAACATTATTTCTGAGTTGCATGTCATACCTGGATAAGATCTGTGGCAGGTATGCCTCCAAATAACAGCTTTTCAAGATACACTGCCATTTCATTTTCAGGGAAAATAATAACTTGTTTCCCTGTTGTTAGCATTATATTATTTTTAACAAGAAACTTCTGCTCCATTGTGTCCATAATCATTGAAACTTCTTGAAGCACCAAGATGCTTTTTTTAGCTCTAGCAAACAGGACCACTGCTTCCATCCCAGTAGAATTATTTACTAATTGGTTATAAGGAATGAAATCCCAAAAAGAGAGTAAGACTATGAAAACAGAGAGTCCAAAAACTATTGGTAAAATAGCCCACACGCAGAGTTAGAATTATATAGTAACCCTTCCATTCCTGCAGAGATTTCAAATTGCATGTTCCCTGAAGTACAACTTTGCCTGACCCCAGGCCTGCCATATTCAGTTGCAATTTCCTCTCCCACCTAAGCCCAATTAAATGCAGACAGCGAGATTTCTGTTTCCATACCAGCCTACTTAGCAAGGCCTAATAGACAGTTCCCAGACTCCAATAATAGATGTCATTCAGCTTCTAAAACTTTCATCTTCACAGGAATGATTCTTTCCCAAAGTATCTTAACAAATTTAATCAAGCAAGTTACTGGCAAGGCTCCTGTTATTGTAGTATTTACTAGCGGTAAAAGTAAATGACCAGAAAGCCAGCATTTTCTGCCTGTGTTTAGCAGTTGCACAACAAAAACATTCATCCTACTGGCTCCTGCTGAATACACACTAATTTTAATTGCTAGAAATTTGAAGAAGAATATGTAGAATGTTGTCAGAGACTTGATATCACCAACAACATAATTTTCTTCTTTTTAGGGGTGATGCTAGAACAAAGAAAATGAAAACTGACCCTGGGAATCCAGTTCAGAATTTGCATGAACAAGAGTTGACTTCTACTGACCAGATGTACTGTTTCTTAGAATATAACATTGATGAGTAAAAGAACATTTCATCAAACTTCACTCCTGAGAACATCACTTGTGTAATAATGAGACAACTAGACACTGGGCAGGATTCACAGTGGCTTGCACGGAGTCTAAGAGTCGTGTAAGACTCCATGCAGCCATAACAATCCAGGAACAGCCCGAAATACCGTGTAAGAGACCAGCTAAAACATCTCTTACATGGGCAGGGCGTGGATATGCTAATTACCTCACTTGCAGCCAAAAGGCATGCAAATGAGGTAGATCGGCAATACACGAAGCTGAAACAAGCCCGTGTAAGAGTCGTGTTAGGTGCAGAAATGTACTCAGTTGACAACTGAGTACGTTTCTGCAAATAACACAATGGAGCCATGCCAGCTCCAAATAAAGTGTGCATATGTGTCAGGCAGCATGCCAGAGGCCATATATGTGGCCATTGGCATAGTAACCCGATGTAAACATGAAATAAAAATAATTTTTTTTCGGCGATAGGTGAAGTTTAAACGCAGCTCAGCCCCACGCAAACGGGCTGCGCTATATAAAACATAAAAAAAAGGTTCTAAACCCACAAATGTGGGTTTTATGCAATGCGTGGATTTACAATGCAGGGACTAGCAGACCAAAAATGACATGGTCACCGTTTAGTGCTTGCTAAGGGGGAAGCTGAATGTAAGACATGTAACTAAGCATTAGTAGGCAATCCTATGTAAATGAGTGGTAGGATAGTGAATCTCACTGTCACATAGCAAATGAGCACATTCTGTGTAGTGTAAGAGGTAAATAAGGGGGAGTAACAGAGTAGGAGATAGGTGACATTACAGGGGGGAATGTTAGAAAGAAATCAAACTCATTGGAGCAAAGTGGCATGTGAAAGATGTCAGTCACACAGCATAGAAAGAGGAGTGTCAACAGATAAGCATGGGGAAGTCAAGAAAAGGAAGGTGTACACTGTGGCTAACACCAAAGTCTCTTGCTGTGCGTGCATGCGCGCGGGTGCGCGGTGGGAGGCGCGAGTAAGACAGAGTGTGCGCGTGTAAGGCAGAGTAAGCATGTAGGTGCCTGTTTAAAGATCTGTAAACCTGTTTGTGCTGGTGTGCACGCGTTTAAACCCGAATAAGCAGATTCTAGTCTGTGTAAGCATGTGTGCGCGCATGGTAGCCACTGTGAGCATGTTTTCGCTGGTATGCGCGCTGCTCCCCCCTGAGGAAAAAGAGAGGAAAAAGGAAGCAGAAGAAAAAGTAGGAAGCTAGCAGGGAATTCTGATAGAGCTAGCAGGTGAAAACAATTAGAAGCAGGCAATTACACAGGCAGAATACTAGCCCAGCCCAGCACTTAAAACACTGCTAACAGCATTGCAGTATGTTTCTCTCAAGAGACACTACAAGACAGGAGTAAGCTATTAGAAGTGAAAACTGAAAAAGCTGCACTTAGGCCAAACATGCTAGGGGCTGCCATAGCTGTTATAAGGAGACATAGGTGACTTGCTGAGGGTGGTGACAATGCAAATGCTGCCAGACAACCCACAGCGAGGAGACGGAGAAGAGTGTACAGGCCCAGGGTCACCTACCAGGGGTTACATGAGCTGGAGATAGTGGAGCGCTATAGAGTGGACAGAGACCTCCTGAAGCAAATTGTTGAGCTGTGCAGGCCATGCCTCACACACAGAACCAGCAGAGGGAAACCCATCCCAGTGGAAACCAAGGTATGTTTTGGCCTAAGAATACTAGCAACAGGTACCTTCCAGAGACCAACTGGTGATATGATGGGGATCTCACAAGCATCAGCATCCAGGGTACTGCACCAGTTCCTGGATGCCATGTCGGCACATGTCGGAGATCATGTATATTTCCCCAATTCCCATGAGACATTGGCCAGCAATATGCGACTCTTCCAGCAAATAACGGAATACCCTGAGGTAGTGGGTGCAATAGACTGCATGCATATATGCATCAAGGCACCAGCTGGTGAGCGGGGTAGGGCCTACATTAACCGCAAGGGCTTCCCCTCCATCAACTGCCAGGTCATGTGTGATGCCCAGGGCATAATAACGAATGTGTGTGCTGGTTGCCCTGGAAGCTACCATGATTCCCATATCTGGCATCTGACGCAGCTGTACCAGACATTTGCCAATGAGGATATCCCACATGGTCACTTAGTGGGGGGTGCTGGATATGCACTGGAGCCGTGGCTGATGACACCCATCAGAAACGCACACACACCTGAACAAGAACACCATAATAAGGCACACGCACAAACATGAAATGTAATAGAGCGTGTGTTTGGGCTGCTCAAGTCACGGTTGTGGTGTCTGGACACATCTGGTGGAGCCTTGCAGTACTCACCAACTACATGTACCCAAATTGTCATGGTATGTGCTATGCTACATAATATGATTCTGCAAAAACAGCTGCAGCAGGACCAGCATAGGGCCGGGACAAACAGCCCCCCACCATTGCCAAGGCCATCACAGGCAGAGCGTGACTCGGAGGAGGAACAACCTGAGCCTGCCCCAGTAGGCAGAAGGAGGCGTTCCCAGTATGCCCTCGTCTTGGCAAAGAGGCAACACATAGCACATACACTGGCTCAGTAGGAACCCTGGGAATGATACCCCTCTCTGACTCACTCATATAGTAAAAGGGACGCCTAACATGACACAACCTGCTTTCAAACATGAACAGGGAGTGTAGTATGTGCATCCAACATAGGCAGCCCTGCAGCACCACCTGAGGCATGATTGCCATGTGTTAAGCAATGTAACACCATCTAGTATATGCAAACATGATGACCCTGCCTAACATCTCACCCTCACCAAGCATGATGTCACACTATGAAGACAAGATCAAGTACAATAATTGGCTGAAATATTGCTGTTAGTCAAAGGGGAACAAATGGCTGACAGCCTGGGATGACATGCCGAGCAAGACATGATGCTCCACCTGCCAGGGATGGCACGCACCCAGCACACCTGGCTGTGTGGATACTGGCAAAGGCTGTTGTCACCCCCACTGTGCCTTGAATAGGTAAGGCTGGAAACACAAACCCACCACCATAGGTAGCACAAGGGATAACAACCTGGATGTAATGCTACCCAATGCTAGAAGTCTAAACTGCAAGATGCATGCAGACCAAACCCACCTCAGCATGGAGAATGGTAATATCTGTTCTGTAACAGAAACCTGGGTCAAGGCTCAGAAGAGCACCCTAATACTACCAGGTTATGCCTTATACCATGCTTTACAGCCCCAAAACATGGAACAAACTACAATAGGAGTGTGGCTATCAATAATTGTCAAGGATAACCACACCCCCAGGTTGGTACCACAGCAAGAAGCAGCATGGACTATCCATGGGCAAGTAACAGTGGCTCAAACTGCGTCCCAGTTTGCAGCCTGCTACAGACCACACTCCCAAACTTTTTGGGAGGTTAATTACGTGTTTAATTCAGAATTTAACCAATACATTAAATTTTACGGCCGGTTTTTAGATGATTTATTTATTATATGGAAAGGGGATAAAAGTATTTTGGATGGGTTTATAGAATATATTAACAACAATGTATCATTTTTAAGATTTACACATTCTATCAATGAAGAAAGCATTAATTATTTAGATATTAAGTTAACTTATGATAGGGTTAATAAAAAGTTGACGTCCAACATATATAGAAAGTCCACTTTCTCAAATTCATATCTACACTTTGACAGCTGGCACCCTCACCATCAGAAAAAAGCAGTGGTGAAAGGACAGATGGTGAGGGCAGCAAGAATGGTCAGCGAGGAAGTGGATTTCAACAAGGAAATTGAATTTATTAGTCTCTTATTTGTGAACAGGGGTTATCCACCTGAATTGTGTGGAAATATAGCCAAAGAAGTGGTATACAAAAGGAAAAAAGGTGTATACAAATCTATTTTACTTAGTAACGACCTTAACCCTAAGGAAAATGATTTAAGTAGAGCTGTAGAAGTGGGTAATTTTATTCGTAACAACATTCCCCTATATATTACCACTTTCAATGGTATTTTTTCAGATATAAAGGACATAATTAATAAAAATTGGAAATTGATTAGTTCAGATAAAATTTTGGGGGACATGTGTACAGGAAATATACAATATGTGTTTAGGAAGGACCTTTCCTTCAAGGACATGTTTGAAGGCATGAACAACAACACAGGTAGTGAGTCCTTAAAACCAGGGGGTAACCACAAGTGTGGTAGATATTCAACTTGTAAATATATGATTAATACAGATAGCAATATAACTATTAATGGATATAATATGAGGATTAAACAGTACATCAATTGCTACACTAAAAATGTTGTCTACATAGCTAAGTGTCAACAGTGTGAGGGATTTTATGTAGGCAAAACTAGTAGACAACTTAGGGCAAGGGTTAAAGAACACTTAATGAACATTAAGAACAATAAATTAACAAATGCCCTTGCTAGACACATTGATCAATTTCCAAATCATTCCTTTAAGTTTTTTGGAATTATTCATCAACAGTTCGATTCACAAGGGAAGGTTACTAAGTATAATTTAGACGTGTTAGAATTAAAGTTACAGATTTTACTCAATGCCAACCATAACCCTGGTTTAAATGAATTTACCAGTATTAAGCCTATTTTATGGATGAAAAGCATTAAGGGGTCCTAGTGGTTGGGCATTTTGGATTATCACATGTTTAACATATACATAAGTTAAAGAACACAATATTGTATACTACACACAAAATATATATAATTTTTTAACACTGGAATTTTATGTTTTTATGAATTTTAGAATTTTAATATTTTGGAATGGGACTAATAATATCAATGAGTTTTTACATTATATCATGGACAACAACGGAGCTTATAATTAATCAAATTGGTCATTTTTAACCATTATCTACCACATTGGAACAGATTTTAATATTATATTATACATTATTTATTAATATTATCTATTTTGTATCCATTATTAATTTTTATACCTATCCCCTCCATTACTATTGTACATATAGTCATTTTATACATTTTAATTATTTTACATCATACATTATTGATATTTATTATATTATTACTTATATTTGTATATTTATATCTTTTTATACGTGGTTATATACATATACATTTTTATATACATACAGCTGACACATACAACATGAATTCATAAATTATTACACAATTATACAGGTGTTATACGTGTAATTTCATTTGTAAAAACGTATTTAGCTTTGCATAATTTATGGTTGTATTTGATAACAGGTTTATGATTGGCAAGTATTAGAAAGAATTTATATGTAACGTATATATATATACATTTTTACAATATTTTCATACAATATTTTTATAACATGTTTTTAATGTATATACTATGTGATTATTTATTTACATGGTTTTTTAGGCACCGGCGGCATGGTTGTATTATTTCTGTAATTCATGGGTAACTCAATTTTATTTTACCTTTTTATTTATTTTTTTTTTATATTTTTTTTATATTTTTTTTATTTATATTTGGTATTGTATTCTTGTGTTGCACAATTAGTCATAATTATCATACAACACAGTATGAACAAGGTATTTATGCAATATGCACAAGGGTAACCATAGGGGCAAATGTTTGTCATTTTTTACAATATCATATAGGTGGGTCAAGGTTACGTTTTCTGTTTTTTTCTGTTTTTTTTTTTTTTTTTTTTTTTTTTTCTGTTTTTGTGTACATTGTAAATTGAAGTATGTGGTGTAACTCATTGTTTAATTTAGCTCAATTTAATGTAATCCAATTTAATTAATTTAATTATATTAATGCATAGTAGTTCAATATCATTGGTTAACAGGTCCAATCAGTTCCTTAGGCATTTATATTTAAAGTTTCAGTCTGCATTCAGATGTGTTCTGATGAAGTTCGTTTTGTGAACGAAACCTAGGTCGACGTTTTATTTTATTTGAGTTTTTTGTTCAATAAAATCCTTTGGAACGTTTATGGGCCTGGATGTTTTTGGAGAGCTGAATACTTGTGAGCTGGCTTTTCGTTGTATTTGCGGTGTATCTGCTTAGATTTGTGACACCTTCAGTGGTTATATACTTGGAGTAAAAGGGACGCCTAACATGACACAACCTGCTTTCAAACATGAACAGGGAGTGTAGTATGTGCATCCAACATAGGCAGCCCTGCAGCACCACCTGAGGCATGATTGCCATGTGTTAAGCAATGTAACACCATCTAGTATATGCAAACATGATGACCCTGCCTAACATCTCACCCTCACCAAGCATGATGTCACACTATGAAGACAAGATCAAGTACAATAATTGGCTGAAATATTGCTGTTAGTCAAAGGGGAACAAATGGCTGACAGCCTGGGATGACATGCCGAGCAAGACATGATGCTCCACCTGCCAGGGATGGCACGCACCCAGCACACCTGGCTGTGTGGATACTGGCAAAGGCTGTTGTCACCCCACTGTGCCTTGAATAGGTAAGGCTGGAAACACAAACCCACCACCATAGGTAGCACAAGGGATAACAACCTGGATGTAATGCTACCCAATGCTAGAAGTCTAAACTGCAAGATGCATGCAGACCAAACCCACCTCAGCATGGAGAATGGTAATATCTGTTCTGTAACAGAAACCTGGGTCAAGGCTCAGAAGAGCACCCTAATACTACCAGGTTATGCCTTATACCATGCTTTACAGCCCCAAAACATGGAACAAACTACAATAGGAGTGTGGCTATCAATAATTGTCAAGGATAACCACACCCCCAGGTTGGTACCACAGCAAGAAGCAGCATGGACTATCCATGGGCAAGTAACAGTGGCTCAAACTGCGTCCCAGTTTGCAGCCTGCTACAGACCACACTCCCAAACCCAGGAACCCCAGCCAGCCTTCCTGAAGACACTGCAGAGTATGCATGTCTCACCAAATACCAAACAAGTCACACACAAAGTATGACATAGGTGGTAATCCATTATGTACGGAAGAAGTAATCAGGGACCTAGGGACACAAGTGGACAGTAACCCATCATGTGACACTCACATTGCCAAGGCAGCCAGGAAGACCTGCTATATTGCCCACCTTAACATGAAAGGATGCACATGTAGATCAAGAGAGGTCACTGTGCCCCCACACTTTTCTCTTATCAGGCCCATACTTGAGAACAATGCCCCATTTTGGATGTACCTTACCTGACACCTGCAGCAGTTAGAAAGACCCCAAATGTACCTCACCAAGAGGATAAAGGGTCCAAACATTTGTCATCTGCTGCCTGGCTGAAGAAACCACAGCCCAATTCACATGCATACTGCCCAGTCAGAGGCGATGTATGCCTGATGTACAACGCCATGTCCAATCCAGAATGAATGGACGTGCTCCACTGCAGAAACTCCAAATCCAGCAGAGACACCACAGTGAGATATCTGAACCTCCACACATAGATAAATAGGATGTGCTGGAGGGACAGATTCATAACCCAGAGGCTCCTTACACTCTGGAACAGAATCCCAGTCCATGATAGGCTGAGCTTCACACTCATACTCAACAAGAGAAATCCGGTCAAGTGCATAGGAGATAGTAGGTGTACATTGGGGGCCATCTCTGTGTCACATCTAGTAAAGTAAACCCTAAATGGGCATAATATGCACATTGCAAGGGGTGTCGAAAGCCACACACAGTCTGTCTAGGCTCAAACATGGCCAGGGCAGATAGCCTAGTATGAACCTATGAACCTATGACGATACAAATTCTGCAGGACACAAAGGATAATCACACAGCTGTCCTAACTGATGGTAGGAACCATGGTGATAATCCACAGATATGCTCTGCAATACTCAAATATCACAAACAATACACCAAACCCACACACATTGCCAACATCCAACCTAACAGATTCTTTGCAAACTTCCCACCAGCACCAAACTGCCAAATAGCTATCCCAGCAGAGTGCTGGCCCCCTGACATTGCAGATGCTGAGGTAACAGCCAGCATCTACAAAGCAAACCACACAGCATCAATGGTACCAGATGGTGTCCTGGGTTGTGTCCAACAAGACCTGTAAGAAGAATGGAACACCAAATAACACTACTGCTCACTCTCAGTCTTACCACAGGATATGTACCCAAAGAGTAGTGTACAGCAACAGTGGTCCCTCACCACAAAGGTGGAGCCTGAATGGATACTGCAAACTATCACCCCTCAACCCTGACTATCTTGGTTGGCAAAGTAATGGAGAGGATGATCATGGACCCCAGGAATAACGAGATGGGGTACCTACAGACATTGGACCCTACCCAGTGTGGCTTTCATAGGGCAGTTCCTGCCCCTTAAACATGTCTGACTCATGTGAAACAAGCACCAAGGCCATTGATGAGGGGAATGTGGTTCACACAGCCTATCTGGACCTTGCTAAACCCTTCCATACAACACCCCAGTTGTTCAGTACAGATAAGCTCACCAGCCTAACTATAAACCCCTATCCAAGTAGATGGGTTGCAAACCAGCTCAAGGACAGAACTGACCTGGTCAGAAATGCTGCAAGCCATGTCAGACTACAAACCAGGTACAACTGCATCCCACAAGGCATGGTCTTGGGACCTCTCTTGTATGGTATATATGTCACATAGGTACAGGCCAACATGGAAAGACTGTCTGAACAGATTCGCAGATGACTACAAACTGCCCACCATATCGGACCCTCCAGCTGACACAAGCATCCTACAAATGGCACACATAGAAACAGACAAGTGGTGTCACAGCCATGTCAACAAGCAAAATGCAGAATAGTGTATAGTCATCCCCTGTGGAAACACAGTACGTGGCCACAAATTACCACGTAGGTGTTAAACCATTAAGTACATCAGGAGCAATAAGAGACCTGGGGACACAAGGTGATAGATATCCTGCATGTGACAACCATGTGTCTGTAGTGGTTACAGAAACATACCATATACCCACCTAATCATGAAGGTAAGCACAGCTAGGTCAGGGGAGGTCATTGTGCCTCTCCAGTCATCCATCAGCATCCTCACAATTGCATACAATGGCCCTTGTTGGATGTACTTTAGCAGACACCTGCATCAAATGGAAAGACCCCACAAATACCCCACCAGGAGGATCTCAAAGCTGTAACAGATGCCATGTGTTGCCTGATTAAACAAACTGCAGCTCCACACAGTGCTATACCGCCTGGCTAGAGGTCATCTGTGTCTGATGTATAAAGCCATGACCAAGCTGGAATCAATGGACATTTGGCACCATGTAAAATCTGAATACTGGTGACCTATGCACATGACAGGCCTGAACCCCAGCACAGACATAAACAGGGCATGCTGTACCGATTGGTCCATAACCCAGAAGCTCACTCCACTCATGACTAAACTCCCAGTACAGGTTATCCAGGGAGTCCCTCACTGACTGTCATCCAGAGGAATCATGATGACTGGATGGGAGATGGTAGGTGTACCCTGGAAATCACCTGTATGTCACGGGTAGACAGAGGCACAGCACACTAACCTTGAAATATGTCATGGCAAACACGAGTAAATATGTGTATTGAAGGACAAACACTCTCTGACTAGCATTACAAATGGCCTAGGGCACATGGCCATTGTTTGTCACTGTCCACACAAGTTGTGGAATACATTAACAATGTCGGACAATCTTGTTCTATGTTGTCCATATCTGAACAAAAAACAACAAGGTCATATCTGCACAACTGGCCCTCAACCAGTCTGGTGTGCTTACTATAAATATTACAACCAGTGATAGAACTGAAACCGATGATACTGTCCACCACAGTGAAAGTACTGAACCAGTACACTATACGACAGTGCACTGTTTGGTCAGTATGAAAGGATGTTGACAACCGTATGCATACTATCCCATGGCAACCCTGCAGTCACAGCATAATGCCTGTTAGGTTCAGACACAAAGCAGTTGGGCAGTAAGAACACAACCTGACGTCCAACACTCCACTGTACATGTGAAATATAGATGAAGACCACACACAAACACAAATGTGGTGGACCACAGATCTCAACATATGGAAAGTTCACACTGGGCATGCTCACACACTTAGATAAATGAGACGTGTCAGTCAAGAAGCCATATAAACTGTGAACTGGGCATGCTCACACACTTAGGCCATGTCACAGTTCAGCAGTTGCACACACATATCTGGCATTTGTATGTGTTAATACAGGAACCTCCCACAATACAGAAATCTGCCCAGTGCACACAGTGAAATTACAACAGAGACATAAGTAAAGTAGTGGATCCCACTCATATGCAAACATCTGCCACAGTACACAAGTTGTTCATAGAGATAGGGAAAGCTATGGCAATAAAGACCCACAAACAGTTAATGAGCAACAGATACTTGCATCTGACAGGTAAACATATGGCCATAGAGTTCAATACTAGGCTGTTGTCCCTAGGGAATACAGAAGGCTATCCACAGTGTATTTGGCATCTGCCTCCGCAGTACAGTAGGCCACTGTGCCTCTGTAAAGTTAATGCATATATATGCTTTTCCCCTTACTGATGGATAGTAACAGATGTACATACCTCTTCATAAATAATGATGTCAGCACACTATACATATGTCAGGAGCACAAATGTTACCCAGTAATTTGAATAGCGCGCTCAGCTACTACGTCTCCCACAAGTGTCATAACATAGTTAGGTAGGGGTTTGAATCCTGCAAGTGCTCAGTGAATGTGGGGGGGCGTAGGGTGTGTGCAATTCTATGTGTAAGAGAAATGTCCCTTTTGGCAACTAGTACAACACACCACATGCTGCATATTCCACTGTCTAAACACTGATGATGTCAGCACCCTAGAAGTACAGCAGGAGAAAGCAAGCCCCCCAGTAATGTAAATAGCATGCTTTGCTACTGCGTCTCTCACAAGTGTCATAACCTGGTTAGGTAGGGGTTTGAATCCTGCAAGTGCTCGGTGTATGTGTGAATGTGGGGGGAGTAGTAGGGTGCGTGCAATTCTACGTGTAAGAGAAATGTCCCTTTTGGCAACTAGTACAACACACCACATGCTGAATATTCCACTGTCTAAACACTGATGATGTCAGCACCCTATAAGTACAGCAGGAGGAAGCAAGCCTCCCAGTAATGTGAATAGCGCGCTCTGCTACTGCGTCTCTCACAAGTGTCATAACACCAGGTAGATAGGGGTTTGTATCCTACAAATGCCATGTGTGTTTTTGTCACACAGATTGTCCATGTGTGTGGGGTGTTGTTCCCAATATTGCATGACATAGATTATTTCAGTAATGTCAATGCACACATGATGTATGTGTGTGCCACATACACATATGTACCTGTGACCTTCAATAGTTCCTATGTCTGAAGCCTGCCTCATGTGAATACATGGAATTTGCATTAGAGTACTTTATGACTGTGGTGTTCTGTGCAGGGGCTGCATGTGGTATGTGAATATACAGTGTGAGTTGTATATGGTGTCATCCTACCAGCGAGGGATACACATCTGGTCTGGAGCATATAGTCCACATGATGTTGATGAACAGGTGCAGCATGTTTTCACCTCTTGTGGGAGTGGTAACAAGTTGTTCCATAGCAATTCAGTGAATAAATGCTAGGAACCTTTCAGCTAGGGTTTTGGAGCTAGAGTAAGGCTCACACTCTATGTTTGGGTAGTTGCAGTCCACCCATATAATGGTGTTTGTAGAGACCGTCATATTCCCAGTGTTGTCAGGAAGGCCAAGTGGGTTTCCTGGGTATGGGAGGGTGGTGTGTGCCAGGCTATGAACCTGAAGGCAGTCTAACCCATTGTTAGTTGCACATGAATAGGCTCTGATGCTTTGTGCTGTGCCACCAACTTGGAGGTATGTGTAGCTGTGGTGCCTTTGGATACTTCTCCCCTGTTCTGGTTTGGTGCATGTTTAGGGGATGACAAGCATGGTATGAGGTATGACCTGGCAGTGAGGGGGTGCACCTGGGAGCCTTGTACCAGGATTCTGTTACTGCACAGATATTGCTGTTCTTCATGCTAAGGACAGTTTCCAGTGCATGCATCTTGAGGTTTACACTGCTGGCGGTGAGTAGCATTACTATTAGTGTCCTATCCCATGTGATACCTGTGTAGGTGGCTATGCAATTTGAGCCTTGCATAAAAAGGCACTATGTGTGTAGCAAGAGCCTTTGCCAATATACAATGGTCCATGGGTGACAGGTGCAAGCTGTCACTAGCAAAGCATCGTGGCTTGTCTAGCATGTAATCCCACGATGACAGGCATTGGATCCCCTTTGAATGTCACCGGAACATAAGCCAAGTGTAGAAATTGATCATCCTGTCTACATATTGTGGTAGCATTCTTGGTGAGGGTAAAATGCTACTCAAGGTCAGGGTCATATCAGCCTGTGCCACATGCTCAGAGAGCCCCTCTATGTCCCCTATCATGTAGTCCAGGGAGGTACGTCACAGATCATTCACACTGGCATGGACAATGACTGTGTCATATTTGTACATGCCTTGGAGTGACCTGTATGCTTGTGTTATGTGGTGGATCATAGTGCCTGACGGGCATCTCACCATGACCTCCTTGTTCAGCCTGGTGAGCGGGACCTCAGTGTACCTGACGATAGAGGTATCTATTACAACTGTAGCAGGTGTGTTGTTTAGCCGTACAGGCTGTGACTGCTCAGCACACAGGCTTTGTGAGCTATGTGTTGCACATGCTCTGTCCTGGCGTAATGTTTGCTTGTGTGTCTGCTTCGCAGGTGTCTGCTGCTCAGGCAGGATGCTATTCTGAGACTCCAAGACTGTTCCTGTTTGTTTATGTGTTTGGATTGCTGTCGTGGTAGGTCTATGTGAGACTGGTATTGTATTCACTGTAGTATCCCACTCCACCTGACAGGTTATGCCATTACTGAGTTAAGAGAGCTTAGCCCCCAGTTTGGCTATGTGGTTGCATCTCTCACGTGTTGTAAGTGTATGGGAAGGGGAGAGGGTTGTCTTTGTACATGAGGCAGCTGTAACATTGCCACATGACTCACAGATTCACCAACTGGACCAGAGAGGAGAATGACAAGTGACCTATGCACATGCTACCATAGTATTGTGAATCCTATAATACTTAACAACACATAGGGCCAATGGGGAGCAAGGTACTCAAGGTGAGTATGTGAGGGTGTAGTGCTTCTGATTTGTCAGTGCTGGCATATATAAATGCTTTCGTGAGCAAATGCCGGGTAAGTCATATGCAATGTGTTACAGGCAACTTACATGCAAACAGGAGAAACAGTGACGTTCTGTCAAGTGAGACATGGACATGAGTACAGTAAGCCCTACAGATGTCACTAGGGATCCACAGATGTGCTGTAAATCTGCTTTGCAGATGGAATCAGTGTTTCAGGGAAATAACAAGCAAACTTGCATACAAACAAAGCTACAGTCAGCAGGCCTGGATCTGGACTATGCTACAACAAACTAGGTGTATGACGTCCAGTAGGTAACAGTGCAAATATGCAGGCACTGTAAGCCTGTACCCAGAATTGCACAGGTCAGACAGGCAGGGTCCAGCCTCACCTCCCACAAGTGTACAGACCATGTACCTTCGTAAAGTAGAATAACTGGCCTGAAACCCAAGTGCTCATACCTGAACTAATACACATTTCAAATAACAGACACTGAGCCCTCACTCAGCAGTTTCGCACTTAGTAGGATGTATGCTACCTGTCCTGGCACCACAGTATCCCTGACATGTATGGAGGTTTCAAATATCACACCAAATTACACACATATGCACAGCTGTTGCTGATAAAGAAATGGGCAGCTATGGGCCTATCCTACATCCCTCCTGCAAATCACAAGCTTGTTTTCCTACTGTCTTACCCTCTTTGTGCCCCCTTTTTCACCACTTTCCTATCTCCCCATTTTCTTTTCTTTCAAAGAAATTAGCGCGGGTGTGCGTGAGAGTAAGCACTTTTAAGCAGCTGTAAGCAGGAGTGTGCTTGTGTGCGCTTAGCTAAGCGTGTGTGCGCGAAGCTAAGCGACAGTGCGCATGCGTGAGCTCCGCGCAAACCAGAGCTAACCCGCTTACAACTGCTTAAAAGTGCCTTAGTCACTCTGAATGACAAGGCCTGTAGTCTGCTCAGAAGCAAAATAAAATCCCACTGTCAGTCCCGAACCCAGGACCTTGGAAACAGTAGTCTGCATGACTTACCACTAAGCCATGACTGCTATTCAAGGACATTGTGCTGAAAGAAATATATCATGAAATAGTAGGAATGAATGTAAAGGGAATATAGGAAGTCTAGTACACAAAACATGTCATGTGTATTTACTGTCAAATCTAGTGGACTTGTAAAATATTACTGTGTGAAGAGAAACAGCCATTCTAGTTGGTAGCTAGTAGGTAATAATGTCACAGTAGCACCTTGCAAGCCACATGCATACTCAGAGCAGGATAAACACTGCCATAGTTTAATAGTTAAGAGCCCAGGCATAGCAACTGTGACTGAGTTACAGGGATGTCCCTGATTTGAAAGCAAATGTCAACTCTGCCCCACTGACTCCCTGTGAAATGTACTAACAGTAGGCACAAAGGTGTTACAACACATGCAATGGTAACTATGGATTACTGAAAGAATGCACCACTTGCACGTCACAAATGGTGCAGTAATACATATGCTCAAAATAACCCACAGTCACAACTGCAGAATATCAGAAAATTTCATGGGTGTATCCCACTGATATGTACCATTCCATGAGGCTGATAAAAGATGCACCTGAGAGTATCTGAGGCCTGCTCAGCAGCATAATCAAATACCCTTCTAAGTGTCAAGGCCCACACCATGGCCAGACCACACTGCATGCAGTACCACCCTACCACAACAAACACATAGGGAATTGCTGCTCAAACAGATATAGCAAGCATTACAAGCTGTGGATGTAAATGGAAAATAGGAAAGCCATAGCAACACATTACAGTAAAGACACCTAGCAGGCATACAAGGAGTGAATGTAAAGGGCAAATACTGAAGCCATAGCAACAAATTGCAAGAGCCACTGCTATATACCAGTTACACCACAAGTCCCACAGGAAAGCACACACCCATATACACACTATTACTAGTCTTAGGTGTCAGTTTACATACACACTGAGAAGAGGAAACTGGAGGAAGGAATACTCAGGTTACAGTACAACATGCATTGCAGTGTCTACAACACAGCCTGAAATATGAGAGACATACCAACCCTTACACTCACAGAACAGTGTCCACAGCATACCAGCATGGTCCCCACCCTGATAATCTGAAAAGGCTATGCCTACCTAACAAACCTTTTTATAGCACTGTCCTGAAATCACAGTGAGAACTGCAATCACTACACAACAGGCTGCATGCAATTAGTAAATGCTGGCTAACAATTGGTGCAGAGACCATCACATGGACATGTGCAGATACATACAAAAGCATCCTGTACTCCCAGTCCACACATGCAATACTTTCATTGCACCCTCTGGAGGTAGAGACAGAGAGAGAGAGAGAGAGAGAGAGAGAAAGGAAAGAAAAAAAGAAAGAAAAAATATAACAACAAAACAAACAAGTTGTCATCACAACCTGACACTGCCAAGGCAAACTGAAGCTGGCAATTTTAGCAGCAGCAGGCCAACTATCAGAAAGCCAATGCAAACAGCTGGAACAAACACAGGTAATGTAAAGTAATAATTTAATAGTCTACATACTGTGAACCCTCCATATGTGTTATTGGTCTGTATCTATGTATATGAAGATGTGCATAGGGCAGGGGACATACTGCAACTGTCACTGAAGGCTGTACATACATATGTATGTGAAGATAACTACGAGAACATATCAATGTAGGTTGTAGTGCAATGTACAATGTAGGTTGTACAGTAATGGATGTTCATCAGTACGTTAGTGTGTGTATACATATGTGTAAATAAAAAGGTTTATATATATATATCTATCATATGTATACGTCTGTATATCGAGATATGTATGTATATAGATATATAATATGCATATATGTATACATAGATAGAGAGGGATGTAGAAATACATAGACATATATAGATAGATAGAATATGTACATACAGATATATGTAATACACACATACATATATATAGATATATGTAGATACATATACATATACAGACAGATCTGACTGTCTATAGATATGTTTGTATATGACTATCTCTGTCTCTCTGTCCCACCCCCCCTCTCTCTCTCTCCCTCTGTCTCCCTCTCTCTCTCTCTCTCTCCATATCTATCTATATATATATATATATATATATATATATATATATACATACATATATATATATATATATATATATATATATATATATATATATACTGAGTGAGGCACATGTGTGCAGATGTATTGCAACAGGTGCCTGGTGACAAAGGCATGGAGTGAACACCAGTGTGGATACTGGTGTACCATACCCCATTCCAAAACACTTACACCAGTAACCACCACATATGTGCTTGCCTGCCCACCACTGCATGTGTCAGGGGGGGAACAGGGGCAACAAGTGTACAATAGGCTCCCCATTGATATACACAGTGTCACACTAGTCCTGTAATACCTGTACATGGTATGTGTCAGCAGACATGGTGTGTCAGCTATGGACATGTAGGTCACTGTACCCCTCCACACCCCACAATGTCCTACACGGTATGTACCTCCCATGACAGCTACAGATATGGAGAAGGACATAGTCATATGTAAGAAACTGTGACAATGCAATCAAACACATTACCTATGCAGAGTGACTGACAAGACCACAGAGCACACCCATACTACCTACATAGAGGTTACCACTGCTGGATATACATAGTTAAGTCACACCCATGCCAGTTGTCCAACAACCATGGTAACACCTCACAACATCCACAACCCAAATGACCTATGTCTGTCGTCCTTGTCACTGCAGTAAAGAGCACATGGTGGAGGTACAGGTTCCTACCCACAGATAAGACATACCCTGGAGTAAACCACACAGCATTAAGATGCAAGGCTCCCCATGAGTAGATGTCAGCCATACCCCTGCTGAATGTTATGCAGATAGGTAATATGCCATATGAGTCACCCTGTGTAACTGTTTGACAGGTGCAGGTACGATCACATCACATGTGTCACAAGGGGCAGGGTAGCATAACAGTATGCTGCTGTAGGCCCAGGCGCAATAGCATACTACCTACCTAAGACACAATGCACACCCACAAACCCATTGCAAACCAACTATGTGAGGTGGAATGAGTGTGCCAGTGACTGGGTGCATGTTATGTAATGGTGTGATTGCTCACCATGACTGTCTGTCTGTCATTGTAGTGTGTGTCCTTGGTGTGAGGCCAGAGACAGATGTGTGAGGTATTGCGATCAAAACATACTACATTGCCATATGTTGTGCTGTGTTACCCTGTATGTGACTGCAGTGTAGGTAGGGTTATGGCAAGTAAGAATAGTGTGCATTACCAGTGAAATATGTAATGTGCATTGCATGCAGTGCATGGGTTGATAATGTTCCCCATACAGTACCTTGATAGAAACCCCCAGTGTGAGGTTGTGCATTGGACCTGAACCAGTGTGCTGACTGCTGGAGTATACTAGTCTGTCGTATGGAGTGTGCCAGGTACTGTTGCACAGTTGTCAGCTGAGCACTGATATCTGGTCATTTACATGTGTATCCCCCAATAGACAGACAGATGCTATATATGTGAGTGAAGTTATATCACTACAGTCGAGTATTATGTGTATTATGTGTGCCATATTATGCTGACATATATTGCTGACATATTTTTCTTTTCCTTTTCAGGGCTATGGTTCACCAGCGAAACCCTACCTACTCCGCTGCGGAGGATGAGGAGATACACCAGAGCCTGGTGAGGGATTTCACAATACTGTTTTCCCGCACCAGCCAGAACCAGCAGGAGAGGGCTGCACTGTGGCAAGACCTGGTCCGTCGGGTAAATGACATAGGCATGCATAACCGGACATATGAGCAGGAACGCCATCACTGCAGTAATTTAATTAGAAATGTCTGTCAGCGTGCGTCGGATATCCACAGGCAACAGCTTGCCACAGGTGGTGGGGCGGCTATACATCCCCCCCTCACCAGACTGGAGGGACTACTCCTAAGTGTTGTGGCTCCAGCCCAACAGCAACAACAGCAGCAGCATACATGCATAATGATGGAGGCTGGAGCCACCCAGCAGCAGGACTCAGATCGTGCAGGTAACATGCCATATGTATAGTTGACTGTACTGTACACTGGTAGTTTATGCATGTGTGTGGTGTGTCCTCAGTTTGTAGCTGTCATCTTGGTAATTATTGTGCAAGAGTGATATTCACAATATCAGCAGTAGACCTGTGGAAGCCAACTGTTGTACTACTGAACTGTATCATACTCACAGTATCAATGGCACAGTTGTGCCCACTGACAATAAATGTCTCATTTCTGCAGGTCCCTCTGGTGTAACAGCAAGGCAGCCTATCCATGCTGGTGAGTGTGTAATAACAATGCCTTCAATACTCTTGATACTAATAGTAATAATAGGCTGAAGCAGTAGTGCTATGTGTTTGATTGCACGTGTGTATGTGTCTGTGTGTTGATATCTCATATACTGAGGAGTGTGCATGTGTGCATGTGCACCTGTGTGCATGTGCGCATGTGTGCATGTGCACCTGTGTGCATGTGTGCATGTGAGCATGTGTGCATGTGCACCTGTGTGCATGTGTGCATGTGCACCTGTGTGCATGTGTGCATGTGCACCTGTGTGCATGTGTGCATGTGTGCATGTGTGCATGTGCACCTGTGTGCATGTGTGCATGTGCATGTGTGCATGTGTGCATTTGCACCTGTGTGCATGTGTGCATATGTGCATGTGAGCATGTGTGCATGTGTGCATGTGCACCTGTGTGCATGTGTGCATGTGTGCCTGTGTGTATCAGTGGTGACATTGTGTGCACATTGTAAACTGTGTTTCCTGTCTTACTCCCACAGGTTCTGGTGCTGCCCTGGTGTTGTGCAGCAGGGAACCTGAATCAGCTGCCATGGATAGTGATAATGATGATACCTGTGTAATGGCACAGGGAGGTGTGCCAGGGTCCGTTGTTGGTCAGCCAATTGACGGTACACAGCTGTGGACCCCATCAATGCGCACAGTCATCCTGCCAATACATCCTTTGTCACCAATGTCCCTAGGTGATGGACAGGATACAGTGGGCATTGACCAGGGTAATGTGGTATCGGTGGCACATGCATCCCCACACAGCAGCCATGGCCACGGTCCTGACATGGTACCACACAGGCAGATGTCCAGGGGTTCTCGTGGGAGCATCCATGGGCGTACTGCCCCTGTCAGACATGCCCACAGAGGTCTTACAACCTCAGCTATGTTTCGGGCTGTAATGCAGGCACAGTCACGTATGGAACGG
Organism: Protopterus annectens; assembly: GCF_019279795.1. Lineage (NCBI taxonomy): Eukaryota > Metazoa > Chordata > Ceratodontiformes > Protopteridae > Protopterus > Protopterus annectens. Next base: position 1,008,107,991 of record NC_056745.1, read on the forward strand.
TACACCAGACAGGGTCTGAGGGAGCTGAGAGCATGTCGCACAGCTATGAATGACAGTATGTATGATGTTGTGGCTGCCATCCATAATTTCACTGAGGTCATTGACAGACGTTGGGGGGACACATTTGATCTGTTCCACAACTACATGTCCATGAGCCAGGGCAATGGTGGACGGTTGAGGCGTCGACGTGGGCGTATGCCAGCAACAGCAGCAGCTGGCAGTCATTGCGGACGACAACAGCCCTGCGGCTGCTCCCATAGTGCCAGCAGCAGCCCCAGCAATGCTGGGTGTGTGCTGTCATCAGACCACCCCAGGAGACCATGTGCACGTGGCTCTGGACAGTTCCAACAGGGACCTATCTCCAGTCACCAACCACCTGCTTCTGATGACAGTACCCAGTCTGGCTTAGTACCTGATACGGTCCGTAGCACCCCTGCCAGGCACAGGTACCGTGTCCGTGGCCAGAGACAGTGATCTGTATGACCTGGCAGGTACAGTCTGGGCTGTCCACAAACACCTGTATATGGCAGCCATGAGGTGGAACTGTGTGCATGCATACACACATGCGAATTGATAACACTTAGGGCTACCGCATACATGCACACACTGCATCAACATTGCCCCATCTTGTACTGCTGTCCCTCACCAACACACACACACAGACATGTCAATTGGTTGTATCAGTGGCAGACTCAGGCATACCAAGTACACACCCTGTGCATATGATGAAACTGTGCCACCTCCTGCAATCTGTAACATCAGTGCAGGAACAGGTTAACATGGTGCTGATGCACAGGGTGACTACATAGAAATGTAGTAATAGTATCATGTTGTCAACAGTACAGTGTAATGATATCATTGTGGGTATATCCCAGCATGCCTGATGCAGTAACAGTATGATTGTCATTGTATTATTTTGTACACCCATAGTACTTACCATAGTGTTATGTCTGCACATCTTTGCATACTGGTGGTGAGGCTGTCAACAGAAGGCCACCTACATAGGTAGCACAGGGGATAAGAAAATGTAAGTATTGATACTCAATGATGGACATGTCAGCTGCAAGTTGCATGCTGTCCACACTCGACTCTGCAATGAGGATGTTTAAGGATGTTGATATCTGTGCAGTAAGACACAACAGGTTCAAGACTCACAAGAGCACCGTAGCACTACAAGGTCACACCTCATACCATGCATGACAGCCCCAAAACACAGAACTAACTATGACAGAGGGGTGAGGACAACAATATTTGTTGTACAGCCAATTGTAATTGCCAGTTTACATGTCCAGCAGACATGTCTGCAAAATGGGCAGCTATGTATGGGGCGTAATTTTTTTGCGGGAACAGAGTGCCCTTTTTTTTTTTTCAGGTGAGAGTGGGATGTCAGCTACAGGAAGTAGGTATAGTTGGGGAGGTAGGTAGGGGAGGTTAACAGACAAGACAAACAAGATGCATACAGGGGTGGTGTATGACACATGTGGGGGGGGAGACACAATTGACGGGGATGGATGTTTGGATATCTCGAGCCCATGAGCCCACAGATGGCAACAGTGGAACTGAGATCCCCACCCATGGGCAGTTGCCACTGTGCCTTCACTGCCCAGGACGGGGCTGTGCTGGGGGCTGTGTAGGACGGGCAGCAAGCACACCCATGAATTGTGCCACCCATGCCTCAAGCTGGCGTAGGGGCTCAAGCACAGAATGCCTGATATCCCTATGCACCACAGTCCGGACAGTACGGAGGGTGAGTGGACGGTCTCCTCCGGCCACGCTTGCAGAGGGGAGATGAGCCCCATCCCCTGCAGAGCTTCCACCCACAGGTGGCACAGGGCCACCGGAGGAGGGTCCGGCCTGGGCACTAGTGCCAGGTGCACTCACCAGCTGAGGTGGGAGAGGTGGGTCCGCTGGAACCCGCCTTCCCTGTCGTCCTATGTTTTGCATTATTTTATGACAGTTTGGGTTAGTAACAAATAATACCATTCACAATTAGTTGTAACAGCATGCATTAGTATTCCCATTAACCAAACACCCATAAATTCAGGACATTGAACAGCAAGCATAACACATGCATAATTTGAACAACAGTACATAATCCAACAGCATGCATTGATTGATGTCAACAGGCCATCAGGTTTGGATGTTTGAACAGGGCACATGCATCAACGTACTTGCAAATATATATGAACCAACAGGACAAATGTCCAGGGGAATTAATTGTGAATACACATACCCATTTCATGTGGAATGGATTATTTGTGGTTATAGGGTAGGGTGGAGAAATATTTCATTAACAACTTCAAATACCTATACATATTCTGTACATTTCTACTAGCTGCAGATATATACACCCTACAGGACTGACTACAGTTTTCTATGTGTAAATGTAGGCATGTTGGTGATGGGAATGTTACTGCTACATTAATATACATTGCATTTTTATTCATACACATTCATATCTGGCTCTGTTCAGCTACAGCATCCTGCTACATTTGCTTTATATGGCTATAGACAACTGTAGATGTTTGGTATTTCATACAACCATACTATCTGCATATTGCAAAGGTACAGCAACATATCCAAATTGTGGAACAGACATTCCAGCTTCAGTACTTTATTGCACACATTTCACTCTTTGTTTGTGCCTGTCACATTCATTTCATTCTGTACTGACTGCAGTATACTTTATTCAGGAATTATTACAACTTTATTGGTGGATTCATACCTCTTTCTCACACTCTCACTTGTTTTAATTTTACAATTCAGGATGGTACTTATTCCTAGGCTTTATTGACATGTTTTACTTGGTTACAACAATCCTTTCCAACAGTCTCACTTGTGTCATGTTTCAGATTTTAAACGGATATATTTCACACATGTGCTGTACTTAGCTTGTGTAGCTGTAATTTACAGCCTGCTGCAGGTCTTGTACTATTACATTACAGGTGGAACATCTTTATTTCAGACTTGTTTCATTTTTATTTTTGGATTACAGGCTGCATCACACACTTATGTAATCACACAGTACTAGCAGAATCTCTCTTACACTGTTACTTGCACTTTTTATTAATAAGTGACTACACTGCACTCTTTTGCAAGCTGTCATACTTATATTTTTTAACAGTTACAGGGAGAGAATTACTAACCTGCCTGGTGGCGCAACCGCACAAGCCTATCGGCATAGGCTCGACGATTCATGGTACGGACACCTGCAGCTGTAATATGAATGAAGTAATATTGGAATACACATCTCCATAATATCAGCTAGGTTAATTTCTTACTTAAATAATTACATGTAACTTACTCAGTAGTGGGGCATTGGGCATTTGCCGGGCCTCCTGGATCCAACAGTTCAGTTGGTCCTGCTTCCGTCTCTTCAGGTCCGCATGGTGGTGACGGACCTGTTCAAAAGTCATTGGTATTCCTATGGGACTGGTGAGATCATGTGCCAACTGGTCCCACGCCTCAGCCTTGTATGCTCCCCACAGGACCTGGCCCTGCATGAGTTGGGCCTCATGATCATGGACGAGGAGCCAAACCATATATTTGGACTCCTCAATGCCCCACCTCTGTGCTCGGAAGCAATTACCTTCTCCTACACCTGCCATCCTGACTGCAAATCGATTCCACAATCAGTTATGCTGTGTATTCCCGCCTATGGGGCTTATATATGCCATTTTTCCTGCACTTATCTGTGATTGGCCATTTTGGAAATGTATCAGCTTCACAAAACCTGTTTTGTCATGCTTCTTTTTCCATTCATTCCTATATATATGCTAATACTGCATTTCTCAGAGCAACTGTCATGGCTTAGTGGTTCAGTATTTTGCCTATGGTGCATGGTATCCTGAGTTCGAGCCTGGCCATTGCTTTTTTTTTTTTTTATGACTGTCTACACAAGCTAGGAGGTGTGTCTGTGTAAAGGCAGTTTTGATACAGCTTGCTCAACGTTGCCTGCCGGTTAGCTTGTTGGCATGGTGCGCAGCTACGCGCAAACAGGTTACGCTGGGTTATGCGTCATTTGGCTGTCAGCATGCATATTACGCTCAGCTACGGGGACACAGTTTCAGCATGTTACAACACTGATCAACCCTGGGCACTCATTTTGCACCTGTTGAACCACTACTCACCTACGGGCAGATATACCCAGCTTGTTAGAGCGTAGCTCAGCTATAGGCACTTCTGACATTTTTTTTTTTATCTTACATTTCTTCAAAATACATGGCCCATTTCATTACATTTTACATAAAATATAATTTTATATATGTGCATATATGTCAGAGAATTGTTTTGTGCTTATTTCACTGGAAGTAAAAATTGATGTTGTGGGGGCCTGAACCGTGACTGCCTCCTCTTCAGCCAACGTCTCTACCGCTATGCTATTGCTTCTTGGCTTACTTTGCATATTTAGATCTTATATGCTTTTCCACTGACTGCTAACTGTGGCTAAGCGATGGGCACACCCGTGCAAACGAGCGCAATTACAGGCAAACATCTTTAAAACTTATAAAAAAAAAATATAACATGTTAATTTTTACATTTTATGTTTATAGTCTGTGGGGCCATGTGTTGTGTTGTGTTTGTTGACATTTACGTGGACTCTCTCGTGGGGGTTTACTTTCAGGACTGTTCCTCTTCTGGGGGCGTGTCCGTTTGCATGACTCGCCCTGCGGACACACCCCCTACTTTCTTACACGGACCGTGTTAGCCTTGGGTGTGAGTCAGCATGCCCTCATGAATATGCATGGCATGCTGACATCACACCGTTTAACTGCAGCCTCTGTGTAAGACTTGTAACTCTTACACGGAGGCTTCATGAATCCTGCCCACTGTCTGGCACACATAAATGAAATTGAAAAATGTTGCTGTAGTAAACCAAGGAGCATAGACATTATCCATTGATGCTTTTGACAATGCATTTGAGAGAGTTTCCCTTAAATCTGTTTCTTAGCCACCTGTACATAAACAGCAAGATCATTTTTACATGTTCCAAGACAATTGAAAATACCTGTATCATGTAACAAGGCAGGCTGTTGTCAAAATTATGACATGGAGTCAGCTTCCACTTAAATAACAGGAAAAGCTGAGTGCTTCACTCCTTTGGCCAAAAGATATGTACATTATTTACAAGTTCCTATAGAAAGATGACAGCTGTGATTCTCTGAACAGTAGGACTAATTACGCAAAAATGTGAATAATATCTTGGAGTTGGTATATATAATTGAGAAGGGAGTTCACCATTTGTCATAAACAATCAAAAGCAGAGCATTGTCATGTTTGAATATAGCTTTATGGCTAATGAAGTAGCAATAGTAATTGGTATGTCATGCAATATGAACCCTTGAATATAAAATGATCACATGAAATACTGAGCTCATGAATGTGTGACTGCATTTTTATCTCTGTGCTATTTTTTTTGGCCTCCTGACATGACATGGTATAAGAGATTAATGAAATATCTGTCAGAAGGGAAGAAGAAGAAATGTGTTGGGTGATATATATATATATATATATATATATATATATATATATATTTTTTTTTTTTTTTTGTTAACAAATCTTGGTGGAAATATAGGTCAGCTGAACTCTCCCAGAACTTTTAGTTTTTTTTCTTCTTTGCTTTGAGAATTTTTTACATAAAACTGGAAGCTTTGGAATCAGACATTTTTATTGAACACTGCAAGTAGATAGGATGAGAATTATGAGAAAGTTCAGTGGACAGCATTCCTGCACATTGCTGGGAAAAGTCAAAATAGTAACTAACTCTTAATTTTCTTGATGAGGAAAAAGACAAAGACAGCAGCATTTACAGAAAAGTCCAGTATCTTTTTTTTTTCAGGCCAGACAGAAAATATTTCTTGTTAGGCATTTATTCTTTATGATAGTGCATGGTCCTTAGTATTCTGTTGATGCCTGTGTTAATAAATAGAATAATAGATCTAAAGACTATGAATATAATGAGGATTTACATTCTGTAACAAATGGTAGACTAGTTTGTGGTATAAAACTGAGAAACAAATTCCATGCAGTTAAAAGAAAGAGTCATCTCTTTAGAGAAGTAGCAAGGCCATTTGGAGCCGAGGGTGAGGCCCTCCTTTGGTGTTCCCTTCCATTTGAAGAAAAACAAAATTAATGAAAGAAAGAAAAAAGAAAAGAAAAAAAACTACTGTTCAAACACACAACTTACTATCCAGTTCCAACATACTAGGTTTTTAGAAGTTAATTTCATAATACATTTATTCATGTAAGACAGTGGTGACTTTTTATAGCATCGTAAAAACCTTTCAACTAAACTTAGCTCCTGGTTTTCCATCATGAAAATGAGTCTAGCATGAAACATTTATAAAAATGTAGGACCTGTCTTCCAAAAGTCAAAAAACTTCACTATGACTCATTAAGAACTTTAAATAACTTTAGAAATAATGTATATTATGAAAATTCATCAGCATGGTATGCTTGCAAATATGTACAAGCACTGTTCAACAAGTCATCAAAGGAAAAACTCTGCAGTGCAAACTGCATCTAGGAAGTAATCAGTGCAAATGGAAAATAACTGACATTCATTAAAGCAAAACAAAATACAAAGATCTTAAGCCAAATCATTCTCAAAAATCCATAAAGGAGAACCATATCCACAGACTAAAAGACATGTTTATTTCATCATGTCTTGATATTTCCTACATTTTAACAGACAAACAAGGCTAATCATGCAGACCAGTATTCTCAGTGCCTGTTACTACTTTTTCTTTCTAAAGTGGCCAAATTTCATTCTTTTGTTATGCCTGAGTTGTAGTCCTTAAACTTATCTCCCCTCCCCCTAAACACCTTCCTTTAGTATCTGTCAAAGTGGCAAGTTTTAAGCTGCTTGCTGCTGTGATCACAGCAGGAGACAACATTTGTGTGCTTACAATACTGTTCTGTGTGATTATCCGTTTGTTTCTTAAGTCTTCTTCTTTTTCTTCTTTCAGCTTTTCCCAGTTAGGGGTCGGCACAGAGGATCAGCTGTCCGCTCATGATTGGCAGTTGAGTTTTACAGTGTCGAGTTGCCAGCCTGGCACCCAACCTTCCAAAGAAGGCACACACATGCACACACTCACACCTAGGGCCAATTTAGAGTGTCCAGTCCACCTACTGCATGTCTTTGGGATGTGGGAGGAAACCGGAGCACCCGGAGGAATCCCACGTGACCACAGGGAGGACATGCAGACTCTGCACAGAAGGCACCCCAGCCGAGAATCGAACCGGAGAACCTCTTGCTGTGAGGCAGCAATGCTAACCGCTGCACCACCATGGCCACCCCCGTTTGTTTTTTAAGTAGTCATTGAAAAAAAATTGTAATTAAACTGGTTAACTAAAAGAAAGCAGGGTATATGTGAAATCACATGCAAAATCAATGCATTGACAGGAGTTTAGGGGCCAAGGTCTAATATTTTAAATCCAAACACTGCATTGCGGGATACTTGGAGGTAGACTAAAAAAAATCAAGATGTCAGACCAAATGTGGGGAGACTCTGGAATTACATTTAAAAATATAAAAAAGTATATAGAGTCCAAACTCAGTGTTAAAATGTAGTAAAGATCAAGGCTTGATGAAATTAACATATTTTTTCAGTCTGTGGGGGCGGTACTCCTTTAAGGAAATAGCATGCATTCGCTTAACTAATAATAATAGATAAAAGCAGCCTTGATGAACAAAGAACTGATATATCTCCCTCACCCATAAAACAGCATGACATTCATTGAGAGTCCATCAACTAATAAACAAAAACAGCCTTGATAAATTAAGAAACATATCTCTTCCCTGTTAAACATGATAACAGTCATTAAATGTTCATATCTCTTCTCCCCATTAAACAGTGTAGCATTCATTGAAAGTCATTATCTCTCCCCTCCCCACTAAACAGAGTAGCATTTATTGAAAGTCTATTCTGTAAAATTAAAAGTAATAGTGAACTCTAATTCATTAAAAGCAGCATTGATGAATTAAGAACTCATAAACTCATACCTCCTTCTTCCTCCAACCCCCCCCCATAGCACTCAACCTTCCGTCTACAAAATGAGAAACCCTACCTTTCATAATGTGGAACAAATGGGTAAAATGCAGAACACTTGCTAACAGCTTACTAACAACTTCAACTAGGAAGCTTATAGGATGGTTAAAATCTGATGTTTTACTTATAGAATAATTATTTAAATTAATTAATGCAATTCATTTTTATATACCCTGAATATCTGTTAAAAAAATTGCTAACACAGAATGTGTGACAGACCCTTTCAATCTGGAACTTCGAGGAACATGAACTTTTTAAGACCCCAAATGAGAAACAGTCCTTATAATGAGGTATACTTGAGAGGGGTCTCCCTCCAAAAAAAGAGGGTAGTACTCATTGAAAGACCAATCAGTAGAAATACTCAAGTAATAACAGATAAAAACAGCTTGAAAAATCAATAAATCATATCTACTACCCCATGCACCATAAAACAGCCAACAAAGCTCCTATCTGCCCTATACAGCTAGAAGAATAGGGAGTATGTACACCAGTGGCAGGATAGCCCACAATTTTGCATCTATGCCATTCCTTGTAAATCACTTACCACTTCTCATCAGAATCAGGGCCAAATCCAGAAATAATAATCAGACAAGGACATTTAAAATATCAGTACTGTTAATCTGAGTCATTGACAGAATAAGATAATGCATATTGATATACATTTGTCTAAAGTAAAGATGTCCGTATTAATTTTAATTATTTTAATTATTGTCATTATTTATTAAGTCCAATTCACCACCGGTTTCTCCACAAAAGGTAGTTTGGTAACTGCATGCAAAGCCAAATTGCATTTATGCATTACATTTTAATTTGATACACATCCACCAGTCCATCACCAGTCCTGTCCACCACACAAGTGATATCCAGATTCTGGTCTGGATTTATTTCAAATTAAATATAGAAATAATCCTCTGACTGGGACCATTCAGGGACAATTGAAATATTAGCACTGTGCTAACTTCAGTCATTGATAGAATATGAAAACATGAATTAATAAACATTTTTCTATAGTAAAGAAGTCTATATTATAATTCTTAATTTCTTTTTAATTACTGTCATGGTGTATTAAGTGTAAACCTGTTTCTCCAAAAAGATAATTGTGTAAAAAAGCCTTCAAGCCAACCTACATTTATGTATTTGATTTGCATTAAATTTTAATTTGAGCCATACCTATCAACTGTTTTGATTTTCTCAGAATGCCTAGATTTTTGCCTGATATTTTTGGTCTGTTTTTCATAAAATTTGTGGTTTTCTGGCAAATAACCAGTAATTGAAGTAATTGAGTAATGACAGACATTTGAGTTTCAAACTTCCTATCCTTCAGAAAATGCATACTAACACAAAACCTGTTTTTTTAGCAACTTTTAAAGTTTCCAAGAGCCCATTTATTGCATATAAAATAACAAAACAGAACAGATGATTAAAACAAGGCCAGTAAGCACTTTCAGGTTACACTGAACGCTTCATCAGAGGTAATGGACATCAGCTAGTTATAACAGCCCTGTGTTTCTTATGCTTAGTCAAACACTCTGCTTGTGCTGTGCTGATGAGGTCATAACAAGGCCAAAATATGCATATCCACAGCTAGTGGGGTTTGGCTTTATTGGCCTGAAATTGTCCATTGAAATGACTTAAAAAGAAATAAGTCATGGGCATTCAGTACTGCCATATAGCTGAAACACCTGATGCTCATAAGGGTCATTTGCATATATCCCATGTGCCTCTGCTTCAGGAGGTTTGAGAGGTCACTAAGTGGAAGTTCTAGCTTGGCTGGAGATTTAATTTTTTTTTTACTATATGTAAAATGTAGGGAAGAGCCAACACCCATTGAAGATGATATGGAAAGGGGGCTGGAGGTACTCTGGAGTCTCTTGGATGTTCATGTAGGACATTTTTGTGGTTTCTTCTGCTTCCTTGAAGATAAAAAAATATATATAATGTTTTAAATTTATTTAGCTTGAATTGTACCCTCTACAAGATGGCACCTGGGGTGATTGCCCCTTCTTTCCAGCCCTTTCTATGCTACTGCCTCTATTTATCAAAATCTGTAGGTATATAAAGAGCAAGTGAGATTTTTAGTTCATTCTTTAAAAATGATGAAAAAAGGTATGAACAAATGACATTTGAGACAAAAATAACACAAAATGGAAACTTGGGGGTTACTTAAATAATGGTCATGGAACAGAGAGTCATATGAGGAAAAATAATTTAGAGTAAAGGCCTGACTGATCATATAATTTTAGTTCATGCTCTTAGTATGTCTGGTTATAAGCAAGAGAGGTGGCAGTGGTCATTATTCAAATAATCTTCCAGAAAAGACATTTTTGTAAAAGGATTAATGTAAAAAAGAGAGGTGTTTAAAGAATTTGCATGCTATTGAACATTAAAGTATTATCGCTGGGTTGTTTCTGGGTACTATTAACATCAAAGAGCTTTATTCTATGTATACTGAAAATGCATTTGCAGGACTAAATCAGAAATTCAGGGCTGATTATTTGGAAGTAATCTTCTTCTTTCAACTGCTCCCATTAGGGGTCAGCACAGCAGATCATCTGTTTCCATTTCTTCCTGTCCTCTGCATCTTGCTCTGTCACACCAACTACCTGCATGTCCTCTCTCACATCCATAAATCTTATCTTAGGCCTTCCTCTTTTCTTGTTACCTGGCAGCTTCATCCTTAGCATCTTTTTCCCAATATACTCTGCATCCCTCCTCAGCACATGTCAACAATCAATGTAATCTTGCCTCTCTGGCTTTGTCTCCAAACCTTCCAACCTGGGCTGACCCTCTAATATACTTGTTCCTAATCCTGTCCACCCTCGTCACACCCAGTGCAAATCTTAACATCTTTAACTCTGCCATTTCCAGCTCTGACTCCTGCCTTTTTGTTAATGCCACTGTCTTCAACCCATATAACATAGCTGGTCTCACTACCCTTTTGTAGACCTTCCCTTTCACTCTTACTGGTACTCGTCTGTCACAAATCACTCCTGACACTCTTCTCCACCCACTCCATCCTGCTTGTACTCTCTTCTTCACCTCTCTTCCACACTCACCATTACTCTGAACTGTTGATCCCAAGTATTTAAACTCATCCACCTTCACCACCTCTACTCCCTGCATCCTCACCATTCCTCTATCCTCCCTCTCATTCACACACATATATTCTGTCTTAGTCCTGCTGACCTTCATTCCTCTTCTCGCTAGAGCATATCTCCACCTCTCCTGGGTCTCCTCCACCTGTTCTCTACTCTCACTACAGATCACAATGTCATCTGCAAACATCACAGTCCACGGGGACTCCTGTCTGATTTCGTCTGTCAACCTGTCCATCACCAAATTGCAAATCAGAAAGGGCTCAGAGCTGATCCTTGATGTAATCCCACCTCCACCTTAAACACATCAGTCACTCCCACCACAGACCTCACCACTGTCACATTACCCTTGTACATATCCTGTACCACTCTTACATACTTCTCTGACACTCACGACTTCCTCATACAATACCACAACTCCTCTCTAGGCACCCTGTCATATGCTTTCTCTAAGTACACAAAGACACAATGCAACTCCTTTTGACCTTCTCTGTACTTCTCCATCAACACTCTCAGAGAAAACATTGCATCTGTAGTGCTCTTTCCTGGCATGAAACCATACTGCTGATCACTAATCATCACCTCCTTTCTTAACCTAGCTTCCACTACTCTTTCCCATAACTTCATGCTGTGACTGATCACTTTAATCCCTCTGTAGTTACTACAGCTCATACATCACCCTTATTCTTAAAAATCGGTACCAAAACACTTTTTCTCCATTCCTCAGGCATCCTCTCACTTTCCAAGATTTCATTAAACAATCTAGTTAAAAACTCCACTGCCATTTCACCTAAACACCTCCATGCTTCCACAGGTATGTCATCTGAACCAGCAGCCTTTCCATTCTTCATCCTCTTCATAGCTATCCTTCCTTCCTCCTTGCTATTGTTTGGAAGTAATTCTGAAAATTAATGGAAAAGCATAGCATTTAATGTAGACACAGGCACACAACTTAATATTATATAATAAAATACTTTAAAACAATTAATGGCAGCTGGATCTGAAACAAAAGAGTGCTGTATGTATTCCTAAACTATTTAGGTCGCTGGTTTTACTACTATATCAGAATCTGCTGACATGCAAGTGTATGCCTAAAATATTCAGATTTCCTTTTCAAGTACTTGCATTTAAGGATGTTAATTTTCCTAAGTTCACTGTGTAAAGCGAAAAACTGTAAGTGTAGGCAATCACTTGCATGGTCATAGAGACATTTTAAATACTTGCAAAAGCATCACAATGACATTCCTTATGGCAATACTGATTTATTCACAAGCTTGGGAAACTTTCATTGTGGACATCACATACAAATAAAGCCTGATGCAGATACAGTGATTCAAGTTCTTAGAAAAACACTTGTAACATTGAAAAGTATAGCTGATTGGAGAGGTTAGTTGTCATAAAACAGCAATTAGAAGAAAGAATGGGCAGGCAATATTGAGATTAGTACTAATCTATGACACCTGAACAGGGTGATTAAATAAAAAAATGCATATTTTTACTGCTGAAGAAGTGGCATTGAGAATGCCAGATGCTGGGATTTTTTCAGTACTGAATTCAAATCAGAGTTTCTGATAGGTAAGTCCAGGTGAACAAAACTTCAAACTATGTATATTTAGTATTCTAACCAGAAATGTATGGATTACTTCAACTTCCATATGAGATTTTATGAGCACTGGAAATTGTAAGAGCTGTAGCCAAGGACTTGGAGTGTGAGAAAAAGTGAAATTACCATGAGTTATTTATGTTGGGTCAGGCATAATACGAGTATGACAAGAGACAGATAAAGCTAATGAATAAGCAAAAAGCATAATTTTTGCAAAATAAAGGCAACAGTAAAATCATATCGATATTTCACCTCATAGACATTGTGATCATTTTATTAAGAAATACATGAGGTTTGTCAGGGATAAACTCATAATTTATTAAACCAGTAAACCACATAACTGAACAGCATAGCATTCTAATAAATCAAAAGGCCCTGCTGATCTTGTGGTGAGACAGAGAGCTGCACTGGGCCTGCCTGTTCTTTCCATGCTGAGTTGTAAATCTTCTACTTCTCTTCAGCAAACTGGTCACTAGCAACTTGCAGCATTTTAAACAACTTGGTCACATATTCTAAATCTTCAAGGTGTCTTGGAAAGGAATGGGAAATGAATATGATGGCAAGGACTCACAGTGATTGTCCACCTAAATAGAAGGGGGAATAACTTGGTCACTATAGAAATGATGGTGGGACCCTGATGACCACACATGAAATTGTGCTAGTCCTGAGCTACGGACCAAGCAGCAGCCTGTCTGGAGCAAGACAAAACAGTCTATACTACAGACATAATTTGTCCATTGCTCCAGTTACCTCAAAATATAAAGAACACCTCATAGACTATGTGACCATTTTATTAATAAATAGAGAAGTTTTGTCTTTGATAAACATAGAATTTATCAAACCAGTAAACCACATAAATCTAAACAGTATAATAGCCTTATTACTTAAAAGGACCTACTGATTAGGTGGTGTAACAGAAGACCTGACCAGTCCAGACTTTTCCATTCATCTATTAAGCTGCTTTGGCAAGCTGGATACTGCTATGTGCAGCATTGCAAACCACTCACTCACTTACATATGCTGAATCTTCAAGAAGCCCAGGAATAGGATGACAAAAATGAAAAGGGGGTGCAATGCTTGCCCACAAAGCTCTCCACAAACTGCCTTTTCCTCCCACTTTCCTGACCATGAAACCAAGTGCAGTTAACTCATATTGAACAGTCAAGCAAATATATGAATTTATAAAATACATGTTTTTTCTTTTTTTATAATTAAATTCAGGTAGGAAACAATAAGTAGCAGGTTTTAAAAATAAGCTCTGCAAATGATGGGATAAGTTGAGGTTAGGCATATCAAAACCTATAACAGACATGGATATACCATGTCTATAAGCCAAATAGAGTCATTGTCTGTAAAATACCAATAATCAATTACTGAAAACCTAACAGGGAGCTGGCACATGCCACTCTATGGTTCAAGAATTTGAAGGCAGTTTCTAATGCTGTGATGCTAAGGTGTAGCAGAAGACCATGCAACCAGCAGACTGGGGATTAAATGTTGCAAAGTAGTTAAATCTCTCAGAATGTTTTGCAAATAACAGTCCTGCCTAAATGCATTGTAAGAGCATATATCTGGCTTACTGCAAGAAATACCATGAAACAATGTTGACAGCAATTGATCCTAGATCACATCAGGAAAATCTTTCCAAATTATTTCAAACAAGTGAGTATCCAAGCCCAGATATGATCCTCCTCAGCATAACTTTGTTCTGATGATTGCCTTGCAGAATGAAAGAATTCCCCAAGATCAAAACTTGTAAGTTACCTGAAAAGGAAAAAAAACATGAAAGATAATAGAAAACAACAACCCTCCACAAACCATATTAATAAAGTAATGAATATAGGTTAAATTAACATGAAAAGACCACCTGTTTGTTCTCTTAATAGATTCCGCAGATTGAGCTTCCAAACCCAAATCTGAGGCTTGGACTATTTTAAATGAATGGGAAGAATACCATTGAATGGCAAGCACTGTGAAAACAAGGTGTTATGTAAACAGGTATCAGAATTCTTGGACATTAATTGTAACCCAATATGAAAAAGAAACATGAAACTCTTCATACTAAAAGCCAGGCAAAGCTGTGGAGGATAATAAAGTAGTGGAGAGGGCAAACTAAAGCAGTTACTGACCAATACTGGTATGACTTGGTGGCCCCAGCCTTTTATCAGTCTTAGACCTGAGAATCCATACTATGACAGCATCATAGAATAGTCCAAACCTCAGATTTGGCTAATAGTCTTAACTTTTTTTCCCAGAGCTTTTAGATTTTGTATATTTGTTGATTACTTGTATACTTCTGTTTACTATTTTCTTTACGTAATTCTGGAATTTTTTTCTGGAGCTTTTTTTCACCGGGCATCTACTGAAAAGCATTCGATTTTTACCCAGTTGGACTATCCCAATAAACAATGCAATCAATCAATCAAGCAATCAATCAACCAATCAAAATTAAAAAATTAAACACTCAAACAAATAAATAAGTAAATTATTTACCAAAGAATTGTGATTGTATTTCGATAACCCAAGTAATTTACTAATCCAAAATGCTTCAGCATAGAAACAATTGAATAACGTACCCCAAATAACACAAGTCTGATAATCAGGCAATGTTGTGTGAACACCTTCTAAAATGGACTTCAAAGGAGACTTCCTAATCTTGCATCAAGAATCAGAATGATCACCTTTGAAATTTCCCCAGACTTTTAATAATCTAAAAAATAAGTCCACATGCCCTGGGAAATGGAGTGATAACAAATTAATTTAATCTGCAGAACTATGACTATGAAGTTTAACCAAAAGAGATGCTAAAGAGTGCAATATTAATTTATATGACCAAAATCTCTATTCTTTAGGAAGGGTCAAACAAAAACATATAAAATAACTCACAATTGCTGCTCTGGGTGGGGGGTTCAATAATGGTTAAGGTGTTAACCTCAGAGACACAAGGTACAGGGCTTGATCTTCAATAAAAGAAATTGGCTAGGCTTAAAATGGCCCACAAGTATAACTACCCTCAAGATAAGGTAAAATATTTGAATGAAAGAAAAGAGAACATTTGGAAATGTTTGAATTGTGAATACTGCAAATTTATTTATAAAGGACCAACTATAGTATTTATAAATAACATTAGGTTGCAGGCAGTTATTGAAAATGTCTGTAAGATGAGATTTGTGGTTTATCTGTCTATTTGTTCAGGATGTACCTCTTATTATGTCAATATGAAAACTAGAAAACTGCATAAAAGAATAAAAGAACATATATATGCAATTCAGAGAAAAGATGTCAATAATGCATTGGGAAGGCATTATACGAGCACTGAATGTAGTGAAAATCCAAAATTTATGGTAGCAGATAAAGTTATACATTTTGAAAATAATTTAGCAGCAGAAGAAGAGTTAAAATGGAAAGAATACTGCTGCATTTTGAAATTAAATGCAAGTTGCCCCCCTGGTCTGAATGACAAGGACAATTTTAAAGTTTATCTTAAAAGAAAAAGGTTAAAACATTAAATGTTTTGAAAGAATTTTTTTTTAAAAAATATAAGTATACATGAACATTATGCACTTCTATGAAGTCGTGAATGCAAATGTTTTCAAATATGGTTGCTGTGAAATAATGTGTTTTACTATTGAAATAGTTTTTTAATTAAATAATTAGCTAATTAATGAAAATCAGGTGTGTGTGTGTGTTTGTGTGTGTGTGTGTGTGTGTGTGTGTGTGTATATATATATATATATATGTGTGTGTGTGGTTGGTAAGAAGAATTTTTATTCAGTCTGAAGAAGTCATTAGTAAGATAGTGCTGCTACTTTGGTGAATAATGGCTGCGGTTTGAAGATCCCATGTGGATTATTGGTTGTTGCTTTGTTGGTGCTTTGCTGAATTCTCTGTTTGTTTTATAACTAGCCTAGTACTTGACTATGAAACTACTGACTGTATGTTCTCTTGGTGTAAGATGCCTAAGATTTTCACCACAGAAAGTGAGTTTCTCTTCTCCAGTCATCCACACTTCATCTGGAATCTTTTGGGTAAATCTGTCACCTCTGGGCCAGCTGTTGAAGCTTGGAGACCTCTAGATAAGAAAGAGTATCGACAAGCACAATATGAATACTTGAAATGCACCCAGCAGTGAAAGGCATGTTAATGCTTAAATGAGGAGTAACAAAAACCATAATACTGATTGAACATGCAAGAAATGCACAACGACCTTGCTGTCAGAGCAAAAAGAAAAAAACACTTCTGTTGTGTAAATCTTCCTGACAAATAGCAGGTGCCACCAAAATGGACTTTAATTCAAGGAAAGTGATGTCATTGTTCCTATTTTTTGGCCAGGAAGAAGGTGAGCATGCATTTGCCCCTCACATAGACCTCATGCCTAATCCTGCTGCTGTATCTGTGAATAGCTGGGTTATGTTGCTTAGCACCTATTCTTGCTGCCAGAAACAGCGACCATTGAATTGCACCAAAAATATGGAATGTAAATGGATGTCAGATTTAACCTTTTTATTATCCCTGACTGTGTGTGTGTGTGTGTGTGTGTGTGTGTGTGTGTGTGTGTGTGTGTGTGTGTGTGTGTGTGTGTGTGTGTGTGTGGTGTGTGTTTGGCCTATCATGTAGAAGGATAACTAATGATCTGAAAAATGCACTACATGGAGCTACCACCCTGCATTTGAAATTTAGAAGACTTCACCATTCCACAAACTGACTAAATTAACTTTTTTAGTACAAAAAACACAACCAAGTTCAAGAGCCAGGCAACTGCAAAAAGTATTTAATGTATTCTGGTACCTCGGCTATACAAGCCTTCACAGGAATAAATTCATGACATTCAGCAGTATATTTTATAAGAGCATCAATTAAATAATTAATTAATTAAGAATATTCAAAATGTTTTTTAAAGAACCATGTTAGCTTCCATAGTCAAATGGTTAGAACTACAATTATTTATTTATTTATTTATTTATTTTACATTTGTTGACCGGGCTAGTCCAACTGGATATATTTCCATTTTCAGCAGAGGCCCGGGGAGAAAAGCTCCACATTTAAACAAAAGGAAATACATTATGAACACAAATATCATAATACACATTATTACTTAATTCTAAAACCAAGAAAAGAAAGTGTAAGAGCAGGGAAAGAGAAATGAAAGAAAGTTATCAAAAGAAAGAAAAGGACATTAACTTCCAAAGGAATAAGTAACATCATGATGAACATACTAACATGTTTTAATACCAAGAAGAGAGAGAGTGTAAGATCAAGGAAAGAGAAGCAGCAATAGAGAGAGAGCAGAAATAAACAGACAAATGATTCATTTCCAAATTCAAGCCTCTAGGGGCAAGTGTGCCAAAATTCAATATAAATCTGCTTTCTAAATTCAACAGCTGTTGAGAAAAATTTCCAGTATTCTTGCCGTTAGGTTTAGCTAACACACAAAAACAAATGACTCAATCAATCCCCCATGAATTGTATTGAAATGTTCCAAAATAGGGTTATCCAACCTACAGTTCCTCACATCACCTAGGTGCTCAAGAATCCATATTTTTATTTTCTGTTTTGTTTGACCAATATACCATTTAGATGGTGTACAGCCACAACCCACAATATATATGAATTTTTATATTTATTTTTAAATTAACTTTTTTACCTGCTAAGGAAGTACAGATGCAATAAATCAGGCTTTCCAACTAACCTTGTGATAACTGAAAAGAGGAGGAAACGTTAACAACCCCCCCAAAAAAAAATTTAAATGTCTTAACAGAGTCTAGGGGGCATTCTGATCTGGTGTCACCATTACTTTAGTCTATGAAGTCCCTCCATGGTGCCACTCTCCACTTGTCCAAAAATCAGAAAATCATCTGGGGAGTGTTGTGTGCTAGGAAGGCGACATCTGCTCCCAGCACTACTCCAAGGCAGTGCTAAATTTCTCAGAGGTAACTCACACCACCATAGAGCCTGTGGGCATGGCCATCTCTAATTAATATTTACCATAAAAGTTTATTCATGTTAGATGCCAGTCCTGGGGATGAACCGGAAGGAGGTGGAAGGCAATTTTGCTAACCACTGATTGCAAACTGACAAAAGACATGTCTAAAGACATAATGCACCTTGGTATCCTTCTTGCTGAGACCATCATTTATAGAAGAACCATATACAAATGAGAGATGATAGACTAAACAAATTCTTTGGCACCAAATCAGTGAGGAGACTCTAAAACTTTTAAAAGGGGAAAATTGGAAGGGGTCTAGAATTGTATCTTTGGCAATTTCCTTATGCAATAATTCCCTTAGTTCAGCTTCTTTTTGAAGTACTGATCTTAAGTTCTTACAATCAGGAACATTTGTTGATGCACTGGATTTTGACAGAAAATCATGATGCGAAAGCTTCCAATAAATCTGAAGCAAATTGCTGATTGGGACAGTCTTTTCATACATGGATTTGAAATGTTTCATTTGAGGGGAGGGTGATTCTTGAAATCTTTACTGAAACCTTTGAAAGGAACTAGCTTAATTTAAGCTTTGAAAGGTGGCTTTGCCTCTATCTGGCAAATTAGCTGACAAGATTCTACAAAGTTAGGGGTATTTCCAAAGTTACTACCTTTGCCTCCCCATGCTTACCCCCACAATGAGATACAATTGTATGAAAATCTGCAAGAAGGCCAAATACACTTAAGTTACCAGTGAAAAATGCTCAACAGCTTTAGGCTTGGGACCTACTTGATCTTCAGTGTCATGGGACAGCAATCTTGGCCTGTTAATCATAACTCCTATCCAGTGTTGAAGTGAAATTCATTCCCAGCTAAGATGTTTTTGAACTGTTTTTGATCATACCATAAACCAACTGGACCACCCTAAAATTTTACACTTCCCTGATCTCAATAATGGGAGAGATTTTTAAGTTTTTTTTCTGAATAATAGCAGCCAAGCATTATGCAAAACCTGCCACCAATTTGTCCCATGTCCTAGATCTAAAATTCTTGGGTTGACACTTACCTAGGGCTGCCAAAGCTGATACAATGTCATTTGTATCGGAATCCATGATGTATTAAATCTCATCCAGACAAAAAAAAAATCATAGTCCCACCACTAAATCTGCTCTTTAACTGAGTGGGTATTATGTAAGGTAGTTGCAGAACCCTTGTTCTGAATTTAAGCTGAACCCGGCTTCTTCAAGTGATGACCCATCTATTAGGCTGAAGCTACCATTATGTGTATAGTCACCAGTTTAGTCTACCTGGATCAAAGGAACCTACAATTACATCACCTGTCTCCTGAGATAAATCTAAATTCTAAAACTAATTTGAATAATCTGCATCTGATTTATAGTATCAATAAGAGTCTCTAGACATTCATCTACTTGCTAAAACTATCAATTTCCAGAACACTGAGGATTCACCCATGTCTCATTATCTTATGGAGTTGAAATACCATGCCCCCTTCAACTGCAACAGTAGGATCATTTTTTGGCACCTACAAGAATGCATCGATCATGCTATCCCAAGCAAAACTAAGACTCACTCCTCCAAGAAAAGGAAACCAGTCTGGTGGACCACTGCCATAAACAAGCTATACAACAGAAGGAGAAAACTAGTACAGAAAAGAGTAAAATCCCAAGAAGGGAAGACAGCCCTGATCAGTATCAGCAAGAAACTACAATCCCTCATAAAATCATCCAAGGCTAGCTTTGAAAGAAAAATTGCCAAGGACTCCAAACTTAACCACAAGGCATTCTTTAGCTATGTCAAGAATCTAAGTGGCAATTCTCATATCTGCTCAGAGTTGGTGCTGAATGGCACAAAATACACTGAACCGATCGATATCACCAACATCCTGGCAGACAGGTTCAGTGCAAACTTCACCACCCTCTCACCCCCAAAAGGGCCCATAACCATACCAGAAGAATGTAGTGCCCCTGAAATCACAGACACTCAGGTTAAAACAGCCCTCTCCAAAGCCAAAAATACAGCATCAATGAGACAAGATGGTGTCCCAGGCTGCGTCCTACATGAGCTCAAAGATGAACTAACCTCTCATCTAAACACACTGTTCAAGCTCAGCCTCTACACAGGCTGAGTGGCACACAGCAATGGTTATTCCCACTCCACAAAGGTGGAGCCACAACAGAACCCGGGGACCATTGCCCTATAAGCCTGACTAGCTTGGTCTGCAAGGCTATGAAGCACATCATCATTGATCTCATAAACAGAGACATTGGGAACCTCCAAACACTGGACCCTACCCAGTTCGGCTTTGTTAAGGGCAGATCATGCCTCCTAAACCTGGTGGACTTCTTTGAGACAGTTACCAAGGCTATAGATGAAGCAGAAGGTGGTCCACACAGCCTACCTAGATCTAGCAAAGGCCTTCGACACCATTCCCCATTCAGGTATTATAGACAAGCTCACCAGTCTGAACATAAACCCCTATGTCACGAGATGGGTTGCCAACTGGAACATGGACAGAACCGACATGGTAAGATTTGCGGGAGCTAGGTCTTACTCTTAACCGGTTACAAGTGGCGTCCCCCAGGGCTCAGTCCTAGGACCCCTCCTGTTCGGCATATACTTCTCAGAGGTACAGGCAAGCACAGAAGGACTGTGGTTGACCATGTTCGCAGATGACTGCAAACTAGGGGCTATAATTGACTCTCTGGCAGACACAGACAGCCTCCAAAAGGGTATCACTGAGACAGATACCTGGTGTCAAAACCATGGCCTCAAGCTAAATGCCAACATTTGCATATTCATCCCCTTTAGAAAAAACAAAGTACCCACAACTACCACATAAATACAGAAGACGTAATAAGGGATCTGGGGACCCAAGTAGATAGTAACCTCTCCTTTGATAATCACATTGCCAAAGTAGTTAGAAAATCCTTTTTGTGGCCCACCTAATCACAAAAGGGTTTGCATCCAGATCAAAAGAGGTCATTGTGCCCCTCTATGCATCACTTATCAGACCCATCATAGAGTAAAACACCCCATTTGGGATATACCTTACAAGGCATCTGCAACAGCTGGAAAGACCATAGAAGTGCCTCACCAAGAGGATCATTGACCTCAAACAGATGCCCTATGCAGCTCGACTGAAGAAACTCCAGCTGTACTCGGTTGCATACTGCCTACTCAGAGGTGATTTCTGCTTGACATATAAGGCTATGTCCAACCTAGAATTGATGGACATGCTCCACCTAAAGAATACCATATCCCCTCGAGCCACATGCTCTAGGAATCTAATCCTCACCGCAACAATAAATAGGATGTGCTGATGAGCTGGAGGGATAGATTCCTGTCCCAGAGACTTCCCATGCTTTGGAACAAGATTCCAGTCTATATTAGGCAGAGCTCCTTGCTAACCCTCTTCAAGAGAAACCTTGACGAGTGGATGGGAAACAGAAAGTTTACCTCAGGGATCACTTCAATAGGTCTGCTGGACAGAGGCACAGGGTACTAATATAAAGGGGCAGCAAAAGCCAACACATTCTGGCTAGGCTTATAAATGCCTTCAGATAGCCTAGTACCTACCTATGAACCTATGAACCTATGATTTTCTCCTTAAACTTTATGGTGCAGCTCCCTCATCTGGTTTTGATGGTAGAGACTGCTCCCTTCTGCATTATGCCAAGGAAGCTCTACTGAATGCTCTACACTGCCTGTGGGTTAATCCTCCAAGAATGCCTATCTTCTTCAAAGATTCTGTGTCCCTCTTATATAAATCTTGTAATCAGGCCATACCTCTAAAAAGAAAAAAAAAAGAGTAGGAGAACAGAAAAAATGTATCCAAACAGGGAATTTAACCCAAAACCTTAAGTATTAATAGTTATAATGTAATGGCTTGATGGTTGGAAGCTGCATGGCATTTGAATAAATGTGCCATAAAACTTTGATGCCATTTAGGAATTATGTGAAGTTACCAGGTGGGTTTTGTTATCCAATTATAAGGCTAATTACACTTATCATAACTAATTTGCTATATTATGCAAAGAAAGAGATTACAAACTACAAAACATCTGTTACTATTTTTAAAATAATAAAGTAACTATAAAGACAAAGTACAATCTGATCCCAAAAATAATGACCTTGACTAACCCAGAGCAAGTAATTAAAATATAATATTAAGCAAACAGAAAATGTTAAAATAAACCTTTTACTAAATAATAGGGAGAGGAACCGACAAAACATTGGGAGAAAAATGGCATAATGGTTAAAGTGCTTGCCTTATAAAAGGACAGGGTTTAATTCTGATCTCAATTTATTTGTGAGGCTTAAAATTGCCCTTTAGGGGAGTAAGCCTAGTATTCACATATGAACATATAAAGTGGCAATGTAAAACCAAGCAGTAAAAAGTATGGTTGAGATTTGGCATAATGGTTAAGGTGTTTACCTCACAGATACCGGGTTTGATTTTTACCAAGGGAAATTGGCTAGTCTTAAAATGGTCCATCAGGGCAGCCATCCTAGCACTTACCTATGAACTTATGAATAAGAATGAATCATGAAATAGTGAATGCCTAAGACAAAAATTATTAAACTTAACTTGAAAATGTGACTAAATAATACTCTTAAAATTTTTACCTAGCTAAGAACCAAACCAGTGCCATGTACACTAATATAGAACATCCTACCACTCAGCCAGACCATACTACAGGGCAAGTCAAGCTTTTTGAACCTAACAAGATGTATAAATTTGGTTACTGACATTATATGTTACTGTAGAACATATAATAATAATAATAATAATAATAATAATAATAATAATAATAATAATGATAATAATAATAACATTAGCAAAACAACCAGTAAACCAAATTAGAATCATATGTTCATTCCATTCAATCACAATTTTTATATAGTACTCAAAAGGATAGAGGAAATGGGGGTGGGGGTAACAAAAAGTCCACTCCTCCTATTAAATCTCGCAAATATCCAAGGTTTGTCTGATATGATCTGTTCTTGGCAAAATTGATGTTTACTGCCAAATCATTGAAATCTGGCATCAGTAATAATAGCACACATTTGAATTTTAAACTTCATATACTTCAGAAAATAATGCTAATAAACATGTTACTCAGCATCCCTCTTAAATTTATAAGAGGAATATTTAATATTTGCCCTCCCAGGTGACTTGGGTTAATCTTTTGCTGCCCTTTTGGAATTTTGATTCACTTGTCTTCATCCACTGAATGCTCCTTGGTGTTGCTTTTGTCTTTTTATTACATTGGTCTCCTCACTTTTTTGGCTTTGTAAAGAATTCTTGTGCTAAACAGCCAAAGGTATGCACCTAATATGTCATAGAAATCCACCAATAGTAATTGTCCAATGTGGAACACTTATTAAAATATTAATGTGGGGAGCATGGACATTATAAAACAAATGCAGGACAGTACTACTGCAATAAAATTATAAGAAGGCTGAGACTTGAACAACTATCCTGACTGTGTTGGAAATATGCTGAGAGAACCACACACAACAAAATCATCAGGATGAGACAGCTGAGACTACAAAGACAAGTGGCTCACAAATACGAGCTAAGTTCTGTCAGATCAAAATCTGCAGGGTAAAGCTTCATCCTGCAATGGACAACTAAACATGGAGCACCAGCTAACTGGCATAAGGCTGCACCATTACCAGCTGGTAGCCACAATCAGTCAATTAATGACTGTTACCGCCAACAGTTATGGACATAGTCACCAAAATAATGAAGAGATTCATGTAAGCAAAGTATAGAGAGAGACCGAATAACTGCTAGAAGAAATCTCTGATAGTAAAACCATGAAACCACCAATAAACAACCAAGCAAGAAGCACTGAATAACATAAGCTCATAAACATACATTGAAACAGCAATATAAACCAAAAGAGGAACTCAGAAATGAAGCAAGCAGTTGTCGTGGACCCAAGGAGACCCAAAAGGATAAGCAATATCATGTGCTAATGAATTAAAAAAAAAAAAAAAGCACACAGATCACTGGAAAGCAGGTCAAGAAACATACAATGAAATAGGCAAGAGCCACCACTTTAATTCAAAGAAATTACTCTTCCCCAACAATGGTCACTGGCCAGCACCTGTCAGTGAGAACATATTAGTTGCCACAAAAATAACTGTGGGAGCCTGATGAACAGACATTAAACAATACTAGTGTTGAGCTGGAGAGCATGTAGCAATGGGTGCAGAGTGGCGCAAAACAATCTGCACCACAGACTTGCTATATGAGTCATGCTATAATTCTAAGATCTGAAACCTGATTCATAAATAAGAAGCAACTCTGTAAATGCTTGTTTAAATTAAAACATGCATTTCCGAAGCTCCTAGGAGTGATTTAATATTTGGCAAAATTTGTGTCAAAAGTGTCTAACATAAGTATGTATTAAAGAAAGTCTTTATGGTAATATGCAGCTTGAGAATGAAACCATGACAGCAATATTATTTTAGAATGTTCAGGGAACTAGTTACAGAAGCGCTGATATTAAAACACAAATCAAGCAGTTATTTTGCAATTAGATCCCAGTCAAAATGGTATTGGCTAGTTAGAACTGTTTAGTAGGTATGATGTTGCAGTAGAATATAACTGTTGCATATTAGTCAAGAGCATTTACTGATGGATAAGGTAGATAGATATGGTCAGACTGAAAAGGAACTGTTAACAACAGTGTATCAATCTGTGGAATTCCACAAATATGTCTGTGGTAATGAAGTTTAGATGGAAACAGATCACAAACCCTTGAAAGCATATTTAAAAACAATCTATGAACAAAAACGTTACCAGGATACAGAGGATGTTAACAGAAATTTGACCTAAAATAATATATAGTCAATGCACATGACTGCAATTAACAGCTGTGATGAGTATTTCTTATTTAGCAGATATGCATGAAAAACGGACACTGATTGGGGATGGATTGATAGAAGGACATTACAATGAAATCCTCACTTGATCAACATTTTTTAGTAAGGAAAGAAATTTATAAGTTATGTGCTCATCATAACTAGGCATCTGTGTTGTCTATTTTCATTCATCCTCATGGTTGGGGTTACAAATCTGATCCTTGTATTCAACTTGTCTGCATACATCAGACTTCAGATCCAACGGTCGAGCTCAACCTTCTGCCCACAATGCCCTACTCCATCCCTATTGCTTCAGATAGAGTTTGCTGCTCTATTTCCCAATAACAGAAGAGAAACAAATATAGCCAGATAGAAAAGACAGGGCTCAAACCTGGAACCGTAGGTTCTGAAGAAAAATGGAGAGGGGATGGATGGGAGGGGAGTTGGAGAAGAATGAAAATGGACAACACAGGTGCCTAGTTATGGTGCGTACATAACTTATAATTATGATGTTGTCCTTTTCACTCTTCCTCACTTATGGGACAGAGTCTCCAGATGCATTGACCTTGGGTGGCCCTTATGGAAGGATATTCTGGAGTACTGCCAAACCAAAGGAAGGTCTATTTCTATATATGATGTCCAATTTGTAATGTGAAACAAAGGTATGGGTTTGGGACTATGTAGCTGCTGCTGTCATCAATAAATGTTCTTGACCAAAAAAAAAAACAGATGGATTAGCCATGGATCTAGCGGAATGAGCTCAGGGTGGTTTTGGTAATGTCATACCCTTCTGAGAGTAAATCCATGAGATAGAGTCTGTAATCCATTTAGCTAGGGTAACTTTAGAAACTGAACTAGGTGAGTTGGAGAAAGATAAAAAGCTGGTCTGACTTTCCAAACTGTTTTGTCCTGTGAAGGTAAAAATGTAGTTGTCTGAGCACATCAAGAAGGTATAACATGTACTCTCCTTTATTGGATAAAAATTGGAAAGAAAGCTGGCAAGTGGATGAATTGTTTGCTATTACTTTCAGAAGCTACTTTGGGTGAAAAGAAGGGTTAGTCTGCAGAGAAACCCTATTTTTATGAAAAACAGTGTAAGGGTTTTTGCTGAAAGAGCCTGGAGTTCAGATATATTTTTTTTTTGCTGAAAGTTATTGCTATCAAGAAAAATGGATTCCATGATAGAAATTTTAGATCAGATTTGTCACATGGTTCAATTTTTATTTTTTTGTGTTAAACCTTCAAGTACTGCAGTAAGATCCCAAGGCAGTAACGGATCTTTTAACAGATGTCTCAAAAGAAAAATGCCTTTCACAAAAGCTTTACACAACCTGGAGGAAGCCAGTGAAAAAGATTTATCCCCTGTATGGAACTGAAGATTAATTGTAGAGAAGCTAGCCTCATCTTTGAAAACAGTTGTCAAAAAATAAAGAATAGCTGAAACTGGTGCAGAAAAGGAATCAATTTCCTTATCTGACACTCAAACAGAGAACCTTTTCCTTTTATAAACTTTTTTGGTAGAATCCCTTTGAGAAGCCACAATAATGTCAAAAACTGGTGAAGGCAGCCTGGACTGTCTAATGGTTACTGGAAGTGGAAAAAACATGCAGTCAGCTTGATGGTCTGAATGTTGGGGTGTTGAATCCCTGATGGGTGAGAGAGGAGATCCTGAGTAGGCTCCAGTGTCTATTGAGGATAATGAAGATGAGACCATAGAAAGAGTAACCATGCTTGCTGAGACCAGAAGGGGCAACGAGTATTACTAAGCTCTTCAGCCTGCTTTCTTTCTGCAAAAATCTTGGAATTAGAGGAAGAGAAGGATAAGCATAAAGGAGACCCAAGGGCCAAGCACGAAGAGCATCTCACGGTGACTCATCCTAAGGGAGAGAAACGAGCGAAGTACTTGCTGCACTTGTTGTCAAGAGGGGTGGCAAAGAGGTCACACCACAGTATGCCCCAATGCTTGAAGATTATATTCACTACTGACTGACTGAGAGACTACTTGTGAGGCATCAGAGTGGATCTGCTTAGTGTGTCTGCAAGCACATTAGTTCCCTGGCCTATTGTAGTTTATGCTTGGAATGGGCAGTGAGGAGCCAGCTGTCTAGATATGGAAACACCTGGAATTCTTTCAGTCTCAAGTGAGTTGTGACTACTCCCATGCATTTGGTAAACATCATGGAGGCTGTGGTGAGTCCAAAGGGCAGAGCTTTGAATTGGTAATGACTAGCTCCCGGTGAAAGTGGAGATGTCTTCTGGATCATATGTCTATTTTGATATGATAGTACACATTCTGAAGATCTACAGAGTACATCTAATCATCCTTGTTTAGAAAAGACAGGAAAGACTGAAATGTGACCATTTGGAGCTTTGTTTTCTTTACATACTGGTTCAATTTGCTTAGATCCAAAATGGGTCTGAGGTCCCCTGTTTTTATTGGCACTAAAAAGAAGTGTGACTAAGTTCAGAATACTATCTGGTCTGGTGGGGCCTTCTGAATGACTCTTTTTACTAGCAGCTTTTGTATTTTTTATGCTGCATCCTTCTTCTGACTGGGTGAAACATTGGGAAGATTCTTCTTTTGACAATGAGGAAGAAGGTAAAATTGTATGTAATAACTTCTGTATATTATATTTAGCACCCATAAATTTATAAATTTTTAGGCATTTAGGTACAAAAGAACTGACCCCCAACTGCCTCAGAGTTGGACAGTTGGGCAGCACTTCAGGAGATCTGAAAGGGCCTGTCTAAAAAAGAACCTCTAAAACCCTGGTTCTACAGGCCTCCTCTGCCTCTAGGGTGACATCTACCATTAAACGTTCCCCCTTTGCCTCTGGAGGAATTTTCCCCACATGAATCCTGGAAAGATCTCTGAGATTTACTGAACCACATTTTCTTACCACCTCTCTGGTTCCTAGAGAAGGTCTGTTTAGGAGTAGAAAACTTGATCCCATGGCAGACAGGGTCTTTCCTTCTTGTTCGCTGTGGGTAAGTGTATCGTTAACTGATGGCTCAAACAAGGAAGTGCCATCAAATGAGGCATTAACAAAGGGCATCTTAAAAGGCTCTGCGAAATTGCATAGCCACATTCAGGCATGTCTCCTTATGGCGATGTCTGAACCAGCTCGTCATGAGGTCCCTTCAGCTCTGTGAGAGAATAGCCTCATCAAAGTGTTTGAAATAGATAAAAGAGTGGCCAGTTGAGAGGAAGTCCTTTTGAAATACTCAGCACACATGGACCCTTTGAAAGTATTTGATAGCTCTTTATTCCAATCTGTCTAACTGAAGCTTAGTAAAGTACACCAGATAATTAAGTGATCTCAGAGTGAAAATAGCTGATGTGAACACTCGCTTTGCAAATGCGTCCTTTGGTCTGGACTCACTATTAGGTGGATGGACAGAAGAGCTCTGTTCTGCTAGCTTTTTCTCAGTGTCTGCTTCCACCACCATAACATCAACTGGGACTCCTTTGTTCCATTGTGGTCTGTCTGCAGGTAGGTCCAAAAACTTGGGGTTGAGCTTGACAGTATCCAGCTCCTTCCATGCCCTCCGGGAAACCAGATCAACAAGTTCATCCTCCAGGGGGGTTACTCAAGATGTATGCAGGCCAGAACTAAAAGCCTCCAAAAACACAGATTGTTTGGGAGAAGGAGTTTGGGAAAATCAACCACCTTTCTGCTTCAGGATCTCTAGGATATCTCCAAAGGAGATGTCATCCAGTGGTGATCTTGGTGATCCCTCTCCTTCATCAAAATCAGTGTCTTCTGTGAGAGACTCCATTGGAGAGTCTATCTGTCTCCTCTTACAAGTCATCTTCTGGAACACCTCTTCCATGGGATGTTTTTGTTGGAAGAGAGGGGAATTTCCTCCACTAAAACTGTCTTGAGGTCCGAGAGACTGAAAGAAGCCTCAATTTACCTCCTCATAGCTGAAACTTCCAAAGAAGGTAGATCTAGATCAACTTTAGATCCTGAGCCTGAATGGGAGAATCAGATCCAAACTGTCCAGGGCCAAATCTCCAAGGGGAAGAGATGGATCTGACAAAACTGGAGCAGAACCTACCCCTTCACATCTGACACCAACACTTCAGCTCTGAGACCCATTCTGATCCGTGGGTACTGGAGCAGAACCAGTCAAGGAAGCATTTGGAGTGGAAGAGGAAACCTTCCTAGGATCTGATGCCAAACCTCTCAGAGTTCTTGGATCCTGGAGCACTGAAACTAATAGATGGAACAGAGAAGGAGAAATAATAGTTTCAGATGTGACGGGCATAGTCACAGATCCAACAAGGGATGGAGCTTACAAGACTCCATTCCGGATCTGAACTCTGAGGAACTTTTGCATCATCCTAACCACATCTGCTTCTGACAAGCTTCTGGAGGACCTATAGGAAGTAGTGGGTGGAGTCCTAGAATGCTTCTCTGGTGTCTGGAGAAGTTGAGTAGGCAAGTTAGGAGAGATTGGCTTAATGACATTGTGGTGTGGTACTCATGTAGGAAGTACTTGGATTCAGATCGGATGGCCTAGGATCCAAGGGACAAAATGGTGGAGCAGTGGTGATACTGTAAGAGCTGAAGCCCTAAGATCCAAAGACTTTGGATCTGAATGATGAGACATCTTCAGATCCATGGAAGTCAGATCTAAGAGTTTCCTGCTCTTGGTCAGTGGCTCTGATGAAGTCTCTGGAGACTTCAAAGGAAAACACTTACTATGCTCCAGAG
Source organism: Protopterus annectens (assembly GCF_019279795.1). Lineage (NCBI taxonomy): Eukaryota > Metazoa > Chordata > Ceratodontiformes > Protopteridae > Protopterus > Protopterus annectens. The sequence continues at coordinate 1,008,138,281 of NC_056745.1, forward strand.
GAGCAGACTTGCATGATTTAGAGGGAGGTTGAGCCCCTAGAGTAGAAGGAGATAGAAGCTCCTTTAAGATTAGTTTGTTTCTTCTGTCTGCTAGGGCCCCTAGGATGAAGGTGGCACATATCCTGCATGCTGTGTCCAAATGCCTGGCCCATAGACAATACAAAGTTTTATTCGTATTAAAGGACTACATTTTAATTGGAACACTTGTGGATTTCATTGATTGGCCATCCTTGGGTGGATTTTCTGTCTTTTTTTCTGCAATATAGACAATAAACACACTCCTTGTGAGTATTAGAGTTTGGGATCTTATGCCCACAAGAAGTGCATTTTTTAAACCCTGTAGGTTTGTCTGACATAGCACAAAGAGGGTGACAAACACAAAAGTAAAACAAAAGAAGCAACAAATATATACTAGAAAAAACTTCCAGCTATTGCAGGAGAAATATCTTATGGTAAGAAAAAAGAAATACCAATAATAGTAACTGTAAAGAAGTATGATATGAACAGTACAGATAAAAAGGAAGAAAAAGAATAAGAAAAAAGGGCCCCAATGACTAGCGATAACTAGAGGGAGGAGAATAGAAACAAATTATTTATTTATTTAGAAAAAGAGAAAAAATGTATTTAACTCACAGTAAAACAACTCAGTTAAATCACTCAAGAGTGGAGCCTGCATCTGTTCACAAAGGTGGCAAACGAGATCTGAAGCAATAGAGGTGGAGTAGGGCATTATGGGTAGAGTAAGGATCTGGAGAGTTGGATATGAAGTCCCCATAAGTGAGGAAGAATGAAAAGGACAACGTCAGATTCTTCTTTTCTTTATAGTGAAGAAAAAAGTTCTGTACAGACTTTGATGTTCAAAATTTATAAAATCACAATTCCTAATCAGCAGAGAAAACAAATGACTTTGAGAGTATGTAAAACAAATATGGGAAGAGCAAAGTGCAAAAATTATCAAGAATCATAAGACCTTATTCATAAACATGTAGAGGCAATGCATTTGAATGTATTCCTTGTTGGTCAGATCTGACCACAAGCTAATCACCCTAGACATCCCCATCCTGCCCCCACCCCCAATTAGGAAACCACTGTAAAAAATTTCTTCAAAGCCAACTTCACACTTCTTAAGACAGAAGTGGTAAACTTCACGACACCCATGCTGATGGACAATAGAGGTACGACTACTGAATCCTACACAAATGCACTTTATAAGCACTTAGACGAGTGCATGGATCGTGCAATCCCTAACAGAACCAAGATGCTATCCTCCAAAAAATGAAGCCAATCTGGTGGTCCCCTGCCATAAACAAACTCTACAACAGAAGAAAGAAGCTATTGCAAAAAACGAGTAAAATCCCATGACTGGAGGAACTCGCTGGTCAGCCTCAGTAAGAAGCTGAGATCCCTCATAAAATCCTCCAAAGCTAGTTACAAAAACAAAATCGCCACTGATTCTAAAGATAACCACAAAGCATTCTATAGCTATTTCAAGAATCTCAATGGCAACACTCAGATAGATCTGCTCTTAGTTACAGCACAATGGCACTAAATATACAGAACCAACTGATATTGCCAACATCCTGTCAGATAGGTTCAGTACTAACTTTACCCCACTCTCATCCTCTAAAGGGCCCATCTCTATACCAGAAGAATGCAAAGTTCCTGTAATCACAGCTGCACAGGTAAAAAACGCACTCTCCAAAGCCAAGAACACAGCATCCATGGGACCTGACAACATCCCAGGCTGATTTCTACATGAACTACAGAATGAACTGGCACCCCACCTAAGTATCATGTTCAATCATAGCCTCACCTCAGGCTTTGTGCCCACTGAATGGCGGACAGCGACAGTTATCCCACTCCACAAAAAGGGAGCCAGCACGGACCCCGGGAACTACCACCCCATCAGCCTGATGAGCCTGGTCTGCAAGGCTATGGAACATATCATCATGGAACTTATAAACAATGACAGTGGTAATCTCCAAACTCTGGACCCCACCAAGTTCAGGTTTGTAAAAGGCAGGTCATGTCTCCTAAACCTGATAGACTTCTTTGCAATAGTCACCAATGCCATAGATGAGGGTAATGTGGTTCACACTGCCTGTCTAGATCTTGCCAAGGCTTTTGACACCATCCCCCATTCTGGAATTATAGATAAACTCACTAAACTAGGAACAAGTCTCTATATCACAAGATGGGTTGCCAACTGGCTCACTGACAGAACCCACACTGTGAAGGTAGCAGACTCCAAATCCAACTTTAGACTAGTGACAAGTGGAGTACCATAGGGTTCAGTCCTGGGTCCTCTCCTGTTTGGTATCTACTTCTCTGAGGTACAGGCTAACACAGAAGGTCTTTGGCTAACAAAGTTCATAGATGACTGCAAACTAGGAGCCATAATCAAAACTCCTAACGATGTGGACATCCTACAAAAGGGCCTCACTGAGACAGATGCCTTGTGTCAAAGCCATGACCTCAAGCTCAATGCCAAAAAGTGTATAGTCATCCCTTTTGGTAAAAACTCTGTACCCATGAACTACCACATAGGTGGAAGTCTATTTAACATCGAATGTGTGATAAGAGACCTTGGGACGTAGTTGGACAGTAGTCTCTCCTTTGATAATTACATCGCCACAGTAGTCAGGAAATCCTAATACGTGGCACATCTCATCAGAAAACGTTTTTTATCCAGGAAAAAAAGAGGACATTGTCCCCCTCTACTTGTCACTCATTAGACCCATTGCAGAGTACAACACCCCTTTTGGTATATACCTCACAAGACATCTACAAGAACTGGAAAGGCCGCAGAAATGCCTCACAAAGATGATTACCAGACTCAGACAGATGCCCTATGCAGACAGTCTCAAAAAACTCCAGCTTTACTCTGTCGCATATTGCCTACTCAGGGGTGATCTCTGCCTAACATACAAAGCTATGTCAAACCCAGAGCTGTTGGACATGCTCCACTTAAATAAATCCCAATCCCTCCGAGCTACATGCTCTAGGGACCTAAACCTTGTCACCACAATAAACAGAACATGCTGGAGGGATAGATTCCTGTCCCAGAGATTTCCCATACTCTGGAACAAACTACCTATCTATATCAAACAAAGCTCCTTATTAGCACTCTTCAAGAAAAATCTTGATGATTGGATGGGAGATAAGAAATTCACCCCAGGGATCACTTCTGTGACTCTGCTCAACAGGGGCACAGGAAAATAATTTTCTTGGCTGGCGAAAGCCAGGCTACCTTTTGGCTAGGCTTATATAGGCCCTAGGGCCAATAGCCTAGTACCTACCTATGAACCTAGTATCACATACAAAGGCAAATATGACTCCTAGGTGGGGATGAAGAGAGTAACATCACTGGTAAACTACTGACAAAATGGGACTAAACATCAGACAGACAAACTAACCTTCCATTATGGTGATTCAAAACATTATGATTTATTCAGTGGGGGAAGTGTACACAGTGACATACAGGAAGTTAAAAGGAACATAAATGTACAATGGAACAACTGTTGGTACCACTACATATGTCATACAAGGAATGGATAGTTTGCCTTTTGTCATTAATCATGTACTAGCTATCAATATTATCACCAGCACCACAAAATCCAAAAGATCATCATCACCATCCTAGTAGGTGCTTTCAGTTGCAAATCTTGCACATTGGTATTACTAGGCTGGTGCAGTTGGATAAGTTCTATAAGGATCTCCTCACATTGTATGAACTATGCTAACTGTGTCAAGCAATGGAAGTGGCAGGTGAAAGAGACAGACCCATACATTTGTAAATCGGTGTCATAACAGGTGTGAGTAACCTGGCCACAAGCAACTTCCAGACACCTAAAGGGGACATTGTAGGCATATTCCAGGCATCTATCAGTCATATCATACACCATTTTTTGCCTTGTCTGCTGGCACATACAGACCAGTACAAAAGGGTCCAGTCATGGAGGCAGGAATAATGCACGTTATGCAAAGATTTAACTCCATATAGTGCCTATGAAGCACATTTAGAGCAGTGGGTAGCCATATGAAAACCATCTACAGATATTCCATATTCATAACTGAACTGGCACAAGTACTACTCATTGGTTTGACAACTAGTATGCGACCTTAGATTTTCATTAAAGACATATCCACTCACAACTGAGGTGAAAATCATGACACCAATGTCTGATAATCTATAGCTATGAAGAATGCATTATAGTCAGGACTGATACCTCCTGGACATTTATTAGATGATACTGAGTACCAGATGAAGCCATGGCTGCTGACAAACACACATACAATAATTCATCGCAGACACCAGGACAGGAAACCTAAAGTTGTGTCCATCAATATTGATGGAACATCACAGAATGCACTTTCAGTTGCTAGATGCTATTTTTCTACTGCCTGGACAGCTTAGATGGCACTCTAACACTCACCTGTGAGGGTATCACATATGTTTATGATCTGATGCTTCCTAGACAGCATACTATTGGGAACCTGGGACATGTCCAGAATAAGACAGTGGTGATGATGAAGAGGATGAGGTGACTCATCACAAGAAATTCATGCTCCACTACAAGGTTCATATGTGGTAAGAAAATATCGATTCCAATAGATATGGTATGCTATGGTTGCAGAGGTCTTTGGATGAAGGTAAGCTGTGGCAGCTGTAAAAAAACTATGATATAGTAACATGACAAAGTACAGATATAGTAGCAAACCATATGATGCAGCTGAGCATGCATAATATGTATGAAACTGTTGTTGTTAGGAAGAGTTAAGAGTATAATGTCTTTACCCAAGCTATTCACACATGATGAAGGCTGCAAAAGGTACCACAGCCATATAGTGGTCAGAATTGCAAGGTCTCCCATGTGATGCAGCAAAACTTGGGCCTCTAACCCAAGTTCCATGATAGGCAGATGGTCCTGCTTGCATTGCCTACTCCCTACCATCTACATATGCATTTAAAATAGCCCTCATTGCTAGCAACATACCTGCACCCAGCTACTGCTTGTGTCATGTAGTTATGATGTGTGTATGGTACTACATCTTGTCATCTGGAGAAAAGGAGTAAACTCATTAGTTCTGGCCACTTCTGAAGTAGGTGAAGGCATTGCTCAGTGTAACTGGGTCACCATAGGCACATCAGATGCATAAAGTTTGGTGCAGCTGTTCTTGTGAATGTTATGAGCCTGAGACTGCTGTGTCTGCACAAATGTGAAAACATCCAAAGCATAATATGCAATGATGGTAGGAGTAATGGAACCTCTGAACCTGTGTAGGCCTTTAGTGCAATGCCTCAAGTGCTGGTGGGTGGTTACAACCTAAGAGTTCAAAGTTCCTCCTGTCAGACTGCACAGGAACTGCAAAGACCAGACACTGTAAAGTACAATCTACAGCATGCAGGCCAAAAGCAGAATGAGTCTGTGCTCACAGGCTGTAATGCAGTTATTTATCATGACTTTGCAGTGCACCCATGGTACTGACATGTTGGTGATACAGTGGGGCTACCAGATTAGGTCTATTTCTATGGTGCTAAAGTGCCAGAACATCAACTGTCATAGGACCATCCCCATCCGACACAGAAGCATAGCTATTGTGTGATGAATATTATTCTGGTGAGTTGCCCCAAGCCTGACCTACACAATTTAGTGCCAAACTGGTGGTACCATGTTGTATAACAAACATGTGCCATGAATCCTGTAGGGGAGTTCCCACCACTGGTCCTAATAGTCTGTTTCATGTGACCTTCAGGTGATCATTACATATTTCATCATCAGTACCATTTTGTGAAGCAGTCCTGGTAGTAGTATTCAGAAAAAAGTTTATGATACACCAAAGTGCCTGCCCCAGAGTGGCATTGATATTGTCTATGGAAGCAACAGACACATCAACCTCCAGTCTGATGCCCTGATCCTCCTCATCATAATAATGAGGAGAAGGTGCAGAGGAGCTGTGACCAGAACTTAAAAAAGAATGCATGCATCAGTATCCAGTTAGCCACACTTTTACCCCTAGGTGTGCTGTGGTAACAGTAGATACCATCCTAACCTGATATAGTTTCTGCCCACTTCAGCTGCATGTCAGACATTTTCCCATGATGTTTCTTTAGTGCTGTGGCATGACAACGAATCATTAACACTGTATAGGACTTAACATCAAACAAGATACAACAAAATTATATGGAAACATGACACTTTTGTGCAAATCACCACTCTAGAATACTTGTGGTTGATGCCTTTAAGAAAGATGCATGCAGTAGCTTCTCTTTAACTGTTAGCAGTATTTCTGAAAAAGGAGTTTGCCAACAGTTCAGGGCAACTTGGAGCAGAACTACTATGTTACTGAACTGAATATGTGCTTCTATTATTCTCAGGTCACAGTCCTGCCATGGCTACTCACTGCATTCACTTCTGTAGTCATCATTGCCCATTGCCACTGCTTCTCCTACTAGTTCCCACCATAACTATGAGAAATGTGCTAGCCATTGGGGAATGATCATGCAGAATATTTGTATCCTGTGAGATACAATATAACTTGCATATGTTACCAGCTAGGTCACAATATTTTCACTGCAGTACTTATGAAAACATAATGTTTGGTATATAGTAAAATATATGTGGCATTGAAAGTGGTTAATACACTTTTAGAGTTTCTAAAATATAAGCAAGATGCTAAGCGGTTATATGAGAATTTAACTCTTGAATTTTAGTAGGAAATTTTTTTTTTCTAAAACTGTAATATATCAGTAAGTGTTTATATGGTTATTATGTAACTATTGTAAGTACCATAGAGATGGTGTTGATAAAAATTTGCCAGACAAAGTGAGTCCTCTGTTGTATTTCATTCAGCCCATTCATTCCTAAGATGAGGGTAAGAGCCAGACATCATCTTGGGTTGAATGAAAGTCATGCACCCCTTATGTTATTGTCCCTGGACTGAGCCTAATCAGCCTATTAATTATCTGGACAAGAAGTCAGGGAATTAAGGAGTGGTCCAGTATGGAGTCATGAGGGTCCCTCTTCCAATCCCCACCCATCTCTATTCCCATAGCAACCACTCGCTGGACCACACTGCAGACTGGGAGAGAACATTCCTGAACTTATGACACTACCATCACTCAGTGCAGCACACAGATACTACAATTGTGTGAGTTATGTCCTGCTGCAATACTCCATCTTGCTGGAAAGAATCAGCAGAATGACTGATCTAATCATCTCCCCCTTCTGGAAGGATGATTCAGCATTGGCTGTTCATTTCTTTCCTCTATGACTAGCTCTTCTAGCTTTTGAAGTCATTGAATAAACTCATATCATCTGGAAAGTACTCAGAACTTCATCACTTTGGACAACAGTGCCTCAACATATTTTGTTAAGTTGCATATTGTATTTAACATACGCGGCTACAACTAACTATGGTGGATGGGGCCCAGATTTAACATTTAGATCAAAAGATGTGTTGTAAATTCTCCTGAAGTTTTAGTAATGGTATAGAGAGAAATGACTCAGCCTACATGACAAAGTATGACCACTATATAGGTTCCTAATGGGCCAATAGCTTCAGAAAAGGGTTTGTAGCTTCAGAAATGGATACCATCCTTGATATACATTGGTGGCACTGATGCTTAAAATATGATCATCATTAAGAAGTGTCTACCATAGTTATGTCAACATTGCTGTGGTATGGGAGACAATGACAGATCTAATGTGTTCCATAACTGAGATATTTTAATGTTATGTAATCTTGAAAGAAAAAAAGAAACTTGTACAGGTAAGGGCTGTACTTGTAGTAATAGCGACATTATGGCTTAATCAAATTTTATTTTCTCTTGTTACTGTCATTTGTTTGCAAAGCATTTGTCTTTTCAGCCATTTTAGGAAAGGGCTTTAACCTATTCAAATATGTAAAACTGCTACCAGAAAATATGCATCTTAATAAACCATCCCCTAGATTTAATAAATAAATGGGTCTATATTATAAAGTTGAAGCTTTAGGTAATCGAGTACTAAAGCTCAACACCTAAGCAGCGAAAGCTGTAAACATCAAACATCCACTTACGTGAATTCTTTTGTAGGGAAAGAATTCGCTTGGCTGGAGAAAAAAACATTTTTCAAACCCTAATCATGTGGGGGGCCCACCCTCCAACTAAATATACCAACTTCGAGATCGCTGTACAGTGGAGAAAACGGCAGATTCCAGATAACGGCCAAGCAAATTCTTTCCCTATGAAAGAATTCACAGAAGTGGCTGTTCGATATTTACAGCTTTTGCTGTTTAGGTGTCGATATTTAGGTATTCAATTACCTAAATTTTTGATCACCTAATATAGACCCATAAAAAACATGTAGGCATAGTGCAGAGCCTACACATAATGTTACTGTGTCCACATACATGGCTCCCTCTTGCAGTGTGACATGCATATTAATCATGGTGCATTGCCGAGGGAGCACTGTGGAACATGGTTATTGAATCAGTGTAGGGAGTCTGGTGCTAACTGTGTCCGCAGATGAGTAACACACTCCCTGCACTGTCCAATTATATTATATAAATGCAATCTAATTTTTTTTTATTTTTAAAAAAAAAACATGTTTGCGTATAGTGCCATGGAGCGCAGCAGTGCAATGTGGTGCCAAGACACCTGCCAAACATCTAAAAATAGAAAAAACGATATATTTAATTATTTATTTAAAGGTCATATTTAAGCATAGCTGAGTGGGTTTGCACTGTACAGCACAGTGCTCAACACTGCTTAAAGGTAGCTCAGAGGTATATGTAAAGATATAGCAAAATTCCATATCCCCACAGCAAAATGGGTAGAGTTATGGCCACATGTGCAGAAGGTGCAGTGTTTGAATACATGGAAGGGCAAGTAAGCATTTATTTTTGAAATACAAATTATTTTTAAACACTGGCCTTCTCCTCTCAGCTAAGATCTGCTAAGACATGCCAAGACATGCTAAGCACTGCATAAACAAAATAACGACTGATAAGGTTTATACACTGTTTGGCACTACTTGCCTGGTTTGCGCATCACTAAGTAGTGCTAAGCATATGGGTCTTTGGGTGTTTGCACTGCTTAGCTGAGTTGCTCTGGTTTGCATGGTCCTAAACAATGTGCCACATTTTTAAATATTGCATAATGGTGTTTAAGGACAGGGAAACAGACTATATTAAGCTCACTAGGTGGGAATACAGCATAATCTGTTGGAGTCTACCTGTGTAGTGACTATGGATGGAATTGGAGAGAGTGTCAGCTTCCAGGTGCAGCAGTGGGGCATTCAGGAGTCCAGGGTCATGGTTGGAATCCTGGTGAAAAACCATAATGACCGTCTGTTGCAGGGAGGGTTCCAGGGCTCAGATTGCAAGCCCGAGGCCTGGGACCGGCTAGCACTTGAACTCACCAGTATGACAGGTATCCCCTACACAGGTGAACAGTTTCATCACCACCATGGTGACTTAAAGCATAAGAAGAGGGATCTCTTGGACACCTGGGTCAGAGAAGCACGAGCAGGCAATGCCCCAAAAGTTTGTAAGTAATTTTACCTTTGTTTCATCAATACCTAATATGAATGTCTGATAAACTAATATGCATAATGGTGTACTTCTCTCCCAACAGCTGCAGAGGAGAGGGCTCACAGCATTGAGGCACATGCCAGGAGCTTGGCCAGGTTGCATTGTGAGTGTGGTGAGTACAGATGTATTTTGCTATCTATAGTCAAATAAGCAAGAAAGAGTAAAGCATTAACTGTGATTAGGAATATTCAGTCAAAATTGCATTGCATTGCAATGAATGTGGACTTACAGTACATCTGTACTGCAATAAGTGCATACTTCTAACTGGAGTGCCATAAACAGGGAAGAGTAAAGCATTAACCATAATATAGTACTCAATTCGCAATATAGTTTGCAGTGCGATAAATGTGGAATTAGGGCTGTTTTGCAAGAAATCAATTATGACAACTGTTCTGCAATAAAAACACAACATAATATCAGTACCTGCATAAAAGTACATGTAATAAAGTCTGTTGTGCAGTAAGTTTAGATTCAGAGCTGTTTTGTAAGAAATGGATTATGACAACTGTTCTGCAACAATATTAAGCCAAGAGCAATAACACCAACATAAATTGTGTACATCAGGATTATCTAGTTGTCACCATTGCATATCAGCTATATGCATTCAGGGTGTGAGGTACAGTGCTGCAGTCAGGTATAACAGTGTAATAGTTGTAGACTGCAAATAATAACCCATAATCAGATATTGTTTGTTGACTTCACAGATATTTCAACACTAGCAATATAGAGTACACCTGCATTCTATGTAGTAATGTATAGTTTACCTACTATCTCTGTCATGCTTGAATGTCATGCATGTATGTCCAACTGTACTACAGTCAAGTATAAAACTGTACTACTATTACCAGGTCATATTTCAGTGCCAGGTGAACTCTAAGCAAATTTCAATCAGTAATCTGCAGTGACTCAGTAGCTCAGTTTGCTAAATGCTCTGTATGAACTACATATTGCCACACACAGACCAGTGTTTGAATACAGTGCTATGTAACACTAAATATTACAGTATCAGTCACGTAATGTTAACAGATATTCTCACCACAGGAATTACAGGTAAAGGGATGAGGTAGCCCATATTATGAGTAAATAATTGTGTGTTTAGATGTCACAGAGTGTTACAATCATTATGAGGAATATGAAAATACAGCATAAAATAAAGGAAATAGGTATAATAATAATAAAATAAAATAAATGAAATAAAATGTGTAAACTTTGGTATGGCTGTATGCCTGGAGTGTCTGCTAAAGGTTGCTGCAGTCAATTAATACAGTTGATGCAGATGTACTCCGCAGTCACTGCTATTGGTTCCATCCCCATGCCTGCCAAGCAAGACATGATAGTTGTTTACTCTCTGTTCTGTACACATACATGTCTCTCAAGAGTCACGCTGTCACGTAATGTGATTACTAGTGTGTAAACCTTCTGTCACAGATTTATCATTGACATGATAAATAGCAAAGTATCACTGTATCAGCCTGCAGTACATCATGGTAGTCATGTAGGTCCACCTGATGTGCAAGTGTTCTGTGTAGTTGTATACCTGCAGTTGTTACTGCTTGGCTCATACTGTCCCATGTGGATAGCTTGAGAGGTATGTAGGTACTACAGCAGCTATAGTGCACTTTTACACATAAAGAAAGGACAGACCTGTAGAGTAGAAAGCAGTACTGTTGTCAACTGTATAGACTGTAATGGGATTAATGGACTGTATTTCTCTCTCTCCCTACCCCTTATCTTCATATATTTATTATTGTTATTCATTGGTTACAGTTTACTATTAACATATGTTGTGACATTAAATTGTATTTTCTAGCATGTATTTTATTATTGTTATGTATTAAAATTGTTGCACATTAACATATTTTGTTGAATTACCTATTCTGTTGACTTTATGCTGTAACTCTTACTGGTATGCTGTTAATATACTGACTGTTCTGTTATTTATTGTTGTGTTTCATATAATAATCATTGAAATGTAATGGGGTTATTTCCAATGTTCTGGTATGCTGTTATTACTAGCAATGGTTTTGTTCATAACTAACCTATACTTATTGCTATACCTCCATCATCATAGCATGTCAAGGTAGGGTGTCTCCCGGTGATCTGCCTACCCTACCTCAATTGGCCATGGCACCAGGTCCTAGCACATCTGGGACACAGGCTGGTGTTGCCCCCTCCACTGGCCCTACACCATCTTCAGGTGGAAACAACTCAGGGCCAGGGTCCAGTCCCCACGTTGGGAGCAGAGGCTGAAGGGTGATAGTCACCCAAGAAAAACTACCAGCCATGGTACGCAGCATCATTCATAGGAGCTATGAACATTGTCTGCTCTAGATTTAGGACAGATTGGACAACCTGGTGGGGCCAGCTGGCCATGGCACTTAGCCTCCAGTACAGCCACCTTTGAGGGAGTGAAGGAGCAGTGTTGACTGTCCATGGGTGGGGACTTCAGTCATGCTTACTGCCATCTGAAGGCACATGCATCTTGAATTCCACAACACCCTCCCCATCCAAGGTGTTTACCCCCCTCATGTGTTACACACTGCCCCTATCTGCTGACTTGTCTGGCTTGTCTATCTGCAATTGAATCCTCTCCTACCCAACTTACCTCCCCACATGTACCTATATCCCTTTCCCAACATTCCAGTCTTTCCTTATAATACAAAAAATGGACACCATTCCCGCAAAAAAAAATATTGCCCCATACATAGCTCTCCATTTTGCACAGATGTCCACTGGACAACACTAATTTGGTCCAATTGGCTTAACAACACATTTATGTTGTCCTCACCCCTCTCTCTGGGGTTTGAGAGTCCAAATTCATCCATAAAATCTGTCAAAATGCTCGGCTGTTGCTGTACAAGAAATGGAAAGCTATGGTTCTTTCTTACACCTTCCTGCACATTCTTACCTGCCTTTCAGTATGTTTTTCCCATTCTTGCCCCCATTTCACCACTGTCATCACCCCCTTTTTCTTTTCTTTTTAATTTTTTAGCATGGGTTTGCGAGGAGCTAAGCAAAGCGCAGTACTGTGGTGTGATGTGCCGCACCGCACAAATCCACTTAAATGAGCTTTAATGTGTCTTAATGATTTTATGTGTTTCCCACAGTGTTAGGCACATGTATAAAACAATCACCTCTGCCACATTTTGAACTTCAGCCCCTGTTAACTACAGCCTACTTCACTAACCCACTATGTCACGCATGTCTTACTTAGAATAGGTGTTTCCAGCCAAACATACTGATTGCCACTGACAGTCTGAAATTAAACTTAATGGGAAAAATGGGAGTGTAATTGAGACTCTGATGCAAAAATACACCAGTAGACAGCCAAATAAATAATAATGGCAGTATGTGTGGCCTGGGATAGCAGATAAATGTTCCTTTTTATCTGAAACATCTTTAAACACACTTGTTAACGCATCAGTGGCACAGGACATATATTCAACTGGGACCCTGCTACAGAACAGCTGCCTTTGAAAGCCATGCACATTCTTTTTTTTTCAAAACAGGTTTATTGTTTTAACATATAAGAGAAATATCATAACAATTTTATACAAGTAATTAAAAATAGGTATTATTATAATATTCAACAAAACAACTAAAGTATTTACAAAGACATCCACTACAATCAGATCAATTAATTAAACTAAAATACCGTGCTATTGAAATTAGAATTTTTTTAACAAATTTTGTAAATTATCCCATACAATATAATATGATGTTTTTCTAGTTGTTCTCATTCTAATTGTGCTTATTTCCATATGGCACATTATATTCATAACATTTTTAAATTCATTGAATGAAGGAGGTGTATCTGAAATCCAATTTCTAGTTATTATTTTCCTGGCCACTGCTAGGATAGACCATAACAATGGAAGCTTAATCTTTTAACACATTGAGGTACAGGTGTGTTGAATAATATAAGAGACTTAGAAATAATGAAATTATCTGTAAAAGAGCCTGCAAAATTCATTAATTGACTTCCAGTATTCTTTCAACTTCATACAGTCATAAAACATATGAGCCCAGTCAGCATTAATTTCTACATTACATCTCTTACATAGATTATCTTTATTATTTATTTTATTCATCATCAAAGGTGTATAAAAGATCTATGTAAAAATTTCCATGTATAAAGTCTCCAGACAATGGAAGATGTAGTTCTATAAGCAGATTCCAATATATATTGTTTATCTTGTTGAGTTGGTGGGTCCCCATTAATAGAGGTGAAATAATTCCAGTATGAATCTACACTGTAAAAAGTTTCTTGTCTGATAATTTTATGTATATATGAAAGTTTACCTTTATCAGAAACTTTATGCTGTAAATTTAATATCAAGTAATCAATCAGTTTTGGAATAGATTCTTTAACTGTTATAGACATTAGATCTATTCTATCAATGAGATGTTGTCTAAAGATCTGAACCTCTAACCAGCAAGTTTCTCTTAGATCAAATTCTTGTTTTAAGAAATCTAGATTTTTAACTTTATTATCAGATATCAGCTGATACCAGTACTTTAGATCATTATCTATAGCTAAATGAGCTCCTTCAGAAGTAGATGACATAAGCATACCCTGAGTACATTATAGGAATACAATAAAATTCCATTCCCTATACTTAGGGTGCATGAATATAAAGTTACGATAACTAATAATAATATTTAATGGGTAACAAACCATATGTTTAGGTGTAATAGGTGAAGTACAAAATTCCTTTAGCAACCACAACATGGAGTTATTTACAATCATATTTTTATGTGTTAAGGAGATTTTCATGAAGTGCATACTAATTAGCTCCCAATAATCTTTCCATTTTGCGATATATGACTGATCTATTAATAAAGTAATAACTTTTATAATAGAAGAGATAATATATAAATTAAAGTCTGGAAAAGAAATACCCCTTGAGACCAGCTATTAGTATGTTTCTTTAATGCAATCCTAGGTCTATTAGGTGCCCATAAGAAATTTAACATTAGTGTATTCAGTTTCTTGATAATTATTTTTGTAGGTGAAAGTATTATTGATTGTATTAAGTATAAAATCTTGGGGAATATTATCATTTTAATAATTGTAAGTCTCTCCTCCATAGTAAAAACATATTATTCCAGGTATTAAAAGATTTTGTATATTAAGAAAACAGGTATTATAGTTATTATATATAATAGATTTAATATCTTTAGATAGTATTATACCTAAATAAGTTATCTGACCTGAATTGGGTACATATTTAGTAAAATCACTAATGAGAATATTTTTTCGTGTATATATAGGTAGTATTTTAGTTTTTCTTCATTGAATATTAAACCAGAAATACTTTTAAAATTCATCATTTTATCAAATAAAGACTGCATAGAAGAATTAGATCCTGCTGATGTAATTAGAACATCATCTGCAAAAGTTGAATTTTTGATGTTGTATTTTCATCTATTTCAAAACCCTCTATGTCAGTACTGTTTCTAATCAAATTAGCCCAAGGCTCCATTACTAAAGTGAATAATAGTGGAGAAAGTGGACATCCTTGCTTTGTACCTTTAAGAATGGGTATTTTTGTGAAACATATGTTCCTACCTTAATATAAGCCAGCGTTCCTTTGTATAAATGCTCAATTAAATTTACAAATGCATCAGAGAAGTTTGTGCATTTCAGTAAGGTAAACAGATAGTCCCAACTTACTGAATCAAATGCTGAACCTATATCAAGACTAATAAGTGTTAAATCTTTCTTTTTCCTATTTGCAAAATCAATTAATGTTAAAGTTCTTCTTATATTATCAAAAGTATTTCTATTTACAATGAAGCCCGTCTGATCTATATCTATAATGCCGGGGATGATTGTCTTCAATCTATCAGCAAAATACTCATAAACATTTTATAATCAACATTAAGTAATGAGATGGGTCGATATGAAGAACATCTAGTTGGATCTTTATTAGGTTTTAAAATTGGTGAAATAAATGTATATTGCCAAGATGGGGGGTTATTAACTCAGTCTGGGCCAAAATAAAAACCTTATGTATTAATGAATATGTAGTTTTAGAAAGGATTTTATATATCTCTGGTATAATACCATCATTACCCGGTGCTTTGTTTGATTTAAGCTTATTTATTTGTGTAATAACTTCTGTATATGAAATACTCTTGTCCAATAGTTTAATCTGTTGTTTATTAAGCTTTTTATTCATGTTTGTGGTTATAAACTCCTTTATTTTATCTTTAGGTTCCATGTTAATGTTGTTATGGTTAATCTTGTGAAAGTGATTTCTAAATTCATCCAGTATTTCTGGTATACTAGAAACATTCTTCTTTTCCTTAGAGAAAAGATTTCTTTGATATGGTTTTGTTTATTCAATCTTTTGTTTTATTTTTAAGTCTATGTAAGTATTTGGGGCTTATTGAATAAGACAAAACTTGTATTTCTCTAAAGTTATTTTAACTTTATGAGTTAAAATTTCTTTGTATTTCTCATTTAGTTTGTTTATTTCTTCAATAACTTTCTTGTCCATAATATTTTCTTTATTATTATGTTTATAAGAGTCTAATTTACTTTGAATATCTAACAATTCCTTATCCCAAGATTTCCTTTTATTATTATACCATCTGATACTTTGTCCATATAGATATGATTTTAAGGCATCCCAAACATAGACAATGGAGACTTCAGGAGTATTATTTATGTCTAGAAAATGTTGTACTTCTGAAAGTATATATTCTTTATAGTCTTTTAGCTGAGTTAAGTATGCTGGTATCCTTTTGATCTGAACATTATGAGTATTTTTTATCATGAATTCAAAAACAATTGAGTTATGATCAGATATAGGACATGAAATGATTTTAGAATGAATTAAATCTGTTACCATCTGGATAGAAATAAAGACCCTATCTATTTTTTAATAAGTTTTGTATCTGTTAGAAAAAAAGGTGTATGGTAATGATTTTGAATCTATCTGATTATTAATATCATTCAAATGATAAGAATTAGCAAAATCATTTAAATGTTTTGCATTAGATGCAATTCTTCTTTTCCTTATAGTGGTAGTATCACTTTCATGTAGTATACAATTAAAATCACCAGCTAAAATAATATCTCCTATAGAGAATGATATGATCTTATCAATATGATGTTTCACTGCATTAATACCAATTCCAGGTATCCAATATACATTAATTAAAGTGTAAGTCTTCCCATTAATTTGTATTGTAACCATACAAAACATTCCTTTGTCATCCTGAAAAGACTTAATGGTTTTAGGAATGGGCATACTTTTATTCCATAAAATAGCCACTCCTCTTTTTTTCTGAGTGTGCTCTGAACTAACCAATACTGTATACTTATTAGTGGCTAGTTTATCAATATCTTTTTTTCAAGAGATGGGTTTCTTGCAGGAAGACTAGATTGGCCTTGTGTAAATTAATGTATCTTATTAGGCTTGCCCTTTTACACGGATTATTCAATCCATTAATGTTTAAAGAAATTCCTTTTAAAGATGTCATTTGGCATTTTAAAACTCAAGAATCTTATGATCGAAATAACAAATAACAAGATAAATAATGTTACATCTCCTCTTTTAGGTGTACCTTTAAATATAGCTGTATTTATTAAATCTCTTATGGGATTTTGTATAGGATTCAATTTTGTTTGTAGTGACAATGAGTATACAAAATATATTGTGGATGTCAAAACTATATACATATAACAATGAACAAGTGAAAATAATGTAAGGATTAAACCTTGCATCCAGCCTGGAGTTGAAAACTCCAACTTAGAGTAGTATTTACTACTCAAGTTAACCCCCTACCCTAAGCAGCAGTACCTCAGCTACCACCTTATCAATTTAATACTAGTTATATTTAACTGAGGTTAACAGTTTTCAATTCAATTATCTATCAAGACAAAACTACACATTTGGTAAAACAGCATCATATAAACTAAAATAAACTTTTTTTTTTTTTTTTTTAAAACTGTTCATACTACTATATAGATCTATGTAATATATAACACTTGTATTCAAATAGCATTCAAATAATCTTGATGTTAGAAATCAAGAGGAGAGAAAATTAGGTTCTAACATTCATTTAAATCAAAAACTTTGGCTAATATGATTCAGACATTACATATATTAAGATGCATCTATTTTCTGTCATGTGAATACTATTAACAGCTTCCAAAAAAAATCTTGAATTGTTTGTATATGAGCATTTACTTAAACTCATTATTGTCAATAGAGTAAAATATTGTATTCATAAAAATTATTATAAATCATATTGCATAGTTATGCAAATTCTCAGAAACACTTGCATTATTAAAAAAAAAGCCATCACACACATACACACAGACACACACACACACAGACACACACACATACACATACACACACACACACACACATATATATATATATATATATATATATATATATATATATATATATGATCTCACTGAGTTATGTCCTTGTTGAGCATTATCCTACTTGCTGTCCCTAGAATAAATCTGTCTGCTTTATAGAAAATAATGCACAGCAAACACATTTTAGTAACCAGATTTTACAATCATGCTAACCTACTGCTTTAAAATATATCACATGACATTTCTTCCAGAATAGAATTATAAAATTGTTTATGCTTGTCAATCAGATGAATTAAATGAATTATAATAAAGTATATGTTTGGAACAGAAGTTTTTAACACAGATTATTATGCTGCTGTTAAGTAGATTTTCAAAAACATTTAAATAAATGTTTCATTTTCTATGCCTTCTAAAATAAGACATTTACTTACTACAAGAAACTACATCATTTAAACTCATTATAACTGACATTTTATGAATAGAGTATTTTTTCTGAATCTGTGGAGTGTCAGTATGATAACTAGGTCAGAGGTTATACTAACTGCTTTCAGTTTCTCTGTGAGAATTCTGTGAGTTGAAGCTTTTGAAGTAGTTCATGGACACTGTGCATGAGACAGCCCACATCCCATATTGTCTCCCTTAACATTTTGGCGGGAAACTTATTAAAACTTGTGGCAAACATTAATTTTGTCAATAGAGTAAAATATTGTATTCATAGAAATTATTATAAATCATATTGGATAGTTATGCAGATTCTCAGAAACACTTGCATTATTATATAAAAAAAGCCATCACACACACACATACATACACACACACACACACACACACACACACACACACACACACACACACACACACACACACACACACACACACACATATATATATATATCTGATCTCACTGAGTTGTGTCTTTGTTGAGCACTATCCTACTTGCTGTCCCTAGAATAAATCTGTCTGCTTTATACAAAATAATGCACAGCAAGCACATTTTAGTAACCAGATTTTACAATCATGCTAACCTACTGCTTTAAAATATATCACATGACATTTCTTCCAGAATAGAGTTATAAGATTATTTATGCTTGTCAATCAGATGAATTAAATGAGTTATAGTAAAGTATATGTTTGAAACACAAATTTTTAACACAGATTATTATGCTGCTGTTAAGTAGATTTTCAAAAACATTTAAATAAATGTTTCATTTTCTATGCCTTCTAAAATAAGACATTTACTTACTACAAGAAACTACATCATTTAGACTCATTATAACTGGCATATTTTATGAATAGAGTATTTTTCCTGAATCTGTGGTGTGTCAGTGTGATAACTATGTCAAAGGTTATACTAACTGCTTTCAGTTTCTCTGTGAGAATTCTGTGAGTTGAAGCTTTTGAAGTAGCTCATGGGCACTGTGCATGAGACAGCCCACATCTCAGATTGTCTCTCTAAACATTTTGCCGGGAAACTTATTAAAAACTAGTGACAAACATTCATTTAGAAGTGTAAATGCATGTAAACATGACAAAACCTTCACAATGTATTCCACAGACCATTACAGCCTCTTACTTCTTTTCAGAAAGAGAAACAAATTGAATCACAGCTTGCCATTAAATCTTCAGATATTTTGACTGGTTATGAAACAAAACATTATAACTGACATATTTTATGAATAGAGTATTTTCCTGAATCTGTGGTGTGTCAGTGTGATAACTATGTCAAAGGTTATACTAACTGCTTTCAGTTTCTCTGTGAGAATTCTGTGAGCTGAAGCTTCTGAAGTAACTCATGAACACTGTGCATGAGACAGCCCACATCTCAGATTGTCTCTCTTAACATTTTGGCAGGAAACTTATTAAAAACTAGTGACAAACATTCATTTAGCAGTGTAAATGCATCTAAACATGACAAAACCTTCACAATGTATTCCACAGATCATTACAGCCTCTATGTAAGTGAAATTAAGCCCAAAATTACCAACAAGCAATCAAACTCAACATTCAACACAGAGTAGAAAATAAAAGGGAGTGAGGCAGAAATAAAAAAATGTAAGAGAAAGCTGTAAGAAGTATATACAATGGAATGTTACTTACTGTTTATATTAATAGAGTTAAAAATAAAACATATTATTTACTCTTATTTAGTTCTGATTATTATTAGTTAAAGCATAACAGATTATTTACAAACAGGCATAAGCAGTATAATCAAGAAAGTATAATTAGAAATAGCATTTGAAGAACTTATAAAAACTTTTACAAGGAATAAATATGTTATTATTCTATTAATGATATTTTCATTACTGTTCTCTCCCCGCCCTCCCCGACCCTTTACCCACTACATAATCTAAATAGAATGTCATTGTTTAAACAAAGAAAATAATAAAAGGAGAAGGAAAAAAAAGGTAAAGATAAAAAAATGTATCAAATTACTAGCCTTACTTCTTTTCAGAAAGAGAAACAAATTGAATCACAGCTTGCCATTAAATCTTCAGGTATTTTGACTGGTTATGAAACAAAACATTTCTTTGCACATAGAGAATAACTTTGATTAAATCATTTCCAAAATATTTGTGGCTTTCTGGAAATGCAGGAACTATATTCAAAAAGATTAATAATGAACTAAAATTATGAGAGAGAAATCAAACATATAACAAATCATTTGTTTTTTAGTCTCTTCTTCTTCTCTGAAGTCTTCCACAAAGCTTCAGTTGCCAATCTCTTTAATGAAGAACTAGCCCATTCCATTTCTTCTATTTTATCCAAAATCCTATTTTCTTTGACAAACAGTAAAGCAGAGTCTAAATCATCGAAAACCTTAGGACCATCAGGAAGGAAGATTTTAAGCTTGGCAGGAAACAGAAGGTATGTTTTAAACTGTGCTTTTTAAGCTCCCTTATTAGTGGCAGAAAAACTTTTCTTTTAGCTATTACCATGGAAGAATAGTCATTGTCAAAACGCACAGTTGTCTCATTAATCTTAACAGGAGCTTTAGCCCAAGCAGATTTAAGAACCATCTCTTTATCAAAAGATGATAGAAATCTAACTATAACTGATCTAGGATATTTTTTGTTAGAGTTAGTATTAGCTATAGATCTATGTGCTCTTTCGATACCAAAAGAGAATGCTTCTGGTAAGTCTAAAGTTTTAGGGAGCCAAGTTGTTAAAAAAGAAGTAATATTGTTACCTTCAATATTTTCTGGCAGTCCAAAAATCCTAATGTTATTGCACCTAGATCTATTTTCCAGGTCATCTAGCTTTGTTTTGTAAATGTGTATTTTGTTTCAGCAGAAACTCAATGTTGATTTCCTCTTCTTGGATTATATTTTCCATGTCATTCACAGCTTCTTCTATGCCTGTCATCTGGTTCTTCTGTTGTTGCAGGTCTGTATGTAACAGGTCTATTTGTTTTATAGTTTTTTCTATGAAGGTGTCTATTTTAGTATCCATTTTATCCATTTTATCAGTAAGTTGCTGGATTATAATTATCAGAGACTGAAGTTCTTTCTTGATGCTGGAGTCTTGAGAATTTGTCTTACTGGAACTCATTTCAGACTGATAAACTGACAGGAAAATTTCCACCGTGATTTCTGACAGGAATATTGTTAAGATTTCCTTTCTTTTTTAGATATAGTTCAAGAACTATATAAAACAAACGTATTTAGAAAGACAATTACTTCAAAAATTAATTTTTTAAGTAATTAATTCCTGTCAGTGTAATGAAATTGGTGGAGCTGAAGAAATCTGCTGCTATCCTGTGTTCATCCTTGGCCACGCCCCCCGAAAGCCATGCACATTCTGATGGCTGCAGACAATGTGTGTCACAGCCTGTACGTCTGCACATATATCTGGCAAATACACCTCCTGCAGCACTGACTCAGTAGTTCAGTCTGTTAACTGCCTTGCATATAGTACATTTTACAACATACAGTCCTGGGTTTAAATCCATTGTGTTTCATTTCAATTACATTGTTGTGAAGACAGCAAGTATTGACTAAGTCTTGCAATTTTAATCCCCATAGCTTACTGCTACTGAGCTGTCTGCCACTTTGCAAGTCAAAGGCCTGCAGGTAGGGACACACTGCACATAATTATATAGCCTAACTATATATCACCTACTAATCTGCTGTTGGCACTGTTGCATAACAGATGTACCTTAAGCACATACATTGATTTGACTGAAAAGGGTACCCTCATCTTGGCTCTGCTGTAACAACAGGGCTGACACTACTACCACAGTTACATGTGTAGCTTGCTGGCCTACAAAGTGTTCAAATGCCTCCCTATGTGTCCTAGTCTGCAGCCTGGAGCATACACAGCTATATGTTATAGTAGCTCCTACAGACCAACAATACCTCCCAACCCCCTATAACAGGTGATCCAGACACAACCATACATAAAGGGAGGACAAAGGCCCAGAGATAGGGACATGTTTCACAGTTTGCCTCTGCAAAGATAGTAAGTTGATAATCGCAGCTACCGCATTTTCATGCATATTCTAATGAGTAAGGTGTGACATTCACATATCTCTCTCCCCTTACTGACCTCATACGATAATGTTGGCCAATGAACTGCCAGATGACCACACTGTCATGGGATACTGACCAAACATATGAGGCAAAAATAACAGTGGTCGGTATTTGTGCTTACCCTCTGTGATGCTGTAGTCTCTACAACTCAGTAATGTCCATCTCAACAACTAAGAAAAGGGCCAAGGCCTACATGAAGGCCTCATATATTGTACTGTGGTGCCAAGACATTGGCTAATAATAGTGCAATGCAGCTGTTTTGGATGCAATTAGCAATTCTGAGCCACAGATTGGTGCAGAAGCAATTACTTGTTAAAAAGCATTACCTACAAATGGCAAGTAACTGGTTATGGGGAACAGGTATGTATGTAGTTTTACTCACACAGGCTGCATTTGTAAAAAGCATTTGCAGAGGAATGCTTCAGAAAAAGGAATACATCACTCTACCAGGTATGTATTAGATTTCTCCATAAAATGGAATGTAGATGGAAGGATGGAGGTATGGGTAACAGGGATTAAAACAGTAGGCTTGTATTAGATCTTTGATATTGACATGTCAATGATAGTCTGCTGTCCACCATGTACAGGCATGCCTCTCAACTGTCAGTGCTTTGAATCACATTTACTCTGTCCCTGTCAATCCCTCTTAAAATGGTTGCCTGTTGTAGTAAAGATAGTGGATTACACGTAAGACATATTGACACTAAGTAAGGGTTTACACTCCTGTAACATCAAATGATGTACTGCAATTCATCCACTCTCGTTCTGTCAATGTTACACATACATAGGTCTAACATTGTAAAAGTGTCCCTGAATGTCCCTGATGTACTCTAGCTATGTCCCTGTTTCATGGACATTCGTCCCTGTTTGGTTGAGAGGTATGCCTAACATACTTCTCAACCTCCTACAGTATAAATCTGGGCAAAGCCATAATGAATGGGTGGACAAAGGTCCAAACACAGCCAAATGCAGCTCAAGTGAAACTCAAACCAAACTCAGTTGTCAACTGTTTGGCACAGCTTAGGCCTCTGGCACCCCCACGCCACACCCTGTGCATGTGATGATACCCATGCCACATCTCTGCCATCCATGCCATCAATGCAGGGACCTACAAATGTGTCTGATGCACAGGATGACTATATTACTTTACATGTGTTTGTGTAGTGGAGTAGTGTTATGCCATGACAGTTGTTGTGGGCCACGACAGGTACTGCATGTTGGCATGTACCTTGACTACACATCAAACTTTATGTAACTTTGTCACCTGTTGGTACACTTTGTGGCAGTGTTACAGAATGACAGGTGTATCACAGACCTGTGTATGTTTGTGTCCCATGAGTCTTAGCAGTTCATCTTTGGACACATGTCAGCAATACAGTGGTACAAGATGGCAAGGCAGCACAACAGAAATATGACATCAGCAAGGTATGCCAGTATGCAAGCATGGCTCTCTAGGTGCATATGAGTAGAGCAGTGTGTCAGGGCAATGGGGACAGTCAGCGTCATCATGCTTTTATACCCTGTGATGAGGTCTGCTACCCTTGGTACGTGTCACCTAGGTATGTTGCACGTACAAATTTAGATGGTAGTGGACATCAGTTATGCTTATATAGATGAAGGTGATGTAGGGTCAGTGGCTACCCACAGGGCTATAAAATGCATAACCAATGCTGCAAGGGGATATGTTTGCACACACACACACACACACACACACACACACACACACACACACACACACACACACACACACACACACACACACACACACACACACACACACACACACACACACACACACACACACACACACACACGTTGGATGCTACGAGATTAAAATCCCAACCTATCTAGTAATACACACTATAGCCTGCAGTATGTTTCGCATGTGCTATGAAGTTTATCTGATATCAGAGTGTCAGCAAGCGGTCTTAAGTAGGATGACATCAGCAGGCCTTGTAAAGAAGGCCAATGCTGAGGCCAGCAGCTAGTCACAGGGCCTTAAAATGCATAACCATTGCACAGAGATAAGTCAGATAGGCATGACTGTAGTGCTTCAAAGGGAAATATTTACATACACACAAACACATACAGAAAGAAGGTAGTTGATGTGAGAATACAGCCCCTATCTATCTACTGTTACACACTACAGCTTGCAGTACTTATTGCATGTGCCATGGAGTTTATCTGATATCAAATTGTCAGCCAGCACTCTTAAGATGGATGACATCAGCAGTCCTTGTAAAGGAGGGCAATGTTGGGGCCAGCAGCTAGTCAAAAGGCATAAAATGCATAACCATTGAACTGAGATAGCCCATACGGGATTGTCTGATGTGCTGCATGGGGATATATTTACACACAGAGACAAGTCAGATGATGTGATATTAGAACCCCTACCTATCTAGTAGTACATACTATAGCGTGCAGTACTTATCACATACACCATGGTGTTTATCTGTCATTAGATTGTCAGCCAGCACTCTTAAGGTGGATGACATCAGCAGGCCTTGTGGAGGAGGGACTTTAGAGGCCAGCAGCCAGTCACAGGACCATAAAATGCATACCATTGCACAGAAATAGCCCATATGGGCATGTCCATACTGCTGTGAGGGGATATATAGATGCACAAACACAGTTGGATGATGTGAAATTAGAACTCCTACCTACATAGCATTACACACTGCAGCTCACAGTACTTTTTTCAATTACCACAGTTTATGTCTGTTGTATACATTGCTGCATGCACAGTACTTGGGGAGTACACAAAGTGGCCTTCTGTTAGACAGCATGTGTGGCCTGCAGATTCATACTGCTTAGTGCTGTTATTGTATCTAGTGTCCTAGGGGTGGGATACCTGGCAATATCCCTGTTATGTGTGTACATTTATCTGTCTGGCCATATGTGGCTATTTGCAGTTCGATAGGCCAACATGTGGCAGGGATAATATGGCCTGTCCAAGGCATGTGTTGCACCCATTGTACATTACACCACCTGTGTACCTGAGTCTGTCTACAGGGTGACAGTGCACAAGGGTCTATGGGTGAGTGGGTTATATACTGTTGTGGTCTTGGTCTGGTTCCGTCAGGCAATTGTTGTGATGTGTAAGTGCAGATAACCCCAGCGTTCTTCGGTAAGTGGGTCATTTATACAACCCCACCCATTAATATCTATATACATGTGTATAACAGGGATGTCTCCTTAAATGTTGTTGCATGTGTACGTTATGTGAATGTGTTATGTAGATATATGTAGGGAGTCTATGTATCATTGTAGTTTATATAGCTATATGTCCCTCATGTTTATATATATATATATATATATATATATATATATATATATATATATATATGTGCCACATACTGATAGAGGCACTAATCAAGCGTGAGGGGGATAGGAAGAGACAGATAAATATATGTAGCTGTATGTATGTACAGACATATTTCCACATAGCAGGTCTTTAGGTGGCAGAGGCCACAGACTTGGGCTCAAGTTAGCTAAGTGTAGGAGCATGCCCAGTGTAGTTGTCAGTACTGACAAGGTAACTCCAGGCCAGGGCTACCTGTACTCCAGTCCAGGATTATGTGTGCTGCAGGCCATTGGCTGTGCCTGTTGCCACAGTACTGCAGTTCTCTGATATTGTTCAAGGCATTTTCTATCCCCTGGCTGTTTGCTGACCGGGGTTGGGAGGGTGGCCTAATGGTTAAGGTGTTTGCCTTACAAACACAAGGTGCGGGGTTCAAGTCTCACAAGGGATAATTGGCTAGGCTTAAAATGGCTGCAAGAGCAGTTAGCTTAGTACAAATCTATGAACCTATGAACCTATGAACCTCACAACTATACAGAGCTTCACAGACTATCTAGAAGTTTGCCTCATATATTTGGTCCATTTCACATAACATTGGGGTTTTCTGACAAATTAGTGACAGATCAGTGAAGATTAAGGTCAATAATTAGTGACATACATTTGAGTTTCAGACTCCATACACATAAGGAGATTCATGCTAATGCAAGACCTATAATTCTATTGACAGTCTATGCTTTTAGGAGCAACTATTTAAACTCTGTCTCTATGTGTGCACCTTGGTCCCATTTTTATTCATGGCTTTGGCCAGATTTCCTACTTTAAGAGGTTGAGATGTATGATGGGGTACATGATATAACACCACACACAGGGTGACAGTCTTCATACCTCTCCCTGTAAATGTTTTTGCAAAATGTCCAGCATTTCACCCCATACGTATGCTGTGTTCCTCAAATATTTTTGGTTTTCCAGTACTACACTGTAAACAGTAGTCACTGACTTGTTGTAACTACTGACATAGTTAAGTGATGACCTTTACAGTCTGCAGCTAATCTGACCTGTTGCAGCCTGCTGTTATACTAGCCACCTGCTAGGTTACTCAGGGCATGTGTAATGCCAGTTTGTAGGTATGGCCCTTTGTGACCCCATTCATTCTGGCTTTGTCCAGCTTTCTTGCAAAAACAGATTGAGGGGTTATGACAGTCTATGGGACTATCACCATATGAGTACCTGACATGCAAAAGATGTTGGATGCTGCCAGATTCGAACCATCAGAAACATTGCCCATACTACTGTCCCTGACCCAGTGAGCCACACCAGCTGCCAAATGGAGGGGTTTCATTCCACACACTATCAACAACATACAACAACTGTCTGGTCTACTGGTATGTCATTGCAGACTTACTGTTACAGCAGTTGTATGGGGAGACTGATGTGTTTGGAGTGGGGGACAACCAGCCTATGCTCTGCTGGCATAGACAGTGGTGTGACTGTCTTGTGACCCCAGTGTTTGGGATCTTCCTGGAATAATGCCATGGAGTTTCCAGCCAAGTGGCCTAGTGGATATTATGGGGCACATACTAGTCAACAGAGTACCTTGTGTCCCAAGTGGCTGTTAGATCTGTACAAGTAGCCCAGTAGCCCACTATAGAGCTCTGCAAGTAGCCCAGCAGCACACTATATAGTCCCCACTATATTCCCTTCCATACATGTGGCAGGTCCATACATATGCTACCATATTGTAATACCCCTTGCAAGTAGAGTATAGGAGAGTGACTTACCTTGTGAATGCAGCAGTTGACAGACCTGCAGTTTGGGGATAATTCTGTCTGATGCACACAGTCCACAGTCAATACATGATGAGGTACAGGTTATGTGGTCTGGGTGGCATCATGTTTACTAATAGGTATGCGAGTCAGAGTAAGGTGTCAGTCCCTAGGGCCCTAGGTTGTCAGTACATGTGCTATGCATTGTCTCTTGTCCAAGGCCAGGGCATACTGAGCATGACTATATCTGCCTACAAGGAAAGCCTGGGGGGGGGGGTTCCTCCTCTGAGTCCCCATGTGGGTGCAGCTGTGGTAACCTAGGCACTGGTGGGGGGCTGTATATCCCTTCCCTTTGCTGATCCTGCTGCAGCTATTTTCGCAAGATCATATTGTGTAGCATGGCACATACTCTGGACATCTGTGCACATGTGGCTGGAGAGTACTGCAGGGCTTCAACAGATATATCAAGGAACCAGAACCATGACTTCAACAGCCCAAACATATGCTCTAGTACGTTCCTAGTTTGTGCATGTGCATTTCTGATGGATGTCATCATCCACAGTTCCATTGCATAGCCAGCATCCCCAAGTAAATGGCTGTGTGGGATGTTGCCCCTAGCAAACATTTGGTGCAGCTGTGATACATGCCAGATATGACAGTTGTGATAACTGCCAGGGCTGCCAGCACACACATTCATGATAATGTCCTGGAGATTGCACACAACATAGCAGTTGATGGAGTGGTACCCCTTTTGATTGACATAGATTCTAGCCTGTTCACCAGCTGGTGCCTTGATTTGTACATGTGTGCAATCTATTGCACCCAGTACCTCATGGTAGTGTGCGACACACTAGAAGAGTAGCATACTGCTGGCCCCCTCCTCAGGGGTGCGGGGAAAGTAAATGTGTTCACTGGCATGTGGTAGTATGGCACTCAGGAACTGGTGGACTACCCCGAAAACAGATGCCTGTGAGACCCCCATCATGTCCCCAGTTGGTATTTGGAAAGTACCTGTAGCTAGTATCCTAAGGGCTACACATACGTTTGTTACCAATGGGATGGATTCCACACTGCTGACTCTGGGTCTGAGTTGAGGTTGATAGAGCTCAGTGAGTTGTTGTATGTTCCTGTCTACCCTCTAGTGCTCTACAATCTCCAGCTCATGTAGCTCCGGGTAGGTTACCCTGGCTGGAACACTCTTCTCCTTCTCAGTCTAGGCAGCAGCTCCATTTACCTCAGCATCTAGCACATACATACATAGCAGACCTGCAGCATCCCATAGTATTCTCTCCGTAGTCCCTAGCATTCTCTCAGTTAAAATTCCCAAATCTGTACTCCAATGGTGCAGAGTATGGGGGGGAAATCAGATTGTAGGATGTATGCAACCTTTACAGTACTTTGCTGTAAGTGTAGCCTGTGTGGTTGGTTACCTATGATACATTTCACATGTCAAGTACATCAATAAGGGGTGTAATGGTCCTAGTTTAAGTGAAACAGAGCTCATCAGTAATTAATATATCATTGGCTTTCTCAGACAGCTTTTTTTTAATTTTTAATTTTTTTTTTTACAGCATTCCTTCCTGAGCACTGCAGCGCGCAGCACAAACCCACAATGCAAAGATAAACAATGCTTAGCAGTCAGTAGACACATCACCATGGAAGGTCACGCTCAGCACAATGGTGCAACATTCAAACATGTGCAAACACGATAAAACACATGCCTCAAAGGTAAACACATCTTAGCAGTCAGTGTACATACCCCCTGCTCAGCTCAGTAGTATGGCATGCAAACAGGCACCTCTGACCTCGAATGAGTTAAAAGGTTTGCGGACACATCCCCTATTGATGTCAGCTACCTCTTCTGTGGACACCAACACTGTTCTGTGCCTACACGGATGGGATCTGTGGACACAGATACCCATTTGTGCTATTCAGTAACCCCAGCTCTTTTGCATACATATCCATGCATAGTACCTTGAAACTACACAGTTTCAGGCCCTGCCTCATTAGCAACCACAGCAGTCTAACATTGTACATACTCCACACAGGGTCCTATAATGCATTACTGTTACATACTCACAAATTCTGATTATTACAATATTTTTATATATGTTTTTCCATAACGATATATATATATATAAATATAACAAACATAACAAGGACATTAAAAAATATAAAATTATTTTACATTATTTTCAATGTGGCTTTGGACACACGGTGGTTAGTTTTGTACATATCTGTATACTCTATGTTATTTCTGCCACTGTCAGTACATTTGTACAGCCTCTGGTGTCATTTTTACATCCTGTACACAGAATTTTTCCATGTACATTACAGACACTAAGATGGGGTCTGCACAACTGCCTATCTGCTTGCTGGATCACCGTACCTGCCTCATTTGCATGCATTTTACCTGCTTATGAGGTGATTTGCATGCTATGGACACTTCTGTGTTTGCATGCTCATGCATGCCCCTCAGCTCTGTTTACTGGATTGCATATCTGCTTACTTCCATGTAATCACCATGCCACTATGCCTACATGGAAAATGAGCATGTGTAGTCTTTATTGAATCCCCCCATGTCCTTATAAATGTTATTATTATTTAAATGTGGTATTTAAACCTTAATCTGATCTAAATTAATAATACCTTTCACTCTGTTCCTCTTGCAGTTTTAATCACTATTTAATTACAACTTAAACATTGCATGTTATATGTCCCTCCACTTGTAATTTTTTGAGTTTTGTGTATTTTATTGTACAAAATGCTTAAAAGTTTAATTAGTCTAACAAATAAACAACTATTAGGAAAATCAAATTGTCTGAATTCTAAATGAAAACTCAATTCAGAATAAGAAGGTGGGTGCATCCAGTAAGCTATTCACAAGGACAACTATATTGTTTAAGGAAATCAAGATAAGAAATACATGATTTAAAACAATTTAAGGCAAATTTATTAAAAATCGTTACAAAAGAAATTGTTCTTAATTTAAATACTAATCTTAAATTATCATGAGCCTTTCTTATTTATCGCTGAGGAAGACACTATTGGCTGCCATGTTTCATCTGATTGTACTTGGCAGTGTGATGTATCTTTTAAGAAATTATTGTATTATTCACATATTCATACTTCTAATGTTTGTTCACATGTGTTGTATTGTTACCTTCAAGATGAAATGACTTTGACAAAAGGAAAAAATTTGCTTCTTTATTTTTAGCTTTCCATTTCCTCTGAATTTGGATTATATCTGTGCCTATATACTTAGAGGTTAAGAGGTTGGGCCAGAATCTCACATCAGAGATGCAAAGAGTGCTTCATGAATTTTTACAGTTCTGAGAATTAAAATATTATGATTTCCTGTTTTACTCAAATTTACGTTAACTGCTGTCATGGTTGTTTATTATCTATGGAGAGACAGTTTTCATTACACAGCCATCATTAATGTTTTGGATCCATATTACTTTATACAGTTATTCCTTAACTTGTGGTATTGTCACTTAAAAATGTCTTAAGTTTCCAACATAGTCTAAAATATGCATTTCTCATCTAATAGGCATAATACCAAAAACTTATCCAGAGTTGATTTAAATTAGGCCATCTTCTATTATTTCTATGTTATTTCTTTAATAACCTAAAAAAATCTCTCCTAGCACCCTATTGAAGATATTGTCCTCTTACACAAATCACTGAAAGATATCAACAACTTCATTAAGTAATCCATTACATATCTATATGTCACTGAAAACAAATTAAGTTGATACAATCCTTCCTCATAGCTCAGCACTGAGCAGCCTACAATTCATTTAATAAATTTCTGTTGTACCTTCTCAAGTTTATCTTATTCCTTTCTGTGGCATGAGTGCCATAAGACATTGAAATAATCCAGTCTTAACTAACACAAGATATATACGTTGTTTTTAAAATGCCCATATCCCTAGATTTTAAAAGTCTCTTTTTGCAGCCAGTGCTCCTGAAGCATTTTTACCCATGTTCTTAATATACAGTTAAGAATTTGACCTTTTATCAAAAGGATGCCCAAATCCTTTATTAATTGTAAAATTTGATGCTTTTGTGTTGTAGTGAATATATGTACTCCACTAGACATTATCCAATGTACATTTACTTTATTTTGTTGATGTTTATAACTATTTGATTTTACTTCATCCAGTGTTTTAAATCACCAGAACAGGTTTGCAGAATTTTGCAGTCCCATCCCTCACTATAACAAATTTAACAAGCTTTACATTCTGTATGTAAAGACAGTAAGATATATCTTTTGCTATTTTAAAAGATAAGGGCTAAGGACAAATCCCCGATGCATATCCTGTATATATTGTAAAATTTCCCTGAGCTGGTGATATAGCAAACAAGACTTTTCTTATTACTTCACCAAAGTTGTGCCCATAAAGTAAGCTGTGGGGAGGGGAACAAATCTAAACATTTAATTTGTTCTGAGAAGTGCATATATGTTGTTGACAGTGCTACTTTTCTCCATATTTATCAGGATGCAGTTATGGAA
Organism: Protopterus annectens; assembly: GCF_019279795.1. NCBI lineage: Eukaryota > Metazoa > Chordata > Ceratodontiformes > Protopteridae > Protopterus > Protopterus annectens. Next base: position 1,008,170,316 of record NC_056745.1, read on the forward strand.
TAGCTGGTTGCATGTCTGTACTGAGCAGTATTCTGTATATTCCCATTCATAAATGCTACATATGTCTAATGACCTGATTTCTTTCATAAAATGTTAAAAACATTGGCCATTATGTTCCTTATGTTCAACAGCAGGATGATTAGTCTATAGTTATTGTTAAAGTTATGTGAGGCTTTCTGCTTAAAATTGGCTTTGCTACCACTACCTTCAAATCCGCAGGAATATGCGCTGACCCATAACCTGTCCTAAATAGTGGTTAAAGAGAATGATCTTCAATATCCTCAGTAATTTTAAAACTTTGTTAGTATTCCTGAATAATCCTGATTCTTTCTTTATAGCCAAGTTTGTTGATAGACTCTTGGGATCATATGAGGTTACTAGGTTAACAGACCTAGAACCTTTTTTTTAGCCTAGCCATTCATGTTCCAATTTTCCCAATTATCACTACCCACAGGCTAGAACAGCTTTGGCAGATGCCTGTGTATTAATGCTTCTACAAACTGCCCCTGTCAATAAGGACTGCAGGCAACATACTTGGGGAGAATTTGTGATTTCCTATCCACTGGAAAATTGTGTTTGCATACTCTTAGAGAAGAGCTCTGTTTCACATGAATGGGGAGTCTGTTTCTTAGAAGGGGTGATCTCTGAGACACATACCTGTCCCACAAACATGCTTTGGTTATATCACAGATGAGGTTTAGATCCTTGGATCAGGTAATGGTAATGCTGCTTGTTTTACGAATCTGTGGCAGAGCTATAAGGGCTGGATTGGAGAATGCCTTGCTGGTTAGGTATTGGTTGCCCCTCAGTTGTTTATAGGAGATCAAGTATAGGGACAGGACTTTGAGGCAGTCTGCATAGGAAATATTATTTACACCCTGTATTCTTTAAGTGAAGAACCTCTGTGGCCACTCCAGCTGTTACAAATGGCTGGTCAGATACATGCCAAAGGGTGCGTTGTACATGATTATTGATCTAATGATGAGTATAGTCAGACTATGATCTCCTTAGATCTAGATGCCATGCTCTTACTTATAAGTTCCATCACACAGAATGATTTTCTAACTACTATGGACACATGGTGATCAAACTTCATGTTACTGTCAACCTGGGTTCCAAAGTCCCATATACAATGGGTCTACTTTAAGGAGAGTGTTATCAATGTTGCAATTTGAAGGGGTAGTCATCTTCCCAAAGGGTATAATTATGCATCTTTTTTGCATTGGGGTTAAGCCATGGTTCAGTCTGTGTCACACCCCTCCCCTGGCGGATATCTACATCTTTGGGGATTGAATGATTGCACCCAGCTTACAGTCATCAGAAAATCTGGTCAGCCAAAGCACCCCTACACTTGTCTTGATGTCAAAAAAAGTATATTCTTAGCAGAAGTCTTAGTACATAGTCCTGTGGGATACCACTAGGAACATGCCACATGGGGAGGTGGAGTCCCCCACCCTAACATCATGCATCCTATCTATGAGCCATGTGGCTATCCATCTTGTGACATATAGATTTATTTCTAAAACTATGAGTTTGTCTATTTTACCCAAGTGAGACTCTGTGTCAAATGTCTTTGTCAGATCAAGGTAGGCAGTATGTATCTTTTTGCCGTTATTCATGGCTCTAGTAACCTTCTTGAAGAAGTCCACCAAGTTTAGTAGGCATGATCTGCCCTTGACAAAACCGAACTGGGATGGTTACAGTGTTAGAAGATTTCATATGTGTTTGTTTATCAGGTCCACAATAATTCTTTCCATAGCCTTGCATATAAGAGTAGTCAAATTTATGGATTTGTAGTTCCCTGCATCTGTTGATGGTCTGCCTCTGTGAAGAGGGATGACTGTTGCAGTCCTCCATTCCCTAGGGATGAAGGCTGCATGGAGGCCATGGTTAAATGGAGATTCTAGTTGGCCTGACAGGTCATATTTCAAGTTATTTGCAAGGCATTCTGGGATATCATCATGACCCAATGATGCAGTGTTTTTTGCTCTGGAGAGTGCAGTGAAGATCTGTTCTTTAATGGTAGTTGGTGGAGAAGAGATAAATAATATTACCTGTGAGGGGAACTAGGGGTGATAATGGGTAAAACATTAACTAAATTTATTGGCCAGCAAATATTATATATCCTCCAATATGATATGGATGTTCCATTTATTATTAGCTCAGCATACTGTTGGGTGTTCCCTTTAAGGCTGCATACATAACTCAAAAATATTTTATGGTTATCCTTAGCCTGGGAGGCTATTTTTGCCATGATGTTGGCTTTGGTGGACTAGATTAGGCCCCTGAGTTGCTTGTTGAAATTGATGAGGGAGTCTTTTTGTCTTTTGAGGTATAGCCATTCCTATTTTTGGACAGAATTTTCTCTCTTTTGTTGTAAAACCTATTTATACTGGGAATCCACCAAGGGGGCTTGTTTTTGGAGTTTATCCTAATATTATTTCAGTCTGGTAGTTCTGTTCCTATGTAGTTATTTACATTGCTTAAACTGAGTTTCTGTAAACACTTCCACATAGGCTATCACATTCTCTGAGTTAGATGGGTTTTGAAATTTAGCTGTGCTATCACTTAATAGGAAGTAGTTAGCCTTGAAAAAATTCATAAAGGTTTTGGGGTTTTCTTAGCATTCAGTCTTTTCATTTTCTCACAGGATTACACGCGATTACACGGGGGAGGGGTGCTTTGTTCCCTCATATTTGTGAGTATTTGATCCAGAATACTTGCACAGTAGTAGGTGTGCAGACTAGCTGTTACAGGCTGTTTGCATTGACAAAATCCAGGAATCTTTGAACCTGCATGCTAGTAGTTGTGCATGTATCCCAGTTTATGGTAACATAGTTGAAATCACCCATGAGTATGGTGTTGGACTGAACTGTGAGTGACTCAAGTACATTTAAGTATGTGGTATGGTTATCCTGGGTCATAGATTGGGATCTATAAGTAGCAAGAATATGATACTAGGATTTACCTAAGGTTAGTTGGACATGGAGTAGATATATATTGTTTGTCTAGTTTTGACTTATGATTAATTTTTATGTAGATTGATATACCTCCAACTTTTGTACCTTCCTTTGCAAAAGCTGGTTTAAATATTTGGAAGGCATTATATCCTTGTACTGATGGGGTGCCTTCCATGGCTATAATTCATAACAGATGTCAGCACACTCTAGGGTGAGAAGTTCTTCCAGGGAGTAGAGCTTCTTGTCAAGATTAGAGCTTCTTGTCAAGACTCCTAGCACTGAGCAGGAACACCTTTATTTTATCTTGCATAGAATATACTATGTTGGAAGGTTTATCAGATTGCCATTGCCTAAAATAGGCACTATAGGGGTGGATAATGTTTTGGCTACTATTGAAAAGCCTAGTAAGGATAGATGCACACCATCTCTGGCAAAGCAGGATGGTCTGTCAATTATATTTTGCCAAGTTGACAAATATCGGACCCCTTAGAATGACACCAGTAGATAAGCCAAATGTTAAAGTTAACCATCTTCTGTTTAAATTATGGCATCATCCTTGGAGATGGTAGAATATTGTTCAGTGTTGGCTCATACCTGCATGGGACACATAATATAAAAGCTCTATCATATATCTCTCCATATAGTCCTAGGAGCTATGTTTCAGGTCATTAGCACCCACATGAACTATGACAGAGTCATGCTAGTAGTTGTGGTTCAATGTCCTATGTACATGTGTGATCTGCAGATCCTTGCCCCTGATAGGCAGCTAATAGTGACTGCCTCCTTGCTCTGCCTGGTAAGGCTGGCATCCATGTGTCTCACAATAGAGTCTCCAATGACCAATGTATTGTGTTGTGTGGAAGTTTGTCCTAAGGGTTTAAAGGTTGAGACATTGTGTGATGTGGTTGCATGTGTCTTGGCGAGTGTTGTCTTTGCAGATTGTTTTGGTGGTTGCTATGGGAAGCTTTTGAGGTTTGTGTATATTGCATTTAAGTAAGTCTGTATCTGATCCATAGTAGGTGGAGTGTGTGTTACTGGCAATCTCTTTAGAGACATCAGTGTCTGTATGTGAGAGCTTTGCTTCCCCAAAGACATATTGCAATTACTTTTCTTGCAATCTTAAGCAATCTACTTAAGAATAAGATGGCTTTCAGTAAACATGAAGCAATATCTTCATTGTCTCAGAATGCCCATTTCAACCAGGCTGACTACAGGCACAGTAGGAAAGTGGGAATACATGGCTGTGAGTCCTTTTTTTTGTGATCTATGAGGGGATGTGCAGTGTAGGTGTAGAGTTGTTGGGCTGGGAGGTAGAGGCCTAGGACTGATCTAATACAACACTGTTCGGGTAATGCTTCTCAATGGGCAGACTAGCTGTTCTTCACTCTGCTCGATACTTGAGAAAATAGCAGAGTAAGTTTTATATGGAAAATTATATCTCTAGATGCCTGCCTGTTTACAGGCTACTGTAAACCACTGCTGACAGTTCAGCACAGGTTATAGCAGATAAGTTAGACAGGAATCTAACCAGTAAATAGTAAAAATGCAGTATAAGTATATATATATATATATATATATATATATATATATATATATATATATATATATGCAGTAATTCACGTTTATCTCACTATTGTGAGTAATGCTACAAGACTAAGGTTCCCAGACTAAGTAAACATGCAAACAGAAAAAAAATGCAGTAGAAATGTAATAAATGAGTCTCAGATCCTGCAGCAATTCAAAATGCTCTCACTATTGTGAGTGATACTACAAGACTAAGCCCCCAGACCAAGTAAAATGCAAACAATAAAAAGCAACAGAAATGAAGTAAATGAGGCTCAGATCCTGCAGCAACTAGTCATAATTCTCCCACTACTGTTAGAGATACTACAAGACTAATGTCACAGACCAAGTTAAAAATCCAAACACTTGACTTTTGGATAAAACAAGGAAAAATGAAAAAAAGAGCAATACACAATTCAAATTAACACTCTAAATATTGTAATTTGCACTAGTTAAAATAGGCTTATATGAAACAGAAGCTAAGTCAAGCTTTATGAATCTAATGGAAGTGCCTTATACTTTGCACTATCAGTGTTCAGTAGAACTAGCATGGGGGGGCTTACAAACTGTAATTTACAGTAGGGACAGGCAGCTCAAAACACCAAGTTTAAAAGTACAACAAGAAATGGGTAGGTGGGTGTGAAAAAGTCCAAAAATCAATGCAGTCAAATAGCATTTTTAAATTCTGAGATTTTGTAGCTGAAGAAGAATGTAGGTGAATATCCTAAATAAGAGAACTGTTTCTCAGCTCCTTTAGCTAATTAACTAGATCTAGTCCCCTTTCAATCAACAAATGCAAAATTAGTGTTCCTAACTGATCCAAGCCAACATCTTTTAAGACTTCAAAAAAAAAACTTAGCAGTAAAATAAAGTTTAAAATACAACAAACTGTAATATAATACTAAAAAAAAATTATGGAAATATCTAAACCTTAAATGTAGAAAATCCAAAATACAATGCAGTCAAAGAGCATTTTTAAATTCTGAGATTTTGTAGCTGAAGAAGAATGTAGGTGAATATCCTAAATAAGAGAACTGTTTTTCAGCTCCTTCCACTAATTAGCTAGATCTAATTCCCTTTCAATCAACAAATGCAAAAGGAGTGTTCCTAACTGATCCTAGCCAACAACTTTTAAGATTTCAAGAAAAAAACTTTGCAGCAAAATAAAGTTTAAAATACAACAAACTGTAATATAATACTAAAATAAAAAAAATAATGGAAATATCCAAACCTTAAATGTAGAAAATCCAAAAATCAATGCAAAGAGCATTTTTAAATTCTGAGATTGTGTAGCTGAAGAAGAATGTAAGTGAATATCCTAAATAAGAGAACTGTTTCTCAGCTCCTTCCACTAATTAGCTAGATCTAATTCCCTTTCAATCAACAAATGCAAAAGGAGTATTCCTAACTGATCCTAGCCAACAACTTTTAAGACTTCAAGAAAAGAACTTTGCAGTAAAATAAAGTTTAAAATACAACAAACTTTAATATAATACTAAAATAAAAAATAATGGAAATATCCAAACCTTAAATGTTGAAAATCCAAAAATCAATGCAGTCAAAGAGCATTTTTAAACATAGAGTTGCAGCTCTTAATTTCAAATTCTACTTTTATTTGTTTCCAAGGAGATTTTGAACTTCCACAAATTATTTCAGCCACACTATTATATTTGTCAACAGGTTAGTGCATAATAAATTTCAGAAAAAAATCTGGTAACTTCATTTTCTTCCTTTTTGATTTTAACTTGTGTAATAAAGAAATCATCAGATTTGTGGTCATTCTCCTTTACAGACATATTTGAAATGAACTTCATGTTCTGTCCAATTTTATTAAATACTTTCATAATTTTGTTGGTTCATTTTTACATTTTGAGTTTTTCCCTAAGTGGTTTATTTATTTCTTCAGTGAAGATTTACTTATTTTCTAACATTGTATTCACTTTTTTTATTAATGATTTGTCTTAAGGTAATATCACCTAAAGAAGTAAGATCCCTATTTTCTCTGTGAACACTTAGTTGTACATTAAACTTCATGATAATAGTTTTAATGTAGTTCATTACCCATGATTGCTTTGACTTATTTACTGCTTCAGTCACTTTGCTGAATGCAAGTAATGTTGTCACTTATTTTCAAAATGTATCACTTAAATTAAAATAATAATTTTCAGTAAAGATATGTTCTTGCTGAAAATAGCTGTGAGAGGGGAGTCTTACAGTTAGTTGTTTTACCTATTATCTTAGCACAGAATTTATAAAATAACATTTGTGTGTTTATGATGTGAATGCTTTTTTACATTGAAACTTGTGTTTTGTTTTTGGGTCATGGGAGTTGAAGAATAGACATGAAGTGGATTACATTTATTTTATATCTCTGCACTCTTCTTAGAGTTGGTACCTTACAATTAGTATATGTAGACATTTGGGATATGGGGCAGACCCTCATTATCTCTGGTACATGGGGCTTGAACCTTACATGAGCAATTATTTTACAGTGACCACACATCTTTTATGTTAATTCTTTGGGAATGTAATCACACATAGATGGTTTTAGTCTTCATATTTTGCATCTTAGTCTACCAAAAATTTGCTTATGCATAGTAAATACTTGAATCAAAACTTCCCATCTGAAAGTGAAAAAATTAACAACAAAAAACATCTAAATGCCTCTTTTCCCTTCTGGGTGAATTTAATATATGCAATGGGTTACTTTTATCAATGCAACTTTGTATTATACTGAGAAAGGTTCTATGTGGTATCTTAACGGAAATCAAATATAAGCAGGACTCTGTTATGACTTTGATTCAACTTCTTGTTTGACTTTGAAAAGCAAATAAAGTAAAATATGCATTTTGGGTGGTAGTAAAGTTTTGGATAATAACATCACTACAAAGGGTCTTTAAACTTGTTTCTCAATTTAAAAAAAAAAAAAAAACATTAAAAGTTCATAGGTTTCACAGCACACAAATACTACTATCTAGTACTCTTGGCAAACTTGGTATTTTGCTATCAAACTATAACACTGTAAAAGCAGACAAGCAAACAATCCTTCAGGCAGAAAGAGAAGAAATTACTACCAAGCTTAATGTCCAAGTCATAAATATCCCAAATACATCAAAGATGCTTTAAATCACATTAGGAAACAAGGTATTTCAAAAGAAACTTCAAACTATCCTGAAGAATCCATATATTTTGTGTTGCAAAAATGATGGAAAAGACCATGATTTAAAAAAGGGCTTGTATACAATTTTTGAGTTATATGGAGTCTTCAAAAGGCAGTCTTTGTTGACAGTCCAAGGCAGTACCTGTTAAAGCAAAACTGCATATGTATGTCACAGGTTAAAGGAAGCCCTGTTCAAAATGCAAATGCATAGCTTCAGAATTCCCTTCACTTGTAAACAATTATGGATTTCTCTCTACTCCAAGAGGAAGAAAGATGGCTAATAATGAAAAGAAAAATCCAAAATTCCAGTAAAGCTGCAAAAAGCAGGTTTCGAGGAAACATGTATGACGAGTAACAACAGGATAACAAAAAATAGATTAAAGGTGCCTTATACTACTTCCTTTTCAAATTCCTATGCCTTTTAAATTGGGGATTGACCTTAACCTAAAACTGAATATAAACAATTCTAACTCACTACACATGACTTTACAAGTCATTATCTGAAGAATGACTGCATGATAGATAGCATCAAAGAGTTTACAAAAATTCTGCTTGGGCTAATGGTTTCTTATACATGAGAAAATGCTTTCTCTAGTAAGCCTGATTTTTTTTTTTATTTTAGATATTGTAGCATCATATATTGTAAAAATGTTTGATGTTTTGCATGTTGTACACTTCTTTCACTATCCAAGTACTTCACATGCTTTATGGTTTCTTTCACTGAAATGCATCATCTGAAATGAAAGTGACCATAGGTACTGGAGAGCCTCAATGGGATAATAATACCTCGTCACATTTACTCCACTCCAAAGACTGGGGTAGGTTACAAATGAACTGACTATATGTTTGTATATATCTTAAATGAGTTCTTGTTATAAATAAATAGTCATACCAGATCAGATCTTGGGTCTATATCACGTTATCGAAATCTTACTACATCAAATCACTAAAAGTCAACCTCTAGTGATCGATGTAGTAAAACATCAAATAACACTTAAAAAACAAAAAGCAAACAAAAATAAAAACTAACTAGTGTAGGCAGTGGGGCAAGTCCTCCCCACATGGGGGGATGCACCCCCCACACTCCCCACTTTAATATTCCAACTATGAGACCGCACTACATTGAAGTAAACGGAAATCTCCCCCTACAGAGATTTCCGTTTACCTACACAATGTTCTCTGCTTTCGATGTTGTGGTGACGACAATATTAGCTTCGATATTGTTGGCTTTCGACATCGTGAAGTAGACCCTGGAATGTGATACTTCAGGAATGCCAGCAAAATATTAAGGTAATCTTCAGGAAATGCAATGCCTAGGTTCTCGCATATTATTCTTGCAAGAAAATAGATTAAAGAGAGTGAAATTTTATAATTCATTAAGTCAGCTGGAAGGCTGAATTGTAACAAGCTCTACCTAAAGGTGGTGTTTGAAGTCACACACTGAACAATGGGAGTGGAAAATGGTTGTGTTTCATCAATATTACTGGTGTAGGAAAATTTGTATTCTTTAATGTTTATGCATGGAATGTGGGTTTTGTTTCATTACTTTATAATCTGGTTACTCAAATAATGTCCTTAATCAAAGTCTATCTGTTTATCTGTGTTGCTGATCTGACAATAGAGGTGACTAAAATAGTCTTAAAATAACACATAGGTTTATAATTTATTTAATCATTTAGGAAAAGCCTTCATCTGTGATGGGGCACCAGATAAATTCTCTTTTAAGCTACTCAGTTATATTTGAGGGCAAGGCTTTCACACAGGTTTAGACAAGAATCAAAATATATATCACACATATTAAGAAGTCACTTCAAAATATTAAGGCAGTTTAGGCAAAATGTATGAGGAACTATGCTCTTGTAAATATTCTCCGTTTGAAAGCAACAAATTAGTTTTAAATTTGATGAAAATCGACCTGATAATTATCACTCAAGAGCAGTTTTATACTTTGATAAGCTAGTGTGGGAGGAAGAAGTTTGCATGGTTCTTAAGAAAAGCCCCAGCAAAAAGATCCATGGTCCTGACAGCATTTGTATTGCTTTATATGTAGCCTTAGAACAACTGCCTATCCCATTCAGAATTCAACTCATGTAAATTGCCCTCCCATTTAAAAATTCCCTCATTAATGTGTTACACAATTCTTATTTAAGCACTATGACCCCATCTGGTTATAGGCCTGTTTCTCTGATACCACTTCATTCAAAATGCTGACAAACTGGCCTATTCCAATAAGTCCAGTCATGAATCCTTTGGATCAAATTTCATTTCTGAAACCAGATAAAGCACTGATCATGTTCACTGTTGTTGAATTATTCACAGATTACTGCCTGTCAAGAATTCCCCTGGTTAGTTATTACCACTTATTCTGAAAAAAAATGAAGCTGTAAAATGATCCAGTTTATTATGAAAAGGTATGAGGCATCAATTGATTTTATAAAAAGAGTGTAAACCATGCTTGAAAATCCTTCAGCATCTGTGAGGCCCAACAATAGTTTATAATCTGACATTTATATATAGAAAGGTAATAGATAATGCTAACTGCTATTGTTGATATCTATTATTATTATTTAAACACTAGCAATCACTGTTTTGAGTTTACAAAATGTTAACAGTTGGATCAATCCTGGGACCTCTACTTCTTGGAATTTATTTCTCCAAAGTACAACCTAAAACTAAAGGTATGTGACAAAGTTTGCTGATGACTACAAATTGGGACCAGTCATAGAATCTCCAAACAATATCAACATCCTACAAGAGGGTCTTACACAAACAAATGATTGGTGCCAAAGTCATGGCCTTAAACTTAATGCAAAAAATTTATTATCATCCCTTTCTGCAAGTACAATGTTCCTGCAAACTGCCACATCAATAACAACACTATAAGTACGCACTCAGTGGTGAGAGAGCTGGGCACACAGGTTGACAGTAACCTTACCTTTGATCACCATGTCTCCACAGTGGTAAGGACATTTTATATTGCTATCTCATCTTATATAACCTCTCTGTACTCTTCCCTCATCAGACAAATTATTGATTTTGGTATGTACCTTTCCAAGTACATGCAGCAAAGGGTTCTCACAAGGAAAATTCAGGGTCTTCAGCATCTGTCCTAAGTGGATCATCTGAAATCATGTCGCTTTATTCTGTTTCATACAGACTACTCAGAAGTGATCTAGGTCTTGCATATAAGGCAATCTATGATTCTGCTTTATTGGAAATGCTGCATATCTACAAGTCAAATGGCACATGATGTACTCGTTCTAAAGACCTTAACCTGGTATGAGACACTAATAGAACATGCTGGAGGGACAGATTTTTCTCCCAGAGGTTACCACACCTTTGGAATGGACCCCCACTTCATGGCAAACAGATCACCTCATTGGCCCTCTTCAAACTCAATCTGGACAATTGGATAGTTAACCATAAATTTACTCCAGGGGTTCCACCTGTGTCCCTCTTGGACAGGGAAATTCGTGTTGATTGTTGAAATAAGGGTAGAACTTGCCTAGGCTTGCAAGGGCCTGAGGATCATTAGCCTAGTAAATTCCTATGATTCTATGATCCTCTGAACCTTCAGAATCTCTGAGAGAAGCTTTATATAAATGCTACAACTCTGAGTCATCTTCAGCTTTTCACTTTTAAGAAAGAAGACCACTCAGTATAGTATTGGTAGAGTCATCTTTAGCTTTTTGTCTCTAAAGAAGGCGAGGATTTAGTATAATTTTTCACCCAACATTATTTGCAAGCTTTTATATTTCCCTATTTGTACCTGCAATGTTTGGTTATTGAAGCTTCAGACTTTGCTTAATCATTGATTTGCATAGCTACTGCTACAAAAATATTGTGGTGCAATAGTAAAATAGAGTTTTTTTTAATTAAACTACAACTTCAAAGGGGAGGGTGTAGGAAGCATTGACTCCATCCTAACAAGGTTCATTCACTACTCAGCTCCTTATTAGATAATAGAGGATCTAGGACTGATATTTCCACATTTCATGTAGTTGCAGAAAATTATTATCCTAAACATGAAAATAATTTATAAAAATGGTATACAAAATTATGCATTCCTCAAGAAGAAACTAAAAATGATCTTATGTTATGCTTTCTTACTAAGAACTGATGCATAGAAGTAACAACATTCATTTATATTAACACAAAAAGAAAAATAGTTTTACCAATATGGAAGAAAAAGAAACAAACACCTTGAAGAATGTACAGAATAAAATCCTTCCTGTTCTTCATCATTTTAATGATGTAAAATATTGAATATTTAAAAAAAAATGGAAGTATCTTATTTATAAATGTGAAATTAATTGGAGATGTGAAACCCTTACTTTAAAGCACACTTTTCCACATTTACTACTGCATGCAATCATCAATTTTATTAAAACTAGCAGGAAAGCAGCAATTTTTTTCAGTATCTACTATAAGGTCCCACACTGTTGCCCCCCATCAGTTGCGTCCCACCCTAGTGGTTATCTATACACCCACTTTGCAGTTTTTGTTCTAAGGGATACTACACTGTTAATCTTCCTGCTCTCATGAGTTACCAGATTGGTGCTCAAAAAGAAACATTTCTGACTAGCTGTTTTACCTGGGTAATATATTAAAATCATAAGAAGGTAGCAGAGAATTGCTTCCTCTGCCCAGTAAGGCTATTGTATTAGTTCCTATCAATCATATTTTATATTATATAATCTGGTTTAATGTTTTTTTAAACTGAAATTAATCAGCTTTCATGTCTACTGCAAGGGTATGTACACATTTACAGAGCTGCAATAAAAAAGATTCTGCAACCAATGTCCAGGTTACAGGAAACGTTGTGATACAGAGACTTTAGTTCAGAGTACTCCGTTTGGGAAGCACTAAGGGTATAAATTACAACTGTAAGCAATTTAACAAATTAGTCTTTTTCAAAGCAAACAGTTGCATAGTTATTTTGTTCTGTAACATCTCTTTAGAGGAAATAGTTGCTTTCTGTATTCTTAGTTTCCTATTTTATTTTATTTAGTGTCTGTGGTTGGCTCATTATTTTAGATAGTTACCTTTTAAGGAAGGCAAAAGTGTCTATATATCCATTCATTTACTCTCTTTTCCCCCTCCACCTTTCACTGTCTCTAACTGCCTAAACATCCACACACACACACACACACACACACACACACACACACACACACACACACACACACACACACACACACACAAACTCACCTCTACTTTGACTTTTAGCATCTGTTTATACTTTCTTACTTGCATTTCTGATAATCACTAAATTTACTATTGCACCTTAGTGCGTTTGATTGTATATCATGTCTTAGTGCTGTTATTTTATGGCTAAAATCAACAGCAGCTCCTGAATAAAAATGAATACTGAAATGTACTTTGTGCAAATGAATGCAGTTAATTATGCGTGATAAATGAAACCGTAATACAACAATTGTGTAGGCCAGAAAGTGATTACAGACAGAGTTTGATGAAAAAGGTAAAAGAAGAGTCTGACTTACCTGGCATAACTTTTAACCACTTGTGTACCATAAGAAAATTAATAGCTTTTACTTTAATAAAAGAAGGTTGCAACCAATGGATCTGTGTAGTTCTGAAACCCAATGTGAACTAGAGTAATATTTAAAAATTTTCCTGATTTTGATTTTGACCAATTAACCCCATTTTTGGCTTTGTCCAGGATTCCTAAGCTAGGAAGTTGAGAACTATGCCCTTTCAGAAAAAAATGGTCTTTTCATGTAAAACTGTAGCACACTGTAGCAAGCAACTAGTTATGGTTGAATTACAATGCCCAGTGCTTCAGCCATGACTGCAAAATCAGTATTGGTATATATAAATGAATGTTGCTATTGCAATCCCACATACCTGTGTATCCCCTGACAGCTTGTGGCCAGGGCAGCTAGCCCCTTCATTCTGCTGAAGTTACAGGAATGAACAGTGACAACTTCTCAGCAGAAAATTAGACAGCCTCCTGAGTACTCACATCTCTTCATCATTCTCTGAAAAGAGAGTGGAAAGGAAGGGGCACAGAGATCACAGACAGACCACAAGACCAACATTCTAACAGTAAATCCAACTTTAATCACTGACCCTGAGCAAAAAGAAAGGAACCTCAAATAAAAATGTAACTTGAACAAACCAGCAAGTGTGAGAAATGAGATTCTAAAGGTTAGGTCAACAGAGACTAGGCTGAAAACCTAGAAGTTGAGCAGAAGATCTCAAGGAAATACTCAGGGAGCTTGCACATCAGAAAGAAGAGGAAACAAGTGGAGATGAAAAAGACTGACAGCACCAAGAGTTAATATATGTGAGGACTATAGAACAGATATGTAGCTGAATCTGGAAATAAAGTACATGAGAAAAGCTGGAAGGCGATATGCAGAAGTCCAGGAAGTCACCAAATTAAAGAAGGAGAGCAAAAAAGAGTGGGCGATAGATACAACAGACCAGACTAAGAAGGGATATATGTTTGCTAACAAAGAGGCTAGCAGAGTAGTTGCAATAACAAAGAACAAGGCATCATAGACACCTACCAGCTTCTGGAAAGTGACTCAGCAAACAGCACAAAGAAACTCTATCAAGTTGCAAGGCAAAGACAGAAAGGCATAGTAAAGCAACGTCAATGTCCCAACCAGGAGAAAAAGTGTTCCTGCTAAGAATAAAATGAATATAAAAACCTCAGCAAGAGCGCAGGAGCACAACGGCTTGACAAATCCAATTATATTCGCAAAATAAGTCAATCTGCTCGTCCAGTAAGAACAATAGCTCCACAAAATATAATGACAGGAACGTTCTTTATTTAGGACCAGTAAGCGCTTTCACCCTTGGAGGGCTTCATCAGACTGTACAAAATAATTAATAGGCACAGCCCTTATATAGTCAAATCAATTAAGGTCTTAATTACAATATTAAAATTCTTAAAGTGTAGTACAACATTTAGCTAAGATGGTAGTAAAGCTCCAATGTGTCTAAAACTACATCAATGCATCCAATAATTCTATATGAATTTTAAGAAATATACTTATGAGCTGATACTCATCTGAAAAAACATGCTTCTATATTTCTAAGCTATTTTAAAAACCTATTTTAAAAAATTAGTCAACAATTGCAGTGTATTCTACGAACCACCAGGTGGTGCTAAACCTCTGTACATACAATACATTTCTAAGACAAAAGTCATTATAAAAGTCATTATAAAACACATGTTCCCTATAAATACATACTATGGAATATATGTCATTTTTATATATACAAAGATAAGAATTATTGTGGGTGTTGAAGACTATAATATATCCATAGAAATAAAAATACATTATATAAGAACATAAAAAGATATACGTCCATGGAGACTACAGTAATAATCTATATTACATCCCTACTATAATTAGAGGTAAGGGACCACAGGATGATGTCAATATATACTTTAAAATTAATAAAAAATTGACTAGTGAGCAGAAGATGTGTATACACAATATTAATGCTTTAATGCTCTTCCCAGTCTCCTTTTCTTCAGAAAAGGGTAAATACTAATCTTATCATTCAGACCTGGGGGGTGATCAGATTTACACCTGATGATCCATCTAGTTTCATGTTCAAGCGTGAGTGCTTCTACATCCCCTCCTCTTAAAGTATGATTAATACATTGGATTACAAAGAATGTGAAGGTATGCTTACTCCCTTTCTTTTTGTAATGTTTGGCTAGGGCATTCCTTTCATCGCCTATCCTAATACTATAATTGTGCTCCCTTATTCTCTCTCTTAGCTGTCTGTTCATTTTACCTATATAGAATGCTGTACAGGAACAGCACTGAGCTAAATAGACCACGTTGTCTGTTCTACATGTGGTGCCAGTTAGAAAAGTAAAAATGTGTCCTGTAACTGGTGAATGAAATTCTACATTAGTATTAATTGAGCTACATTGATTACAGCTATTGCAGGGAATAGTATTAGTATGAAAAGTTGGGTGTTCACTTGTTAACTTATGACATAATGTTCTCTTCAGATTAGGTTTATTCTTATAGCTGAACCTTGGTTGTTCACCAATCAGACTGCAAATATCATCATCTAGTCTCAACAAGTGCCAATGTTTAGCAAGTATATTCTTGACTTCGCTAACATCTTTTGTGTAGTACAAAGAAAAACTGACCAATGAATCTTTTGCCCTATGATTCATACCCTCTTCATGTTCTGTATCCACTCTACTAGAGAAATATGGATGCGCTCTTGTATCTCTTATTCTATATATTTCATCTATTGCTTTATCAACATCTTTCACTCCATAGGACCTCTCTAGTAGTCTACTCTTCAGCCCTTCTAGTTCATTGTTAAATCCTGTCTCTGTGGGATTGAGCCTGGAGGCTCTCATCACTTGTCCCTTAATTACATTATCGAAAATGTGTTTAGGATGCATGCTATTCCTATGTAATAAGGAATTCCTAAAACACATTTTCCTGTGCACAGAGGTATTAATAATTCCATTAGTTAATTTCATTATGTTCACATCCAAAAAGGAGATATGTTCTAATGAGTATGACATAGTAAATTTTAGAAAGTGTGTTAGACTATTGATGTCCCTTTCAAATTCTAACAAAGTATTTTCACTTCCTTTCCAGACCAAAAAGAGATCATCCACAAATCTCTTATAGAATGCAACATTTTGTTTGAAGGAAGTGAGTGGAAACAACTCTTCGTTCTCCCATTGGGCCATTACTATGTTGGCGTAGCTATTGGCACAGGAGGTGCCCATAGCTACGCCATCATTTTGTATGTACAAGTTCTCATTAAAGATAAAGATATTGTTCTCTAATATGATTTCCAAAAACAAAGTTAATAGTTCAATGAACTGGATATCCATGTCTGTATGCTTTCTAAGATAATTAGAGACACTATTAATGCCTACTTCATTAGGTATGACCGTGAAGAGACTTTTCACGTCCAAGGTAACTAATAAATAGTTATTAATGTTCTCTTCTTTTGATAGATATTCATATAATTCAAGAAGGAATTGCTTGCTATCCTTTAGAATATTTACATTAGTCTCTAGTACAGTTTTTAAGTGTTGTTCCACAAAAAGGGAGAATGGTTCTGTTAACCATCCACGTCCTGAGACAATAGGTCTCATTGGGGGGTTTTCTAACCCTTTATGTATCTTAGGAAGTCCTTTCAAAATAGGAATTAATGGGTGGTCAACTTTAAGAAATTTATAGAAATCCTTCTTAATCAAGTTACTCCTTAATAGATCGTCTAAAGTGTCATAGACCCTAAAAATTCTTATAATCATGTCATTAATATCTAACTTCAGATAACTACCATCATTATTCAACATGTCAGTCATGTTTTTAAGGTAGTGTTCAGTGCTCATGACTACTAATGGTCCTCCTTTGTCCGCTGGTACTATCACAATGCTATTGTCATTTTTTAATTCTTGTAGGGCTTTCCTTTGATTAAAAGTCAAGTTATTATAACTAGATCTATTATAATGTTTAGATCTTCTTTCAGAATAATAGTCATGTAAATCATTTTCTACCAACCTAGTATAGGTGTCAATAACCGGATGTAAAACAGGAAAATAAGTGCTAACCGGTTTAAAAATATTCATAGCTCTATCCCTATCGACTTGTCCAAAATCAAGTCTTAGTTGCAAATTCCTTACAAACATTTTCACATCTATTACAGTATCAGTATGTTCACTCATTTGACTAGGTATAAATGATAAGCCCTTACCTAATACTTGTTTCTCATAAGGGCTAAGATCCCTATGTGATAAATTTATGACTAAGGATTCACTTTCTTTGTCCACATCTTCTTTAGTGTTGGACCTATCTGATTTGGCTCTGTAAATTTCCTTTTTTGTCTCCCCCTGCTCATAGAACGAGAGCGTCCTCTGAGTTGGGGGGACTGTATGGGGAAAGGAACTTCCTGTGATAAAATTTTAATTTCACTATCTTTCTCATATTCTGTTGTTACTACTCTCTTCTTGACAACTGATATGCTCCCATTCTTAGTATTGATGTTGTTAACAATACCCATAACATTGGTATTAGATACATTAGACAGATTTTCACAGGACCTACCATGACCTTTGGTTTGTATGACTGCCGGATATAAATTCACATTGCTAACAAACCCTCCAGACATATTAACACTGCCATTGTTATGAGACAACGTATTAACATTCTCTACACTAGTGGTGAGATTAGTGGTAGCAGTGTCTTGTTCTAAATTAATAGTAGCATTGTCAGCATTTGTAACGGCCTCAGTCACTGCTCTCCTAGTGCTACCATCCCTAGTTGCAGTCCTGGGCCAAGTAAAGACATGGCCATTTTTAAAGTCCGTAATGTCTCTCTCTCTCAATCTTAGTTTTCTTTTGATTAAATAGTCTTGTTTCATACAAAAACACATTGTCCATTAATCTGTCGAGGCCCATCGTTGTTTTGGGAGTCTTATATTTAGAGACAATGGAAGTGTGCAAAGCAGTTACTTTTTCCCTTAACGATTCTTCTTATGGTTTATGGAAGTCTATCAAAAGCTTCATATAATTGAAGCTTAAATCTATATTTAATTTTTGCCATTTCAACAGAAGTTCGGGAAAATGGTTACCTGTAGTGGGCATTTTTAAAACGCGTAGCCCTCTAGGGATAATCCTTTTCTTGATACATGCTTCGAAATGCTGCCGTTGCAGTTGTAACCTTTTCAACTTCATAAAATCCGTTTCTAGCGTATCCAAGTCGTCTGCCAGCAGTAATAATTCCTCTGCGTTCTCATTAACCCCAACGTTCTCCTCATTTGGTTCAAAGAGGAGTAATTTGTTTTTAGTACCTTCAATGCATTCACAGAATCTCCCCAGCATCCGATCAGAAGAGGGGTTAGTCTCAGGCGTATACGCCAACTCGATGTCATCACCAGCTGCCAAGCAAGCCATAATCTCAAGGCGGGACTAGGACTTCAAAAAGATTTCCAGCAACAGACTGCTCAACAGCCCACAAGACATCAGACATAGAGAGAAGGCATACTGCCAGCTGCTTCCAAATGAAGAAAACTCCACGGAAGCTGTACTGCAGCAGACACAGTCTATGATATGATGAAGGAAGAAGAGAAGCTCACCCTAGAAGGAGTTAGAGCAGTACTAAGGAAAATGAAGTCAGGGAAAGCAGCAGGCTCAGCTGAAATCACAGCAGATATGATCAAGATGTTGGGTGAGTTAGAGGCAAAATGACTCCAAAGGGTACTCATTGCAGTATGGAGAGAAAGGAATATCACAGCTGACTGCAGAATAAGCATTTTTTCCAAAATGTTTTATTCATTTTATAACACAATAACTTACCAGTATAGTAACAAAAAAAAAAAAAAAACTATATACAATGTCCATAACAACTAAAGGCGCAATATAGCTAGAAGAACATTTTTACATTTCTCTAACAGATTAGACAATTTTGTCCAAAATTTTAAATGATGAGTTGTGTTGTCAGGCCTTGCTTTTATAGCAGCAAGCTCATTCGTACAAATGTATTTCACAAGATGAATAAACTCAATTTTAAAGTCAGGAATAGATTGGGATTTCCAATTTTTAGTAGCAATATTCCTTGCTATTGAGAGGATAGACCATAGTAATAATCTTTGTTTTTTCGGAATGACTTCAGGATCAGAAACATTGAAAAGGATAAGGGAGTCAGAAATTATACAGTTGTCATTCCATAGAGCTTTACAAATATATTTAAAGTCTAACCAAAATGGGGAAATTATTTTGCAATTAACAACCATATTTATCCAATCAGTATCATGGTGTCCACATCTCCAGAATTTAATTTCATCTTTCTTGTACATTATTGCTAGTCTATGTGGGGTGAAAAAATATCTTTGTAAAAATGTTCATGTGTATACACACCAGAATAGGGAAGATGTGGATTCCTTCACCAATTGTAAACAAAGTTATTTTATCTTTTTCTGAGAATACTTGTCTACTAACTTCACTTGAATAATTCCAAAAAGAAACACTCGTTTTGCTAAAATCATTTCTGAGAATTTTATAAATAACATATATATATATATGAAGTGTTCTTGGGTGAGCTATGTTGAGGTAAAATCCAAGATTTTTAAGTCACTCTTATTGCATGCCTCTAATGAGGGTGCAAGCTTCATCATCATCATCATCATCATCATCTTCTTTTTCTTCTTTCGGCTATTCCTGTTAGGGGTCGCCACAGCAGATCACCTGTTTCCATTTCTTCCTGTCATCTGCATCTTGCTCTGTCACACCAACCACCTGCATGTCCTCTCTCACCACATCCATAAACCTTATCTTAGGCCTTCCTCTTTTCCTGTTACCTGGTAGCTTCATCCGTGGCATCTTTTTCCCAATATACTCAGCATCCCTCCTCAGCACATGTTCAAACCAATGTAATCTTGCCTCTCTGGCTTTGTCTCCTAACCTTCCAACCTGGGCTGACCCTCTTATATACTTATTCCTAATCCTGTCTACCCTATTAACATCCAGTACAAATCTTAACATCTTTAACTCTGCCACATCCAGCTCAAACTCCTGCCTTTTTGTCAATGCCACTGTCTCCAACCCATATAACATAGCTGGTCTTACTACCCTCTTGTAGACCTTCCCTTTCACTCTTACAGGTACTCGTCTGTCACAAATCACTCCTGACACTCTTCTCCACCAACTCCATCCTGCCTGTACTCTCTTCTTCACCTCTCTTCCACACTCACCATTACTTTGAACTATTGAGTCCAAGTATTTAAACTCATCCACCTTCGCCACCTCTACTCCTTGCATCCTCAAGATTCCTCTATCCTCCCTGTCATTCACACACATATATTCTGTCTTAGTCCTGCTGACCTTCATTCCTCTTCTCTCTAGAGCATATCTCCATCTCTCCAGGGTCTCCTCCACCTGTTCCTTACTCTCACTACAGATCACAATGTCATCTGCAAACATCATAGTCCATGGGGACTCCTGTCTGATCTCGTCTGTCAACCTGTCCATCACCATTGCAAATAAGAAAGGGCTCAGAGCTGATCCTTGCTGTACCCCACCTCCACCTTAAACGCATCTGTCACTCCCACTGCAGACCTCACTGTTGTCATACTACTCTTGTACATATCCTGTACCACTCTTACATACTTCTCTGACACTCCTGACTTCCTCATACAATACCACAACTCCTCTCTAGGCACCCTGTCATATGCTTTCTCTAAGTCTACAAAAACATAATGCAACTCCTTCTGACATTTTCTGTACTTCTCCATCAACACTCTCAGAGCAAACATTGCATCTGTAGTGCTTTTTCCCGGCATGAAGCCATACTGCTGATCACTAATCATCACGTTCATTCTTAACCTAGCTTCCACTACTCTTTCCCATAACTTCATGCTGTGACTGATCAATGTAATCCCTCTGTAATTACTACAGCTCTGCACATCATCCTTATTCTTAAAAATCAGTACTAAAACACTTTTTCTACATTCCTCAGGCATCCTCTCACTTTCCAAGATTGCATTAAACAATCTGGTTAAAAACTCCACTGCCATTTCACCTAAACACCTCCATGCTTCCACAGGTTTGTTATCTGGGCCAACAGCCTTTCCATTCTTCATTCTCTTCATAGCTATCCTTACTTCCTCCTTGCTAATCCATTGTACTTCATGATTCACTATCCCTACATCCTCCAACCTTCTCTCTCTCTCATTCTCTTCATTCATCAACCCCTCAAAGTACTCTTTCCATCTCCTCAACACACTCTCCTCACTTGTGAGTATGTTTCCCTCATTATCCTTTATCACCTTTACCTGCTGCACATCTTTCCTAACTCAGTCCCTTTGTCTAGACAATCAGGTCCTTTTCTCCCTTCTTAGTGTCCAACCTTTCATACAACTCTTCATATGCCTTATCCTTAGCCTTTGCCACCTCTGTATTTGCATGTCCCTCATCTCCTTATACTCCTGTCTACTTTCTTCATCTCTCCAACAAGCCCACTTCTTCTTTGCCAACCTCTTTGTCTGTATACTCTCCTGTACTTCCTCATTCCACCACCATGTCTCCTCGTCGTCCTTCCTCTGTCCAGATGTGATACCAAGCACCTTTCTAGCCGTCTCCCTTACTAGCTCTGCTGTAGTTACCCAGCTATTTGGTAACTCTTCACTGCCACCAAGTGCCTGTCTTAACTCATCCCTGAACTCCACCTTGCAATTATCCTTTTTCAATTTCCACCATTTGATCCTTGGTGCTGCCCTCACACTCCTCCTCCTCTTCTTGATCACCAGCGTCATCCTACAAACCACCATATGAGGGTGTAAGCTTAGTATATATAAAATCTTTACAAGTTTGGATATCCAGCTATTGCAATTATGCAGACTATATCTGCTGATCAAATAATCTGCAGAACTTATTTTATTAGCTGAGGGAAATTCATTCCAATATAATAGGTCATCCTTCTTAAATGCTAACATTTTCTGTGTATGAAAAGATAAACATTCATTTGTGTAAGCAATAGGAAACATAATTATTAATAAATTCTTAATTAATTGATTAGAAAGCAAACTTTTCAAACAACAGCAATATTAGGTTTATAAGAGGTGTGAGATCAAGTTTTGACCTTTCACTTTGAATGTACATTTTTTAAAATCCATATAAAGATGTTTGTGTGTATTTGAGTATATGGTTCAAGCAATGCCCTATTACTATTAAGAAAAAAGGTTTTATTTATTGATTTCCAATATGATGTATAAGAAGCATTATTCCAAAAAGCAACACTATGTTAATAAATGCAGAGTTTAAATAAAAATCAATATCTGGAAACCCTATAACTCTTTCATCCCAGCTTGTGGTGAGCTAGAAAAGAGAAATTCTTGTTTTTTTCGGGGAGATACGAAAGGAAGTTGAGTAATAAGTTATTAATTTTCTGTTCGATTTTAACAGGTGGGGAAAGTATTAGAACTTGGCCAATGAATAAGATTTTAGGTAACAGTATCATTTTGATTAAAGTTAGTCTGTCTTGAAATGTAAAGAAGAGTCTGTTCCAATTGTCAGACTAGCAATTATGTTTATAATTGTTGGTAATTTGATGTGAGTGATTTTTTTAATAATTAGATTCAATAATGATACCTAGATATTTCAATCCAAAAAAACGGCCTCGGTTGCAACAAGAGAAGAAAGATAAAAAATTTCAAATAAGCAACTAAGAAGTGCTTAAAAAAGAAAACTTTAATTTAACAAATAAAAATAAATCAGATGCATCCAGCAAATCAAGCGCTTTCGTCTCCAACCATTTGGAGACTTTATCAAGACAAAGCATGCC